>NC_071344.1:19002083-19302500 GCF_027744825.2 Synchiropus splendidus
GCTTTTGTTTCATTTTATCAGTGGAGCCGGAAAGGAACCGTGGACCAGGGCCAGGTCCAGGTCCCGGAAAAAGATGCTTCTATTGTCTGCACTTCCCTCTGGATGTGAGGGACGAAGACAGTGACCAGAGAGACGCACGCAAATGGGCCAGAAAGTGTTTACAATGTTTGAATGAGAATCTGATCTCTGAAATGAAGCTGCTGAGAAGTCTCCAGTACCAGGGTCTGGTCCTGGTCCAGAGTGACAAGAGGAGATGATGGGAGCTAATCCCTCGCCCGAGACAGGAAGCTGTAATGATCTGCAGGTCCATTTGACTAAAGAGACAAATGAGGGAGAATCTGAGCCGTCAATCACTGCAGGTGATTGACAGCTGAAGTGCGTGACCTCAGTGCTGGAGCTCTGCACCTTAACTGGACTTGACTCGGCTCTCAAAGCTGCAGGTCATATTAAAGATGACAATCCAACTTTAGCATGTTTGAGGAATCCACATATTTATATTGTGACTTCACTGTCACAGAGAGAATCAAGTCCTGTCCGGTCTGATCCATGAGGACGACTCACAAGTCCTTGTTTCACCTGAGTCTGCTCGTGTGTGTGTGCGCTCTGCTGCCTCATATTAATATGCGCAATAGTAACGAGCGGCCTGCGCTCTGGCCCACCCGACTTCTCCTCTGAATGTTAATGGATGGCCTCATTTGCATACGCTTAAGTGTCAAATTCCCCCACAAGTCACCATACTGCCGTGACGCCTGGCGCCCCCTAGAGAACACACCGCGCCGTGACTTCGCAGTGACTCATTTTGGCCCATCAGGTGACGGTGGTGAGGTGAACAATTCCAGAACGCTGAGTGTGTTCAGAATCTTTGGCAAAGCTCCACAAACACTGGATTAACCAATGTTTGGCAGGAATTGGAGGCCCTCTGACGGACCCCAGGCCTTGCCTTGGACAGCACAGCACAAGGCTCCAGTTTCAGGCCCATTCACTGCTCCACACTCCCAGCCGAGTCCAGGAGACACCAGTGAGATCCACTAGAGTCCAGGGAAGACTCGACTGTGTGGAGGAATGATGCCCATAAGAGTCCAGGAAAGCCCACAGCCAGTGGAGACAAAACAAGACCAGTTCAGAGCACAATAGACACATCTCCTGAGTCCAGTATTGTTCATGAGACCAACAAGGTCCAGCTGGCGTCAATCTGACAGACACTGAGAGACTGAGCGAGTCCAGTCTGGTGAGGTCCAGACAGGATTTCTCAGGTGCAGAGAAGACAGATGAGGTAGAGTCCAGGCGAGACCGGAACCAAAAGCGCGGTGCATGTTTCACCAGTCTGCGACTGATCATCCAAAACAGAAAGCAATTCTTGATCTAATGAGGGTCAGAGGTCATGAGAGACAGAGGGGCTACGCTCGGGCAGGTTCCGCTACCAAGAGCTGAAGTCGTGCAAGCAGATCCAGAGTTGAACCTTCAAACAGAAAACAGATCCACGGCAGCAGCTGTGGAGCCGTCATGAATAATTCAGCAAGCTCAAAGCCGTCCAGCGTTCTCTCCTCCAACTTCTTCTTCTCTGAATAAACAGCCAACCTCCAGCCCTGCAGAGGCTTGCCTGCCCTGCGCGGCTGTAGCTCTGGAGGAAGATAATTATTTCCATTAAAAGCAGCAAATGGAGGCGTTCGGCACCTGGACGACACGAGACGTCGATTCTTCCTTGTTAAACTGAGACGGGAAGTGAAACTAATCACATTACTGTGCAATTAAAACATTTAAGGGAGGAACAGACAAGCAGCGCCGTGTGGGTGTGAGTGTTCGAGGAGGGGTGTGTGTGTGTTTGTGGGGACATATTTTTGACAAAACACTATCCTTGTGAGGACCGTATGACTTTGTGGGGACATTTATCTGACCCCACGAGGTTAAGCCTCAATCTGAGGATGAGGACCTCAAGATAACTGGGTCACTATAACAGGGTTTCAGTTTGGTTCTGAGTCCTGGTTCAGATTAGCCATGTGTTTTTGGAGGGTTAGGTTTAGGGAGAGAGGCTGGGGAAATGAGAGGTCCCCACAAGGATAAAGCTACTAACATGTGTGTCTGTGTTGCATTTATTTGTGTCCATTAGTGTAGTTGTGCGTTTCACTGCCATGATGGTGAATGACCACGATTTATGTGTGTATACGTGTGTGTGGGTCGTTGTAAGTGTTCATGAATGACACCTAACGTGTGTGTGAGTGTGTGTTTTGTATATTTTTTCTTTGTATAAGATTTGTAAACACAAACGTATGCAAGTCCATGTTATGCACCTGTGTGTGTTTGTCTTTAATGGTGTGTGTGTGTGTGAGTGTGTTTTCAAAGAGTTGTATATCAAGGTGTGTAAGTGAGTCCGTGCTATGCACCAGTGTGTTTGTTTCTAATGGTGTGTGTGTGAACGAGAGTGTGTGTCGGGATGTAGAGGTCCACCGAGGTTGGTTCCTCATGAATTATTCATCAGAGTGAGCCGCTGCTTCTCAGCATCGCTGCTGTGTTCTGCTCGAAGTTCCTTCTCAGGAAAGTGGCAGCAGTAACTCGGCAATGCTCCGATCCCACCCGTTTCTCCGCATGAGACTGACGTGTCAATATCATCGATGGACGAAGATGCTAGTTCTGTCTGCTGCCCCTTCTGGCAGGAGAGCACAGTGCAGCAGGCAGGCCACCTGACAGTCACGTGTGGTTGTTAACTCTGCCAAAATTGACAGAACTGAAGTGAGACAAGCTTCAGCTGGGAACCACCCCATTCCCTCACTTGACGCTGATCAGCGCCACCTGCAGGATGGAGGTGGTGATGTTGCAGAGTTAAAATAGCAGAAAATGAATATGAAAAGCTGAATATATGAGGACATGTTGTTGCCACGACAACCATGTCAACCCCTAAGTAGAATAATATAATTCTAATTATACAGCTTAATATTTTTCAGCTGATCAACGCTCAAATCTAAAATGCGTCTGCAACAAATACTTGCACTTCTAGTGCCTGTGTGAAACGATTCTGACATCACGCGCCGAGTGAGAGGCCAGATCCGGTAATTCAAATGGGGAAGCATCATTCACAACAAGAGACTCATGGACCTACCTCACTGACAGTCAGTGAAGCAGGCGGAGTGACTTCTGACCAGGTGGAGGATCAAACTTGCTCACTGCTTTGCCACACTGATTCCACTCCTTCAAACTGCTTTAGAAAAAGACGAGCCTAAGAACAGTTCCAGCTCTGCACCGGGACCTCGGAAAGTCTGTGAACGGCCCAGACTTCTTCAGGAAGCTTGTGTTTGGATTGGTCAGGGGAGAAGGAGCAACACACATTACAGCGAAAGACTCTGCTCTCACAGATATAACTTCTCAGGTTAATGTTCTGCCTCACAAGCCTGATGATGAACAAGGACTCACTCACAATTTGGCTTCACTGAAAAGTGATCACTACTGAGCGGTCGAGAGCGCTGACTAATCACGTGTTTTAGTTTTGGAAACACAACAATAACTATCTCAGACTGGTTGCAGTGCACATGTAGCTGATGTGCGGTCGTGGCCGGCCAAACTGATACAGATAGTTGCCCTGCAGAAGGCAAGTAGCAGGATGTTGACGTATTTCACCGGATGAAAAAAGTGGTGTCGGACTGGCAGCTTCGGACCCTGAATGAAATCACTGTTTGGCTAATAACACAGCATAAATAATCAATCAGCGGCAGCGAACACAAATGAAGTGTGTTCCGCCGCCTGTCGAGGCCTGACAAAGTTTCCCTCAGCAGCTTTGTGAGCAGATGATTCAGACAGATGTTGGCTGTGCTGAGTGTAATTCTCACCGGGATCAGGCGGCTCAGCGTGAGCGGCGCGCTGCAGCACGGGTGTAAATAATTGCATAACTGTTTATCGCTGTTCAGCGCTGACGAACAAATACAACGACATCAACTGCACAACATTATTGAAGAGACACGCTGGGATCACACACACACACACGACTCACATACTTTCACTGCAGCACAGATGATCATGATTAAACAATCACATGATCAATAAACACGTTGATGATTGAGGCACAGCTGGATCAATACTATAATAGACCACCCACACCGAGACGCTCTTCTGCTACAGACTCATGAGGCCACGTCACCAATAACAAAGATGAAGATCAGAACCGTGTGATGAATGAAAACAGAGAAGCTAATATCTCATCTGTTCAGGATGTGAACGCTTCCCCGTCCTGCCACGGACCCACGGCCCGCTCACTTCCCACAGCCATATTAAAACAGATTCTGTGAGGAATAAAATGCGAAAACACTGCAGGTGCTGATGGACTGGCATCAGCTGGAGAGTCGGTATCAGAGCCAGCCGTTTCAAGATGGAAACTTAGAACTGATCAACATGTGTATGTTTCTATCTGAGCATACAGAGGTGATGACTGCATCATCAGCTAAACACAAATATGTAACTCATCCATTCCACCCACACCAATACACCCACACACAAGCACATATGCCATGCTTTTATGTTTTGTGGGGACCTCTCATTGCCATAACCCTTCCCCCAGCCTCTCCCCCTAAACCTAACCATCCAAAACACATGGTTAACCTTGTATGTATTAAGAAGTTTTAATCCTCAAATTGAGGCTTAACCCTGTGGAGGTGTGTCTTAAAGGAGGCGTCTTTCTGAGAATCGATCCCTAGAAGTATGACTATACAAGTTTGTGCCCACACACACCACATCTTTAAGATGCACATCAGCCCTTTCCTCACGAACATGATCGATAAGTGAAACCTGATCGCTTCTACCATCTATCTGAACACATGTAGCACAGGACTCTTCATCTGTATAGCTAACATGAATGTGTGAGCAATACTTTAGTCTACGAAGAAACAAATGACACGCCACTATAGGATCAATCAGACTGTCACGCTACTGCATCAATAATCTTTGGACGATCAACTGATCAATGAAAAGTGACATTCATCACTTCCTAACTAATCCTAACAACATCCACTGAAGTTGAACTATGCCTCACCCTGCAATCAATGAGCACATAAAGACGCCACTATGATGTGTGGTCGGTCAAAAATACTGACTCACATCCAGCAGTCAATACTCGGCCCCGGATATCAATAGCAAATCAATAAACAGATAAATATGATTTGAATACATGACCGCATATTACCGTGATCAATAACTATGATGAGCCCTTCATGAGGTCAATCTCCAGCTGAGATCAATAGAACCATGCCTGCACTCTTTATCAATATCAACACGGCAACAATCATTAAAGCTCAATCCAAAGAATCCTCAGCTCCACATGCGCTTATGATGATCAATAGACTCATCTATAACATGCCACCCATGACTGAGTCCCTAAATCTGCATGATCAGTAAAATGTTTTTGTCTCACACGCTATTTAAAAAAAAAAAAGCAAACTTTTCCATATTGAAAAGGAACAAACAAGTTGGTCTGCTGATGATCAATACGCTGATCAATACGACAGACATCGGAGCGTAACTACAAACTTCGTCCTGAACGGTGTCAGATCAAGATTTGATCGATTCTCCGGACAGTCGCCGTTTGATACACAAGTACCGACAAGAGGTCGTGACCCTCCGCTGTCCTCACCACCCGCAAGTTTCGCGGCAAAACGCTTCTTCATTATAATATGCAGATGTATGCTAATGAGCGCGCGAGTCTGGACGCGCTCGGGCGACTCCTCAGGTGTTCCTCCGCCAGGTGACGGAGCAGCCACTTGCCCCGCTCACACAAACTTTTCTGGATGATTCCAGGTGAGTCGAGAACAACTCCACCGACCAGGTACCCGCGGAGGTCCGGTCCGGCGCGCGAGCTCGTGCTCACCTCGGTGCGCGCCTGCAGCCGCTTGTTCATCTCGTAGATCCGGTACTCCGGCTGGACCATGTAGGGCGAGTGTCTCCGGTAGAAGGGTCCGAACGGGGACGAGTAGAAGGGGTCGTGGGTCGGGTTGGACATGGTGGATCCTGGAGGCGAGGCAGCGGCGCACATGGAGGTGCGGGTCTCTCCTGAAGACCCCCGGTGGAAGCAGCCGCTGCGAGGCTGAGCTGCTCTCTGAGAGTTGGGCTGCCAGGCTCTCCGCTATAGACGAGGAAGAGGAGGAGGAGGGACGGGGGATGGCAATGCTGCTGAGGGGGGAGGTGGTTTCCTGCTCCCTCGCTGCTGCACTCTCTAAGTTCGAGATTCTGCCGAACAGCCCGAGCTCAGGTTTGGTCTCACCAAAGGTGTTTCACGTCACTTCCTGCCTGGGTTCCTCCACAAGAGTCTCTCCGGAGAGCTTTAGAGTCCAATAGGGACTCAGACGCCACTGAACCAGACACTAGTTTGTGAGGACCTCTCATTGCCATGACCCTTTCCATAGCCTCTCCCTTTAAACCAAAGCACCCAGCACACATGGCTAACCTGAACCAGGACTCTGAGCCAAAGTGGCGCCCAACTAAAATAAACTACTTTTACTGGCATTTTGAAGGACAGGACAAAATGTCCTCACAAGAAGGAGGCATGTCAAGACTCACAAGTATGGCTAAACACTCAATCTCTCTATCTTACTCTCCCTCTTTCTCTCTCGCTTAGACACACACAGTCTGAAACACACACGGGTCAAAACACTCTGTCTAGCAGTGTCTTGTCAGTTAGTAGCTGATAGTTAGCCGCAGCTAGCAGGTAGCAAAAGAAATGTACCACCTCCGACCGACCATGTACGTGTGAGCCCAGGATGAAAATGTGTGTTTGCTGTTTCTAGTTTTAACAGCCTGAGACTGAGACTGACTGACTGCAGGTTGAAGGTTCGTCTCTAGTTAAAGACTGGATGTGACGTTCCACCTGGTCCAGACTGACACGAGCATCTTCAGCCTCCTCGCTGCTGCAGAGCGTCACTATGACGACCAGCAGCATCCAGGTGATGGTGAACATGAGAAGCCCAGGAACAACAGTGTGGAGGAGAGTTAAAGACCGTGATCCGAAATGAGGCCTGGATCTCAGAGGCAGCCCACACCCTTCATGCCCAGCTTCCTCACCAGAAGCACTGGACTTCTCAAACGAATCAGGAGGGAGACTGGACCGTCCACCACAGCTGGAGCCACTTCTGGCCAAACAGCTTTACTCTTCTCACTCTTCGGGATGGTGTTGGACCTCAAGATTGGTCCTGGTTGGCTGGCTCGGTACCACCACGCCCCCTGCACCTGAGGCAATGGCCTCCTTCTCCAAGCACATATCCGCACCTGGATCTGAGACACCCGTCGCCCACAGTCCCCAAAAAGAAAGAGACAGTCCACACACCTTGGTGTAGTGTGCGCCCCCTGCTGGACACAAACACAGACGCACCTTCCCCCGGCTCTTTTTAAAACAGTTCTCTCACAGGTGCCCTTTGACCTTGCAGCCCCGCCCTCAGGAGCCTTTCCATCTCCTGCAGCCTCCCCCTGCTGGCTGCTTTGTCACTAACACGCTGAGCTTCCGCCTCGCTGCTGTTTTTCGGCGGATGAACATTTTCTCCTCTGTGCCAGATGAAGTCTTCGCTGTAACAGTCGCCGAGAGTCTAAAAATAAATAGTCGCCGTGGTAACATTGCAACCGAATCTTACATTCTCGACCAGAGCGGAGAATTAATGAACAGCGTTTATGAAGTCTGACTTTTTAATCCAAAATGGCTGAACGGCGAGAGGCGGCCTGAGCGCAGTGTGATAAAAGTTGTAATCCGACGGCCTCAGGCATCCGGTCGGGTAATTAAAAAAAAAAAAAAGAAGGAAAAAAAGTTTGAAAAATCTATTAATAAAGCTTTAATTAAAAACTACATTTTTAATATCTGCAGACCTTTCAATTGACATTTCTAACAGGATTTAGTGGCCTAGAGCGTTTGGCGCTGGAGTGTGGCAGCGGCGTCGAGAGCGTAAATTAGCAGTGTTTGTGATCAAGTGGAGCACGTGGCGCTCGCAGACAGGGGGCAGAGACACATCAGGCACGGATGGACAGTGACATGGCACCGACCAGCAGTGACTGGACTGAAGCTAATGTTGCCCGGTTGTTAAACGTTCACACAGGTTACTGAAGTGGGTGAAGTTCATTTCCTGTCACAAGCTGCATCCCCAGTGTACCCCCAGACTTCAGGTTTCCTTTCAATTTTACAAGCATTGAGATTCAAGACTAGAAGGAGATACACCTTGGTTCTACCTCTAATTCTAAGGGTCGAGAGGGATAACTCTGGATTTTTCAGCAGGGGCATGAGTGGTGGTCTGTCCTGGGAAAGGATGCAGTCCGGTCCAGGGCGTTCCATGTCATGTGTTCATGGTCAAAGGTTTTGTGGAGAGCCTCTTTGAGAGCTGGAGCAGAGGTCCGTGGAGTGACGTTCAGCAGTAGCACCGGTTGCATCGAAGATGGAAGATTTCCAAGTCACACAGAGCGTCATAGCTTTGTTTGAGGCCGGGTCTGATGTCAAGTTGGAGCTCCAATAGTGTGATCACCAGAGTGGTGCGTGACGTCTGCGTGTTTCCACCAAATTCACCTTTCTGAAGGTCAACAGATTTGTACGAGTACAAACATGTTTGATTCTGAAATAAAAACCTCTATAGCATTACATGAGTAAAACTTGTTTTTGATCCTCAAAGTTCATTTAAAACTGAGTTCCAAGGCTCAGCTAAGGATCATCTTCAGTCACTGTCTTCTGGAAGAGCAATGGCTCAGCAGCCCGTCGCTGCCAGACTCCAACATGGATGGCACGAGAAGACTCCAGTTTGAGGCGCCACCGTTGAGTGAACAGCATTCATAATGATACAAGTGATGTGGAGGTGAGAAGCCACAGATGAATCGACAACGTTTCTCCAGTCCGAAAAATCAAACCAGAACTTGATAACAGACAGAGTAACACAGCTCCATCTTGTTAGCTGTGCTGCTGCAGCTCCTCAGGTTTGGTTGACCATAAGTCAGACCAACCTAACTAACACAAGCTCGACTCAGGATCTATGGGCTATGATCACAGATGTGGCACAGTTTGTTCCTTCACTGAGAATTCAAGGCTTCTCTTTGGTGGAACCTGTGTCTGCTCCAGACGAGTCCACATTAAGGCTTCTCTAAATGGGAGCTTCAGGGATGGTGGCAAAGTTGCGGCGGGGGGTCACGTTTGCCGCGAGTACGGAGCCTTGACCGATTGTTAATCGCGCGGCGGATTCATCAAGGTTGAAGTGAAACAAAACCCTGGTGGCTGAGAGTGGAAGTGGGTCGGGACTCGTATAGAACTGAAACTGCTTTCCTCTCTGCTGTTACCATGGAGACGCACACTATCTCTCTCCCGCGCACACAAACTACACACACGATCTGAGCAGCCACAGGTTTGTGCACCTGAACGCACGGTTGATGTTCAGGAATCAAACGTTCTGTTTCACAGCAGAGCAGGACGAAGAGCTGAACATCATCATCCTCAGTTTGTCCCCAGGAACGTGAGACTACGAGCAGAAACACATGCCTGCTCGCAGAGAGCAGTTTTCCTGTTGAAATGGTCGTGACAGAAACTTCATGTTGGAACTGTGTGGAGGCAGATGTATGAGAACGATGGCGTCCACTTCGACTTCACACTGACCGGTGTCATCGTGTCTTAAACCACAGCTTCAGAGTTGAATCCATATTTAACTGACTTCTCTCACCGTTGAACAGCAAAACCTGCCAGGATTAGGGTCTCTAGATCTGGGAACATCAGGTGAGTCATGTGATCTACCCCTACTACTCGTGGTTTTTCCTGTGTGGCACCACCCTTTCAAGCCCTATTGCTATTGATGGCATCTTAGCTTCTGGAAATGTGAGGGCTTTTGTAGCTCTTATACGTTGACTGCAATATATGGACGGACCAGTAGATGGGAGAATCATCGCTGCTCACTTCAGTCATGTTAAAAATGTTCATGCACTTTAACTTGTCCAGCTGCTTACACTGTACCTACAAGACTGGAGGCAGTGAGGGACTATGCAAATGAATGTTTCTTTGAATTAAATTTTCTTTGTACATTGTACATTGAATAAATGCATTATTCAAGGTGTTTTCGTATTTAGAGGTATTTTTTCTGATTCACATATATCGTGTTACATTGTTGAAGATATTTCTTGCAATATATTAGGTATTGCAGGTATCATGTATCGTGATATTATCGCTATCATTGCCCATATCTATGTGTTTTGAGAGACTGGTTGCTATACAGGCATATCTCTGTTACTTCCATGGCTCCACCTTTTCAATGTTCATGTTCAATGTTTTCAGAAGCAGTGGTGGACGCGAGTGTGGAAGTTAACAACAGCACGTTTACCCCATGATCAGAGTGTAGAACAGTGCAGAGTGCTGGTGACGGAGAAAGCCTCACCCCTTTAAACCTTATATGTCCTAGTCGTAGTACGTCAAACAGCTGGAGAGAAAGGACCAAAGCTGAAGTACAACAATGAGTTTTTTTAACAAATGGTTGCAGTACTGCTGGAGGAACACCATCAGCGGTTCCCAGAGCTTGGTGGCATCCTGCTACCTAGGGTTGTTTTCACCCTCATCACCCACTTGCTCCACACGATACTGAGAATACTGACACAGGAAGATGACCACATGGTTTCATGTCAAAGATCTGCGGAGCGTCTCCGGACCTCACACAGGAACCATGTTGTCCGCCCCGGAATATTTCCTGAGCAGGGGAAGAGCGTCTTTTGTTTTCGGCACTCTAGAGTCCCAAACATGGATGAAATGAACCTGGATGCCGGAGCAGCAACTTCCACGCTGGAATCTCATTAGCATCGTAATAGCTTCCAGGCTCATTTGCATTTCTACCCACAGGGTTAGCGCTCGTCCTCTCACCGTCACTGGATGGAACCATGGCGATGATGATAATAACAATAATAATAGTAATAATATTATAAATGTTTAGTGGGCAGCATCTACCTTCTTCATTTCAACAGAAAGTAAGTGAGAGCAGTTTGTAGTGTCGGCGCACAGCTCACAGCCAATGCCGGCGTGCACAGTCGCGCCGGGCAATTACACCGCGACACAAAGTACAAACCAATATTTGAATGTGGCAAGGACGAATTAGTGAGCATACGCTGGATTAAACCCAGAAGTGGAAGCTTTTAGTTCTGTTTCAAGGTGGAGAGTTGAATTCCGTCGGAGCCCACGGGCTGAGGCTTCAAGGCCAAATAAAAACACATTTCAACTCAGAACAAAAAAAAGCAACATCCTTGCCCTCATTCACTTGCTTCCACTTAAGGGGGTCACAGGGCTCAGTCATCGATGACTTGTTCTGAACACTGGCTGTATCAAACCACGTTATTCAACATAAAATGCCGTGCAGACGAGGCAGTGTCGCAGCCCCGAGTCGGAGCAGAGAGAGGAGGTCCAGAGGTTCGTGCCTAACGTGTTGTAGTTCAGACCTTTAGGCTCAAGATCACAGGCCTTGGTTAGATATGAATATATGAACATCAACATTCTGGTGAGAGGGAGCACGACGTCACATGCTGGCGGACCACAGCAGACCACCGGGCCACCCATATTAAAACATTCCTACATCGGGAATGGAGGAAACAAAGACAGACTCTGAGTCTGGGTCCTGACCCTCTCTCTGCCCCCCAGTTGGACACACTGAGCTCCACGCCTCCAGTTTGATGGAGACGTCCTCATGTGCTTCTTCTTCCTGAACCCAGACCCAGGCAGAACCTGACTATGGTCCGGGCAGCACCGTCACTCAGTTCTGCAGACGCTACTCCATGCTGCACACCGCTCTACACTCACTGTGTGATGTTAAAAACAGAGTCAAAGCCCAGTCACAAGTGCGGCAGTCAGAAAATCAACTCCTTCACTCTTAATGTAATTTGACTCCAGTAAAATCAGCTTCTGGGACAGAGAACATCTCTCACAGTGACACAGTGAGTTGTGTTGGAGAACCACTGCCTCCAGCAGGGACTCGGAGGAGAGCTGCTGGTGATGAGGTCAGAGAGGGAAAGTGCTGGATTATCCCTCATCTGAAGCTCACGAGTGGAGCATGAACATGACCCGCCGGCCTCTCGGGCTCGGTGGGTCGCCCAGGTCCGCCCATGGAAACACTGAATCCAGGATGAGACACATCGCTGACACGCCCATCTGAGCCGCTCGTACGTTCAGAAGCCCTGGACAGCCAGCAGCACCAGGTTCTGGGGTGCAATAAAGAAGTGAGTGGTGAACTGGCTGCTGTGAGCAGCTCCATAAGAATTCTCCTCACTCTTCCTGCTTCACGATCCTCCTTCCCTGAGCTGGAGTCTCACTGCAGAGCAGCGCGGCCAGCAAAGAGTTAATATTTTCAACCAGTTCTGCCTCTGACACACACGCACACCCTCACACACAAACACACATACACCCATCACCCCAGATCAGACTTGCGAGCGCACTCTCGCACACACACACACACACACACACACAAACCTATAATTCCCAACACCACCTCCTCCTCCCTCCACATCCCCCTGCCTCCCTGAGCTCCCCCCACCTCTTCCTCCTCCATTCTCCATCTCTGCCCCCCTCCGCCCCCCCTCCCTCTCCACCACCGCCGCCCCCTTCAGGTCAGTTAATAAGCGCGGCTGAGCCTGCGCCTCAGCTCGGCTGTCTGGAGGACATGCAGAGCAGCGTCTCCGGGGAATTGGCTCATGCAGAATGCTTCTCCACCGAGAGAGAATGGAATTTTACCCTCACAGCCGTGCAGCACAGCAGGAAACCTGACACACACACACACACGCACTGCCCCTGGAGTGTGTTTCCCTCATCGCTTTATGTAAAGTGACCACTACCTGTGAGAAAACACTTCTTTCAGCCCTGAATCATCAGGACGACATTGTTAACTTAATGGCCGCCTCGTCTTCAGGGACAAACATTGATAGTCTCCTGTACAGACACACACACACACACACACACACACGGCGGGTACAGTGGCACTAATGAGTCGCCCCATAGATTCAGAAACTGTGTCCATTCCACACTGCTGTCTCAACTTCAAGTGTTGAGAAAGTCCTCACCGTCTCCTCCTCAAACCCACAGCTCCCCCTATTGGCGAGAGGCAGCATCATGAGGCCAGAGTGAGGAGACGCTGGTGAAAAGAGAGGCGAGGGAAATAATGGGCAGTTTACAATCACAGCACAGGGAACATCAGTGTTCTGTTTAGCATCATCGAGCAGCAGAGAGAAGAGCGACCCCTGGTGCAGCAGACGGACGTGTGCTTTGTAAAGTGCCTAAACGCTAACTTCCCCAGAGCATTATGACGCTCAGAGACCAGCAGATCTCCTCTGATCCTGGCCAGACTTGAGTGGGACCAGTGCAAAGGTCCAAGAAGACATGAGACGCAGACATGACGGAGGCTGGACCGGACCATAGGCAGCTTCAGGTTCTCCACACAGCACTGGCATGAAGAAGCGCAGTTCCAGAAACAGCAGTCCGGATCTGGTTGGTCATCATCCACCGATCCCTCTCCATGTGACCGTACCAAAGACTGCACTGGTTCACTGAACCATGACAATAAGTCGCGGCTCTCCACTGTGTCCATGAGGTGGCGCTGGAGCCACTCCAGGTTCTGGATGGAATCAAGGATCTTCCTCCTTTGGTTCAGGAACATCTCACACCAGAGGTTTGGCAGCTAGCTCTCTCTCTCACAACCCAACAAAAGAGAAATGGGCCACCGACTGCAGCTCTGGCTGGCTGGGTTGAGGCAGAACAGACACGACACGTTCACCGTGTGGGTAAAGCCTTCCCATGGGCTGTGACAGCTCTAGTCTCCAGCGGATCAGCCCGAATCACTAAGACTCCATCATCCTGTTCTGCTCCGTCCAGACCTCAGTGTGACCCACTTCAGGAAAGCGCTACTCCAGAACGGAATAATGGCCATGAATCATTGTTGCCGTGACGTTGGTTCTGATTCATGCCTCTAACTGGGTCCGGGTTACTCATGAAAAGAAAGTCCAACCTGACTGGCAGAAACTGCTTCTGATGAGAAGATGAATCCTTTCCTGGTACTGGTCCAGTTTGGGGATCTAAGAGGCAAGAGTTTGTGCAAGGAGACAGGACATGTGCGCTGTTTTGTCGCGTTCCAGGGGGCACCGGAAGGCAAAAAAAGTTCCTTTTTTAATGATCTGAACCACAACAAAAGATCAACGATATTGAATAAAAACACCAGCAGCTTCTTGGAAAAAAAAGAAAATTTCATCTCAGGAGTGAATTTCTGGTGCGCCCCCTGCAGGAGCACAGTTTAGGGGAGACAGGTGAAAAACTAAGCCGCCACTTTTTCAAATCTTTAAACAGCGAGTGAGAAATTGAGCACAGCAGCACATGGGTGGGTTTGAGACGCTCCAAACCTGGGAATGTTAAAATTCATCATGTGGCGAGGAGAGAAGGGAGCTTTTGTCCGCCGCGCCGGCTGCTGCTGCTGCTGCTGTGGGTGTTTGTAGTTCAGCAGCAGCAGGATGGTTCTCTCTGGGATTCAGCTTCTCTAAAGTCCTCGTCAGATTTGCAGACGTGCTTCTGCAGCCGCCCCCACATCTCTGCGCCCCTCACCTCCCTCTCTTCCTCCTTCTCCATGCTGCAGATGTTTTGGATATTTTTCCAGCCGCCAAGTCGTGCCAACTGCCAAGTACCCACATAAAGTGTCTTGATTGTCTCCCACAGCCGCTGGCGTGGCGCTCGGCCAACATTCCGCAGGCAGAAGGGTCACGGCGGGGTCAGCACCGGAGACTGCCGGCGTGATCCGGGTTCATGGTCTTCAGACAGTACGCCACACCGAGACCCTGACTAACACACAGCCCAACGCTTATTTTAGAGGATGCTACTTAAAGCCGAGAAGTTCTTAACCCCGACCCTCACTCCCTGACCTCTGAACATCCTCAGCAGGTAACAACAGCTACATGTCCCTCCATCCACTGAGGAGGCAACATCACCATCACCACCACATCACCATCATCATCATCATCATCATCATCTTCATCACCATCACCTTTATCACCTCCATCATCATCATCATCATCATCATCATCATCATCATCTTCATCACCATCACCTTTATCACCTCCATCATCATCATCATCATCATCATCATCACCATCATCACCTCCATCATCATCATCACCACCACCATCATCATCATCATCAACTCCACCATCATCTTCATCATCATCAACTCCACCACCATCACCATCATCATCATCATCGTCATCATCATCACCACCATCATCATCATCATCATCATCATCATCTCTCGACAGTAGAGGCTGGTGATGGAGACCAAACTTCATGTTCAGGAGAGAAAGAAAGAAAAATAGCTGCTGCTCTGCTCCCATCCCCCATCTGGTAGGCATGGCAGCCGACACACACACATTACAGCACACACACACAGGCACACACAAAAAGCGAGGCGCATGCACGCAGCAACGCACACACATTTCTCAACACACACATCGACACACACAGAGAACTGAAAACACATAAGTCAAAGCGCACATGAACACGCACATAAAGCCACACTGACTCGCACAGCTTACAGACTGTAAACCACACATACACACTGAAGCATTGGACGCACACCTTTGCACACAAGCACTCACAAGACTTACAAACAGAACCATGCAGACATGAACACATGAAAACACACAACCTCAAGGAGAAGCTCACACACGCCTGTGCACCCACACACATACACACACGCGGCGGCATAATAATAAGTGTAGCTTTCAAACAAGCACACACAACCAAATCTCTTTGATCTCACAAAACACAAAAAGACTTGTTGTTTGTTGTTGTTTCATTCAGCTGTTGAGTGTGTGCACATCAGTGGCTTAAGGACGCTTTGTTCTAAGGTTTGATCACTGACAAGCTAAATTGGCTAGCATTAGCATCCACTGTATCAGTCAGGGCTAACAGGAGCCACCTCACTTCACAAAAAGTTAGTACGACTTCAGCATGTAAGTCGACGGATCTCCAGCCGAGCGTCAGGCTCTGGAACATGCTCAGCCTCATCGGTCCATCTGAGACTTTGACTCTGGCTGAGGAGAATTTGGGGCTTTTCCCCGATGCTCCTGACCTGCTGACGGGACCCTCCCAGTTCGACGGTGCTGTTAACAGACACGGCATGCCAGCCTCTGCCGCAGGGCTCCAGAGATCAAACGTCTGCTTCATAATGTTTCTTCTTCTCTGTCCAGAGTCCAAGACAAGTGAAATGTTGTGTGACCATCTGCCATCGTGGGGAGCACCTGACATGCACTGAACAACTGCAGCGCGTGATCCCATCACACGCTCATCTCCAGGTGATGTCATGGTGGTCACCTGTGACGTCACACTTGAGCCAGTCTCATCGACTTGACGAGACCACATGAGAAGAACTAGCCCTTTTACACCGATCTCTTCACTGCAGCGCTGTTTTGCGTCGACACATGGGGGAGCTTGATTTCTCCACCACAGCAACAGATGGTGTGTCCACTTCAGCACTCCAACAATCCAGCGTCACAGCACCAGTCGTGCACCCAGCACTCCCTCTTCAGACCCCACTGTCAACTGTTGCCAGAGTTGGGCTGCTGTCTGAAACAATGGCAGATTAAGGCATGTCTTTTGCCGTGAGATAGAAAAACAAGTTTTACAAAGGACTTATGATCAAGTTGTGGGACTTCTGAAGAACAACAAACCAAAAATTAGGACCTTTGTTCAGGACCTGGGCCTGCACATTTAGAGACACTCCTGAATAGAGTCCATGTTGGGTTTGGGACACAAAAAAGTCGACACGTAGGAACAGGCTCCGGGTCCCCACCAGGCTCCAGAGCAAAGTTCTCTGCTAACCAAATCCAAAATGTATTGCTTTGTTCTACGTGGTGGGAGGTGGGACGGTGATGAGGGTGGGGTGGGGGGGACTAGTTCCCTAATGAGCTCCGTAGAAGGAAGGAAATCGACCTCCCACCAAATATGAAAACCAGAAAGATGCAAATGCAGCTCCATTTATTATTCTGAATGTGTTCAGAAACAAAAGTGAGCCGCTCCCTCCCTCAACCCCCCCACCCTCTCCTCCACCCCTCTTAGAAGAATGGGAGCGAGAGACGACGGGAGGAATGAGGGAGAAATCCTGGGCCTGTTTCTTATTCTTTTTTTAAGCAATGGCATCCTGTGTTCTTGGATGTGTGGTTGCTATGGCAACTGTAACTTGGTGACCTCGTTATTTCTGCCTAATCCCGCGCTGAAATTATGGTTGCTCCACCCTTTTGCCTGGCTGCCCTGATAACATAATCATTGCAAATGAGGGAGTGGGGAGCGGAGGACGGGAAACAAGTGTGCAAAACTAAAAATATAGCTTCCACCCCTTTATTTTGATGACAATTCTTCCTATGAGCGGAAAATACACAGTGCAGAAGCATGAATGAACAGCACTAGACTGTGCTTGGAACAGCACTGTCTGTCTTCTTTAAAGTAGTTTGACTTCGGTTTTCTTTATTATCACCATTTATGATCGCTCATGAATGGGTAAACTACATGAATGTCTTTCATCATGATCCCTCCCCTAACAAGGAGACGGTGCTCTTCCACGTGGCACGCTAATCCCAGAATTCAATGTAGTCCGGAGATTGAAATGCTAACATGCTAACGAAACTGCAATGCTAACTGGTGAGCGGTCAGCTGAAACAACAACACACTAGCTAGGTACATCTGCTCACTGCTCCCCATCCATCACAGTGAGCCATTACATTATGACCACCGAGCATGGAGTGGGTCGCTCATTCAGACCAGGTTCATTTGTGTCGACAGGGTCTCCCTCAAAGCTGAGTCAGAGGACTCCTGAAGTCCACAGACAACAAGACACTGAGTGACACAGCAGAGCGAGAGGGACTGTGTGAGGCGGCCTCAGACCAATCTGGCCAGCATCACTCTGCAATGCTTCCAGAGTCACTGCCACACGGGGACACTCAAGGTGGTTAAAAGAACAAGCCACTGAGCCATAATGGCTAAAGTCAGACCACCGAGATGCTCTCAAAGACCTTCTCCAGCAGATGATGAAGTGACAAAACTAAAGCAATCTAAAACCCAACAGTAGAAAATGTGACCGGTGAAGACAAGCTGCACAGGGCGCCCCATTAGTCCAACAGCTGCAGCACCAGAGAAGCTCAACATTTCCGTTTTGTCAGGATGAAACAATGACAGTCCGCTGTTAACAACTGGAAAAACAAATAAAAGTGGACTCCCATAATCTAAAATGAAAGACATGAAGCGCAACACCAACCCGTGCGGCAGTGATGGACAAATTCAAACTGCAGGAGAAGATTCCCTTTAGCACCCTCCCTCCCAGGCGGCTGGTGAACTTCGACCCAGGATGTAAATAAGAAACAGATGTGCGGAAGGAGGACAGGCGGACGCTGAGGAGGCAGCGTTACCATGGCAACCCGGAGATCAGAAGTAGCAGAAAATCCCCCAAACTTTTATCTTTGGAGAAAATTCTCAGTGCAGGGTGGAAAAAGTCCAGACAGATGGAGAGTGGAGGGAGACGAACGGGAAAATGGACAGATGTGCGTACAGTAGATACAGCCTGTGTGTGTATGTGTGTGTGTGTGTGTGTGTAATCCTGGCTAAGACACGACTGCAGCGCTCTCAAGAGGATTATCGTGGTTGGATCCACTATGGAAACTCTCAATTTTAGTTTGTCTAGCGAATTGTACAACTAGCCCCCCTCCACCTCAACCCACCAATGCCCCCGCCCCCCAGCTGCCCCCACACTCCCCCTCCCCGCGGCCGCCTCTGACCTGGATTTGACTGGCTGCTGCCTGCAGAATCCGCCCACACCGACTCCGACAAGCCGACTGATTGTTGCATGTTTTCGCTCGGAGGCAGAAATACTTTCTCAAATAAATTCTCTGCAAACTCTCGTGCTATTAGCCAACAACTTTGTGAGCTCGCAACTTTGGAACGGCATCAGAAGTGGTGGTGCTGGCGTTATCAGTCACAGCCTCAGATACAAACCGCTTTAGTGCCGCGGCTGCAGTTGGTCTGCTGCCATCAAGGTGTTCAAATGACATTCAGATTCACCGCAGTTCTTAGTCTTCTGGGAAAGACTATCTCAGTCAGACGGGGTGAGCGAGGTACATCCACATGGCTGAACATTGGGAGTCCCTCTTAGTGAAGCAGAAATTAATGAACAAATCAATGATGGGAAAGCAGCACTGTTCCTGGGTCCACGACAACCTCCACTGCTGCATCTCCACAACCAGCTCATGGCAAGAGGTTCTATGACGCATGATGAGTAGCTGACATCCAAGTATTCCTCTAAAGCACCGCTGTTTCTGACAGGCTTTGAGGAGCTCCCCAACGAAATAAGAGGGCAGAGAAGGGCCTGAACTAACTGTTACTGAGAAGAAGTGGATGGTCCTCACTTCAAGTCTGAGCTCTCACGGGACTGTCTATGGTCAACGACTCACCTGTGAGACGAGCCAGGCGAGACTTCAACCATCAACTCTGACGTCCAAAAACTTTCATGTGAAACAGGACCAGCTGATGGTTAGAAACAAGCATGCTCATGTTAATGCAACGTTCAAGAAACTTCCTTCACTCAGGTCGTTTGAATCATTTCTTCTGACAAGAAGATCACAGGACGACATTGGTTAGTTCACGTAGATGACATTAGCACCGTTAGCGTTGATAGGTTAGTCTGGGCTCACACTGGTGATACTCAATATCTAGCATTGTTACAACCTTAAGATAATGCAGTCTCCTGAATAGTTAGTTTTTTATTCAGATACTTGACAATGATGTCGGTGGCTGTGTTCAACCACGGTACTGAGGTGGTGATTCAGCACGATCGCAGAGTACAGACTCCAATATGGCATGCCTGAAATGACTCCTCGCTACCTGTCAGCTTTATGTGTTCTTCCTCTACCGTGAGCAGAACCAGAAGCAGAGAAGAGCTCACGGCGCCACCCCTTGTCACGGAGCTGACACTACAGCAGTTCAGCAGCACGTAAGCCGGGAGGACGTAGCACAATTGGACTCGGTGACTTCATCGAGCTAGTGCCTGAGTCGGGCTACTCTCTGCACAGAATGGTAGTGTCACGCGACCAAGCAGGAATGTAGCCTCACTCTGAAGGCACCATGCGCGGTTTAGAGCAGGGGTTCTTAACCTTTTTGATCTCGGGGCCCACCTTTCCCAGAACAAATGGGCCCAGAACCCATTCACGTAATAGTACTGATTCATGACTCTTGATTTAATTTGTGATCAACAAATATTTAACAAACATATTTAATCTAGTTTACACGTAAACAAACCAAAACCTTGTGAAATGACATGAAACCATGTGATCATTGTACAGACATCTGTCAATGTAAAGTCCAACCAGCAGCAGAACCAGGTGCAAGTCATGTTCATCAAATTTACGAAAGAAAAAAAGGAAAAAAATACACTTGATGCTTTAACTGTAGAGAAAATTGGAAAAAAACTGAATAATGTTCTGAATAAAATAAATATAATTTCCAATGTCCAAATATCATAAAATAAAAATAATATATTTTACTTACTCTCCAAAGAAGGTACAAGTAATGTGTAATTGAAAGTATCGCCATAAAATGCTCTAATTTCTTTCAAAACTGCTTCAACAAGTGCAGTTTTTGTTGTTAGAGGGGGATACATCATTTTGGCTAATGTATTAGAACTGAGTGTCTTGCGGCCCAAAGGTGTAAAACAAAAAAACTTTTAGCTGCCCTCTAAGAGGTGCTCGCGGCCCAACCATGGGCCCCGGCCCTATGGTTTAGAATCACTGATGTAGAGCTTGCCTACCTGTTCTAGTTCAACTTCACAGACAAACTGTGTCAATTGTCACGAGTATTAAAAGTTAAAAAGACAACCAGGGAGTCAGCAGCTCAGACTCAGAGGGGAACTAAGCACCAAGTCAAAAAATACCCCTGACGTTTGGCAGCAACACCTGCTACATCATCACAGGCCATCAGTCAACATTATGCCAACTTGCCTCACACTGAGTGTTTTTTCCGGACCAAAGCAGACAGTACGTGACACTGATGAAGACGAGGTGTGACTTGGACCTCCTACTCCAGCAGGTGTGATGGGAGTGGAGCTGAGAACATCAAGTAAACTGCAATGAGCCAACAGGCCTGGCTAGCTGGGACAGGTGAGAAGGAAGATGATCCCCAGCTCTTTGGGCAGATCCTAATTCAGCTCCACACAAGTGTCAGCTGAAGTTGGAGAAGAACACTTGAGTCACGGTGGAGCAGCGGATCTGACTGTTTATAAAGCGGCGTGTCTGCGTGAGTATGTAAATCACAGTTGTGGAGGTCTGGATGCTCTGGTCTCCCGGGAGACCGAGCCAACATCAAAGAACGTGTCTCATCAATGAGGACGTCATGTAGCATCAGCTGAAAGCACAAACGAGCGGCTCCACCTCCGTCACCATAATCTGATCATAAAAATGCGATTGAAAACACAGAAGGGAGGGAGCAGGGAGCCGAGGGAAGGTTCTGGTCCCGGAGGACTCGGATTTGATTAGGTGGGTCATGTCTGATGGCGACGATAACGAGGCCGTTGTTCCAGGTCCCTACCTCCCCGGTGTCCCGCTTGTCCTCACTTACGCTGGTTTGATTCCTCTACATGAGATTTACATTTCACACGCCGGCGGTGGAGAGCAGACTCACAACAACGTGTGACAGAGACACACAGTAGTGGAAATATGAGCTGAGCAACCAGAGAACAGAGTGGAGCTTGTGGCCGCCGTGCCCCGAGGCCCAGAACCCCAGACGTTGGCCCCTTGAGGGGCCCCGGCCTTTTCTCATGACACGGCGGGTCAGTGGGAGGACCAGTCTGTGTCCTCCACATGTTGCTTAGTGTCTGTCCTTCAATCTCTCAGACTCCAAAATGTCATCAGAGCTGAAGGTTTCCAAAATTGATTCCAGTCATCAATCCATTTCATTTTGATTTGGTCCGGGATATTTCAGTCATTTCATATGGGAATGTGGAAGAGAGCTAACGCTAACAGAACTGGAAATGTGAAGTTGTCCCAGTTAATGGCACTAAAGTTGAGTTAGCTCACCATCAATGGTAAATCAACCACATGTTATGGATGTGTTCTACATGTAGCTTATGTAGAGTGTCCAATAATGTTTCCAATGCTATTCTGTTAGCATGTTGTTGAGCCGCTTCAGTGCCTCTGAGGTTATTCTAAAGAACGTTCTCCACAGTATCTGTCCTGTTGGGTTGCTGGAGTGAACAAAGAGGAAAGCATTTCAGTCATTGAACGTTTCACGTTGATGTTTTCATGGAGCTGCACTAGGGATGGGCGATATGGACCAAAGAATTATCTCGATAAATGTTGTAATTGCGGCGATAACGATAATTATCGCGATAAATAGGTTTTCATTCTATTCCATGTGTTGGACACTACAGTCTCTCTTGAAAGTGTTTTATGATGAAACTTATCAGTGGAGTTTGTCTCCATTATTTGTTTATGGTGGGATTCGATTAAAAGAAATAATCAAATTAATTAGAGGTTTGTAATTAATTATTCTCAATTAATGACAGTTTAATGGTATAAGAATATTTTTTATTTTATTCAACAATTTTCAATTTGATTGAATTTGGTATATGACTGAATCAAATGATGGACCCATACATACATTTCAACAACAAAATATTGTTTATTTTGCATCAGTTTGACAATGGCACAATAAATCACGATGGTGGCTACATTCAAGTTTTTATATCGCCTTATTTAAAATAAAGCTCTCTTAATGTCTTGAAAATATTTGTATAAGAATTTCAATTTCATAAGAATTTCAAGTACATTCAGAGTAGTGGAAACCCAGATTGCTTTTGTTTGCTTGTGTTCAGGGATTCCTCCATGTTTGTTGTTGTTGTTGTTATCATCCTAGCTGCCACGTGTCTTGTGCATCAGTGTGATCAGTGGACCAGGAACTCCTGCACTGACAAAGGTTCCCTGTTGTTTGGAGAGCAAACTGTTCAATAAAATAAAATAAAATAAAAACGATTAAATGTGATTCAAATATTTTAACACATTAATTATGATTAATTAATGAATCCCAATTAACTCGTTAAAGTCCCACCACTAGTTAAAATATAATTTTTAACTAAAATTCAATGTTTCACGTCTCAGGTAGAAGCCGCTCATGTCTGGTCTGCCAGCTTTATTTAAGGGTTAAATTGAGCCTCATGTCTCTTAACAGTTGACTTTAACTATGGACCAGTCTGGACACATTTCCTTGATGCTATTGAAGAAATATTAGAAATAATGTGAATAGGTGATCTAATAGTCATATTCTATTCTCCAAATCATTATACAAACTGTCAGTCCTTTGTCTTGTGTGATGAAAAACCTTTTCACAATCTCTCCTAAAATGAAGATATCACTAATACTTTACAATTTGTTGATGGTCCCTAACTGATGCCGGGTCGTAGCATTAGCGCTGCCTGTGAGAGTGTGTCCATGATCAGTGAACCATCTGAGACAAGCAACAGCGGAAAACTGCTGATTACAGATCGGTCAGAACAAAAAGCCGCACCCACTGCAGCCCTTTGTGGAACAGTTCGGTGACCCCTGCGTTAACAGAAAGCTCAGACATAAGTTCTCACGAAACATACACTTTTGAAACCCAAAACAGAAACTAGCATTTGAGCTACATGAGTTCGCATCAGTAACTTTGTTCATGTTTGAGAGGAAGCTAGCATAGCTGGCTAACTCACTCAGTTGACAGAACCCCGCTGTCCAATTGGCTCCCCTGTGATGGGCATGACAAAAAGTAATAATGGTGTATAAAATAATGTATAAATCAGAATTAGTGGCGGTGTGGAACACACAATCACCTCACACTCAGTTATTACCACACACAGACAACGCATGTCGTGTAAAGACGCACCGCTTTATGAGACAACTTGCGCAGTTTGCACAGGAAGAGCGAGACACTCCGGGTCCTCAGTGTACCCAGAGTAGTCCTGGCTGCTGCTTATGTCCCCATGGAAGGAATCACTGGTGTTTTACTGCCATCTAGGCGCAGAGTCCGGCACTACATGCGCACAACCATCACTGGAACCGCATTTGCTGGTTTTCCTCTTTATTTGGTTTCATTCAGTGAGTTATACACCTGTGCAAACTCCTGAAGCAAAGGGTGTATAAAATACAAGTATTCTCGTTGTATATCACTAACAATTCATCATTCAGTATATTAGAGGTTTTCTGCAGAATTTATGTGGTCATTTACAGTTTCACGTAGCTATTAATTCAAGCTGCCAGCGAAGTGTCTCGGTTTATTTCAAAAGCTTGTCGAATGTAAACGTCGTTCTCAAGTCTGCGCTTGCCTGGCACGCAGCACAGCTCATTGCAAACATCTCAAACATCTGTGTGTCGGGTGAGACCTGTTCATCTTGGCATCAGGATCAGAGATCGCTGAAGCGAGTGGATCTGTGGGGGTCTCTCTTCTGAATGCTCTACACGTCACGTCTAGTTGGGGATTTGAAGGTCAAACCTTGGCTGGATCGCTCAGAGGAACTAATCCTTCCAGAAGAACATAAACACTTGGCTCTACTACTACCGTCTTCTTCATGGAGCCCCTCATCACCTTAGCCACCACAGAACAGCGCTGGTTTCCTCCTACTATATTTGTGTGACTGTGTCATCACATGGTCTTTTGAAGCCCCACTCTTGGATCAATATTTCACACTTGTAACTGGTTTGACTCAGAACCACGTCAAATGGTTCTTTACTCTGCATGGCTGCCCTCACGTGTAACATCATCCCAGTCCTCAGAGCCCGGCCTGGTCCGATATCTTGGATCCTGACGAGCCTCCAGGAAGTAGAGGGATATTTTTGGGTGCATTGCCCAGTGAGGGAGAGTGGGGGTGCAGGGGGGTTGGAGTAGTCCTCGGGAGGCTGTCGGGTCTCTCCCCTCAGGTCAGGTTACCTGGAGCTGCACCGAGCTAAACACTTCCATCTGGACCTCTCTGTGTTCTTCTCCACGTCTCAATGCTTTCCACATGCTGCACCAGCACGGACACACACACTCACACACACAGCATGACAACACATGAACAACAGTTGGACCACTACGTAACATCAAGAAAAGCCGCAGGGTGGGAGGAGGAGGAGGAGGGAGTGAGGGTGAAGGGAAACAACCTTCACCCTCCCACTGCGTTGGTGCCCTTGAGCAACAACAAACCCCCCACCCACCAGCACTGCTCACACTGCAGCTGCTCACGCTGAGCCCAGACCTGGTTCCATCACCATTGGCGCTCCAGAATTAAAGGAGACTCCGATGAGAATGGGGACGGACACTGAGTCATGTTCACCACACCTGTGAGACCACAGTCAGGACGAGGGCAGAGCCATTGGGGGGAGAGAGCTGGGAAAACACCAGCAACGAGAGAGCGGACAGGTTTAGTTCGGAGCGAAACACTAAAGTCCGGCCCGGGGGCCACTTGCTGACCCTCCTGCTGCCCCCGGGGGTTATAACCAGACACCTGTCAATGCGATATGCTCAGGGTTGGCAACAAAGATGAAGTCTATTAACACACTAACACACTGGTTTGCAGCAAAACAGTAAGCGCTTGTCTGCCCCCTGCTGGAGGAGCAGCGCCTCACAGCACCTGAGCTCTACGCTCGGATCGAACAGTGATCAGCATGGACTCTGTCTGGTTCCCGGCAGGCGGTGGAGCTGAGGTCTGCATGGTGAGAGACATGAGACTGGCTGACCTGAACCTCACATCAGGGTTGAACATGCGGCCAACACTCAGTGTGTCCAGTGAATTAAGGAAGGAGGTTTGAGAGGAGAGTCTGTGTTGGACCAAGACTGCTGGAGATGGCGAGGAGGAGAAAGACAGGTGAAGGAGGCTTACTTACGGTGACGTCCCCTGACGAGAAGGCTCAACACGCTTGCTGTGAAGAACACTAGCGCCACCTGGTGTCGAAGTTAAACACTGATATCTGGGCAGCAGCAAGCGAAGGGGTTGATCCACACTGCCATCTCGTGACAACTGTCAGAACTGACCGTCAGAATGAAAGACGGTTTGAACACCCAGGCATTCATTCCTATCTAACTGGTCTGGTGAGATGTAAAGCACTTACTGATGATCATCACTTTAAACTAAAGCTCAACATAAAAACAAAAACCTTTCATCTAGACGGACCTTGACGTCAGCGATATAAGCCAATTCTAAGCCATCAAAAAGCCCTCTCCAACAAACACTACCAAAGCGTTGAGAATCAAAAACAGAGTCCCACATGGCTCTCAGTTTTATTGACACACAACAACACAGGACGCAGCAGAACGACCACAGCACGCATCACTGGCACGCGCTCACACGCTGCAAAGGCCTCCAGGATGTGACATCCACTGTCAAGAGCAAAGGTGGACTGAGGTGACACGGTCGCAGAAGAACACCAGGTCTGACAGTGTGTGTGCGAGTGTGAGTGAAGCACTGAGAACACCCAGAAGACAACACAATTCAGAGGCGACCATGAAAGACCCTCAATGAGTTCTCACACTGAAAGACAGGACAGAGTTGTAGTGGCAGTGACTGCAGCTAGGTGGCTCTGTGAGCCAGTGCTTCTTCTCCTGTGGGCTGAGCTTCCTCTCCTCCTTTTCTTCTTCTTCTTCCACAGATGGTCTAGGGTGCCGCCACCACCTGCGTCTCACCACCAGAGGTCAGCAACTGCATCAGACTCCCGGAGGCGGGCCGGTTGGATCCCTCAGCCCAGGTGAGGAACAGGCTGCAGCACACGGAAGACGCTTTGAAATCCTCTCTCTCCGTCACCATGGTCAACATGTAAAACACGGTTCCTCTCAGAGCCGTGGGGAACCACAGACTGATGGAGGAGGAACAATCTGATCAAACCAACAACCAACACTTACTCGGCAATGAAGTCCAGCGGTGTCCAGGAGCCGAAATCCGCATCAGGCATGAACTTCCTGTTCATGGGCGTATCCAAGGTAACGCTGCGAAATGAAGCCAGATAGGCATCAGAGAGACGGAAGACAGGCAGCAGCTCCCCCACACTCAGATTTAATTCAGCCCTTATTGAACTGTGACTTGTGTTCTGGTCGGAGAGGAGACATTAGAGCTCCACACACCAAGGACAATCATTGTGCAAGTCATGCAGCAGATGCTGAGCAGATGTGGCTCCACCAAACACAGAGCAGGAGAAGGGAACGCCCCCACGTCCCCGACTGTCACCATGACACTGCACAAATAGACCAGAACCGAATGAACCGCCTCTATAACAACTCCATCACACCTGAGGAGGAGGTGGCCCGCTTCACACCTCGCTAACATCTGACTCGAGGTCAAGCCTTTGATCATGTGCACAATTGTGCAACTCTATTCACTCAGACACCAACACGGTCGTGTGCACACTCACGGTAAAATGGCCACCGCCGCCGCTCCAGCTGGCATCCCGCTGTTCTTAGCAGCCAGACTCTGACAGAGCTGATGGACCGCAGCCTTGGCCATGCCGTACCCCACCATGCCTGCAGGGGGCAGACTGTCATTAGTGCCACTGGAGAGCTTGAGTGGAGAACCATTCTCAGGCCAGAGGAGCCGCTGTGCTAATGGCTACGATCGAACTGGACTCTGGAAACATATACTGACAGGGTCTCCACCCCATGCCTGACCCCTGTGGGGACCACATGGAATCTGGACTTTTTCCAGATGGAAATCTGAGCTCTGTGTAGACAGATGCATCCTGGAGTTGTACAAAACAGATAACACTGACATTTGGGGCAACTAAGTCATGTGACCGAAAAAGAGGTTGTTCCACTCAACGAAATCCAGGCTCCGCTGACTGGACAGAGGGGCGGCAGGCTTAGAGGAAGCATGACTCAGCAGTTTTAGGCTGCTGCATTATCTGCGTGTGTGCTAACACAGCCACACGTGACCTCTGACAGTAGTGCAGATGAAAGGGTGATGAGATGTGGACGGAGAGGCTGAAAAAAAAAAAAACGCAGCAACATCCAGCACAGACTTCCAATACTGGTGAGATGATAACTGAGATAAGACGTTGCTCCTGAGGTCGATGAACAATGGAGCTCTCACGGAATAGTCAGCGAAAACAAGAGGGGAAACTGAACACTGGTTAGGGACCAGAGCATCAATGACCCTCTGTGAAAACAGGTGGACTTACAGCTGCAGGGTGTAGCAGTTATTACAAAGTCAAACCAACAATGGTTACGTGGCGACTGGTGGAAGTCTGGTCAGACTGGAGACACCACGAGTCCAGGCTCCTGATGACTCGAAAGGTCGGCAGCCACGAGAAACTTCTTTCAAACATATTTCAGGGCAACAATGTGACTGGCCATGTGACTCCTGAATAATCCCCAGCCTGATAATCTGCTGAGTCGGTTTCTCTTCACCAAGGAAATGGAGGTTTCAGACCATGACAAGGAACCCAGTCCAGAAATGCACGGTACGCTTCAGGGCTGAACTGGGAGGAGGTCCCGGTGCAGACCCAGGACACTCTGGAGAGAGATGTCTGTCACATGGCCAGGGCCAGAACAGCTGCCCCAGCGACCCGTGCTCAGACAAGAGGAAGACACAGGAGGGACAGGCTTCCACAGTGCTCGACAATTCAAAGGTCAATCAAAACAGTGGTTAAATATTGATCTGCCACCACTGTTTAACCACCAAGCTGCGCTCTTGACTCACACACAGACACGCTCGCTCCAACCGGGCTCCTGAATCAGCTCAGTAATGACCCGATCACAGTCCGGCTCACGTCTCATGACGACTGCCGTGTTTTGCATCATGATGGTCAAACAGCAGAGATAAGCAGCAGCAGTCAAAGTCTGTTGCCATGACCACAGCAGGTCACCGTGGCGATGACGACAGACAAACACCACCTACCTCCAGTTCCTGACAGAGCTGCTTTGGCGCCGGCCAAGGTCAGAAGTCCGCCTGGCTTCAGGTGCAGAGCGGCGAGGTGGCTGGAGATGGTGGAGGTCCACACGCTCTGCTTCCACATCAGATCACTGTTTTTGTACAGATCTGAGGGAGACGGAGGGTCTTATGCCTTGTTCTGTGAATGTGTTTTTTCAACGTGATTTATTTAACATTTAAAAAAACTGTTTTCTACAGCAGAAGGATACATGTGAAATATCATGCGGGGGAAGGGAAATGATTTATGTGACCTCTGACCTTTCGAGCTGCAGCTTCCTCCTGCCCAGCCGCCGGCAACACACAATATGGCGTCGACTTTTTCTGCACCGAGCACTCGTGCAACATCAGCTGTGACCTGCAGGGACAGAGCCAGCCATCATTTCTCTCACTCCCTGGTTCATCCACCCATGAGAGCTCCAGCACAACAGATCACTGAAGACTGTCAGGACGTCACAACAAACTGTCAGTCCCGGATCAGGTCAAAATCAATCCTCCACCCTGAACCTCACTGACAGCACTCCTCACCTTCACTGTCCCTCCTCTCCTCAAACCATCTGTCCTCCCTAACTTGGTCCCCACGTGTCTTCATCTCCTCCTCTTCTGACTCTGGCTCCGTGGCACCACTACTGTCCTGGGGAGCATCACTCTGACGTCACAGTCCCCACCCAGCTGCACACTTTCACCTACGTGTTGCATCACGGTCTCTATCTTGAACATAAACAGAATAAATGGCGCGTTCGCAGGAGCCATGCTCTCTAAAGTTCATCATTATATATGCTAGGAAAGAGTGGCTGTGGTGTGTCCATAATGCTACGGCCGATGCTCACACTCACCTGTCCCGCCTGTTCCGAGAACGCCTCTGTCATCTGGACTATCACGTTTTCATTCGCCTCCTCGTTCGCAGCCATGTCGACGTTCGCGACCCACTGTGCAGTGACAGAACCGGAACCGTCAGCGGCGGTGACGCTAGCATGCTAGCGCTAGCTGCTACACTCACCCATCCCTTGGATTTAAAATGCTGGACGCATTTGGAGCCGAGCGCGCCTCGTCCCCCGTAGACGATCACACGGGGAGCTGCCATGTTGCCGCTGCGGCGAGTGAGTGCCGCGAGGGACGGAACGCGGGTGGTGGTGGTGGAAGAGAATCCGGAGGAGGAGCGAGCAACAGGTGCTGCGTTCACGGACATCCCCAATAAGTCAGAGTCAGTTGTTACATTACATTTTACGTATTGTTATTATCATTATTATTAGGAATAATAATAATAATAACAATAATAACAATAATAATTTTATTGTATTTATTTTATTTTACTGTCAACGTAATATGTGTATATATGTGTTCTATTTTAGTTTAAAAAAAAACAAATAAACCCGGAAGAGTGAATTGTCACCATTGTTTTTTTCTCCTTCAATTACCTTAGTGAAGTGTTTTTTGTACTGTATTGTATTGTATTATGGTATGACATTGTAATTACAATTGTCATACTTTTCATTTTGTTTTAAAGAGTCAGCTGTTACTTGACATGTGACAAAATAATGTGTTTAACAACAACAAGTGCGATTAAGTTAAGCAGTAAAGCATGTTGTTGAACGTATTTAATTTACCGTCGAGGCGTTAGTTTAATGGCGCGTTCACTGACATCCTGTAAAAATCTACTTTCGCTATCAGTGACCTCTTGAATTACCTGAGTTTGGACTATACAAAAAACAGCCTGAGCTGAACCAGGAGTTATAGACAACAAACAATTTATTTATTTGTCTAAAACCGCAGTGCAGACTGGAGATGTGTAGATGGTGCGTTCAGGGCACCCACCGACTACTTCATGGTGGCTTTCAAAGACGACTCCGATTGGTTGATCTGAACGGTAAATTAAGAAATTGCTTCGCTGAATAAAACAAGCGACTCTTATTAGTAAAGTGTTTGCGTTCTGAATGTTGAAAACGTCATTAGAATCGGCGCCTTTTTCGCGCATTTGTTGGCTTAATTCGATGGAATAGAACAAACGTCACTGACCACTGACGTCTCGTCAAGTAAGGATGATGGGACAGTCCAAGTGGTCTCAATGATACAGCAGCGCCCCCTAACGGCCAGCAATAGCGTCACAACAGATAAACCTATGGTAATCCAACACGGAAAGCCGCCGAAATCATTAAGGAAAGAGGAGGTGACGTCACATGTTCTTTATCAACGCACTTTGATGTAAATGAAAGGCCAAAACTGTTTGCTCCACTTTTGGGTGAAGGAAAAACTCATGCTGCAGCTGCAGCTGACTACAAACTCGTGTTGATGCCCTGAGGTCATTTCATGATGCACAGGAGGGTCAGATGAAGGTGTGACCCCACTCAGACAGGGCCTTTGTGAGGTCAGTCTGGTGACTTGCCTAGGACCACATCATACTGCTCACTGATCAGGTCACATGAAGGCTGGATTCATTGGACGGAGACCCACCAGGCCCACACATGCCCAGCTCAGCATCACTTTTGTTTTCGCTGGCTGGTACTGGAGACTAAAGGTGTTGGCGGCTCTGTGACATCACAGCAGCCTGTGATGTTGTGACACGACACTTTGATTGACATACAGTGGTCAGTGTTAGCTTTGTAGCTCTTGTTCCAGGGGAAAATGATATAAACTGTCACAGTCGATGTAGTCAAAGTTTTATTAAATGATATTAAATCGGTCTCACACAGCAGTGAGACAGTCGTCAAAGAGGAGACTTTGGAATACACAGCTGTCTCTCAGGTCTTCAGTCAGGCTGCTGAGAAGGTCCTGCGAGGGCCGTTGGAGAAGTTTGACAGTGGGTCTGAGTTCCTCCACTGAAGGCGTGGCACCACAGAAGCTCTACGTTGTGGCCGCCTCTCTCTGACCTCATTGTGTGATGAATTCTGGGAGCTAACAGACCAAACCTGAAACTGAAACACTAGTGATCTGCTTGTCAGACTGAAATGGAACCTGAACCACCTGGTCTTGCGGAACACTTTGACTGTCCAACTGATGTGTCCCTCCAATCCCCTGGTCTTGGGCTGCACACTCACTTGCACACTCTCACTCACTGTCCCCCCGAATCCACGTGTGTACTGACTGGATTTCAGAGCTACCCTCACCCTCTAGCTGATGTATCCCTTGGTCTTGTGGAGCCCTCTGATGCTCCCTGTACAACAAGACCTGAGCTCACTGACCTTCCCTGTGGTGTATCCCGTTCAGCCAGTAACGCAGTGGAGAGTCCTAGTGATGTGTCCCTTGGATCCATTGGTCGTGAAACACAAAGCCCAGAAGGAGACATCGGCTCTCTCAGTGCAGACGTGGCCAATATCACACTGAAAGTTGAGGACTTGATGGAAGTGGCAAACGGCACGCTGGAGGAGAAGTTTGATGAGCTGTGTGATAAGGTCCAGAGGCTACATAACCTGCTGGACACACAGCAGGAGTCTGGAACCCTCACTCATGACCAGGCTGAAGTGGAGGCACAGGTGTCTGGCCTTCTGAAGATCGAGAAAGAGATGGCCACGCTGAGGAGGAACGCCTCAACCAAGCAGGAATGTCTTTACGGCGAGTTGGGAAGACTTAAAGTCAATCAAATGATTTGCCAGGAGCATTTATCAGCAGAGCTGGAGGCAGAAAAGGAAAAGACCTCAGTGATCTGCCAGGAACTGGAGAAGATGACAATGTCACATCAGGAACTAGAGATGAAGTGTCAATCCCTGGAGATACAGAACGTGCGTCTTCAGACGAGCCTTGATTCGGAAACATCATACAATAAAGACAGATTGCAAAGCGAAATCCAATCTCTCCAGTCCTTGAGGGTGGAGAAGGAAGCGCTTCTCCAGAAGATGGCAGAGGACCTCGTCGTCCTGAAATGCAAAGCAGCGGTGCAGCAGGAGTCTCTTCGCAAACAGGAGAACAAGCTCAGGAAGGCTGAGCTGCTCAACAACGAAAGTTTAAAAAATGAGCTCCAGACTGAGAGAAGCAAGACCACCTTTCTAACCCAGGAAATGGAGAAGGTCAAGATCACGCAGCAGGAACTCTTGCTCAAGTGTGAGTCGGTTGAACGGCGCGTGACGGACCTTCAGCTGAAACTTGATGCAGAAATCAAAACTCACGAGGAAAGACTACACAAGGACATCACAGGCCTCCGAGCTCTCAGGATGGAGAAGGAGGCTCTACGGCAACACATGGTAGGAGAGAAGGTGGCGCTGCAGATCGATTCCACCATGACCCAGCAGTGTCTTCTCACTGAGCTGGAGGAGCTGAAGGAAGCCAAAATTGTCAGCCAGGAAAACGTCACAGTGGAGCTCCAGAGTGTGAGAGGGAAGAACCTGCTCCTCAGCCAGGAACTGATGAAGGTGTCGTGTCGAAATCGGGAGCTCAGTTTCAAGAATGAGGTTGCTGAGAAGAAGGTCGCTCAGCTGAAGGAGAAAATTGATGCCAGGGTCAAAGGCTGGACGGAGAGGTTTCAGACGAGCCAGCTAAAGCTGCAAGTGTGGACAACGAAGAAGGAAGCTGTCCTTCAGAAAATGATGGACGAGATGGTGGTCCTGCAGAGGGACGCAGCTCTGCAGCAGCAGTCACTTCTCAAAGATGTGGAGATGTTGAGAGAGGCACACATCTTCAACCAGCAGAAGTATAAAGTGGAGCTGCAGGCTGAGAGGGAAAAAAATGCCTTTCTAAAGGAGGAGCTGAAGAACATCACCAGTGCACACCAGGACCTCATCACAGAGTGTGCACGGGTTCAGCAGCAGGCAGCTTCACTTCAGCAGGATCTGGACACAGCAGTGAAGCAACAGGCCGAGACGGTCAGAGAGAACAGCGAGTTGATTCAGTCCTTGAGGTTTGAGAAGGGCGCCCTCCGTCAGAAGATGATAGACAAGATGGCCGTCCTGCAGAACGAAGCTGCTGACAAGGAAAAGTCTCTTCTTCTCAAATTAGAAGAACTGAAGAACTGTCAGATCTTCACTCTCCCTTATCAGGGCACCGTGCCGCAGTTGGAGTCACCCACTCACCATCTGCACGAGGAGCTCAAGGTCAAGTGTGAGACCTTGGAGCAACAAGTGCTCATGCTTCAGAACAAACTTGACATGGAGACCAAGTCACACACTGAAAGAGTGGAACGCAACAAGCAAGTCATCCAGGCTTCACTCGCAGAGAAGGAAATCCTTCAACGTAAAGTGGCCGAAAACAAGGCGCAAAAGACAGAATCTGCAAAGCGGAACGAGACTCTCCTTCAGGAAGTGGACGAACTGAAGAGTCTGGTGGAAGCCACCCGCCATCTTCACTTCGACTTCTCTTGCTGCCACAGAGCTGAGCTGTCGTTTGAATCCACGTCCACATCTGAGCGGAGCGAGACCTCTGAGAGTCCCGAGTCTGGCGGGGAGACCAGGACTGGATCCCCCAGGTCATCTGTGAAGAGGCAGAGGAACCCTGCCAGGCTGAAGAGGTTGGCTCGATTATTTTCTAAAAAGGTAGAACTGGTGGAAATATCTCCTGATCTGATGCTGCCAGGACACTCCCAGCCACCGGGTGTCATCGTCTCCTGACGGTGTCAAGTCTCTAACCCGCTGTGTGCCTCATGGATCACTGTCTTCAGGGAGTCTAAAAGATTAAACTGCCTGAGCGACGGAGGCTGTACTTCCAGATGGAGGCAACAGTCTCCTGGTTCCACCCCTTGGTTTCCCTGTTTGGATCAGTGTGAGTCCTGGTGTATCTCTTGAATGAAGATGGACATCAACGTTGTCAGCAGAATTGTGCCATGCTGTGCCCTGTATGACTGTGGCAGGGTCAGGAGCTCTGTGGGAGGTCAGGTCTGACCAGCGTGTCCTCTGATCTCTTGAGGGCTTCCAGGCTTCCATGGTCCCTGGGCACCGACACGCCGAGCCACTCTGACAGAGAAACCTTTCTTTGGTTCGCTATTAAGCTGGTGACCACAGGTGAGAGGAGAAACCCACTGGTCAGTGGAGAGCTTTGTCTTCTGGCTCAGCTCTGTAGGACTGATCCTACTCTCACTTGTGAACCTCAGGATGCTGGACTACTTCACAGAAGGCACTTATTCCCAACCTAACTGGACACCTTTTTCTTCACCTGGTGACCTTGGACTCTGAAAACCAGATCTTGGACTGATGTTTCTCCTGGTTGCACCAGAGATGTCTGATTCCTACAAGAGCTGGCTTATCCTGACCTCTGGGTCGGAATCTGGTTCCTGATCTTCATGAACGATAAAAAGAGTTGTGAGATTGTTGCCCAGGAGACGATGAAGTGTGAGTTCTACTTTCAACTCTGACCGACTGATCCAGTGTGCAGGTTGAGGTCCTGCTCCGACCCAGCAGAGACTGCAGCGAGAGTGGGAAGTGATGCAGAATAAAACACTGTGAGTGAAATGAAAAGCTTGCAGGGAAAATGAGGTCAAACTGTTTCTTGAGCAGTTTTTTACTGTCGCAGGTCTGCTGAGATAAAAGAGTTCCATCCCTGAGTGAGCACTCGGTGCTGCTGCAGCCCTGATAACGCTGCGACCCATCCGCCGCCTCTATCTCTGCCACGGTGCCGCCTCCGTGAATAACAAAAACTCCACGACCTCGCTGCAGCTGTCAGTGCGGCGGGCCGATATGTCGCGCTCGCCAGGAGTTGACACACATGCCAATGTTTCCCACACACTCTTCAAGTGAAGTCACACTGGGTCGGACCTTCACCGGGTGACTCGAGCGCCATCCGCTAGGAGGGTGGGGCCAGGGAGCGACACAAATGCCTAGTCCGCTGTATATCCTTCACCGTCCTCCTTAAGGTTCTACCTTAAAAGGCGGAGTCCTACTCAGTCCCAAGGGGGATGGGGCACTGACGTTGCAGGAACAAGCCATCACAGCACTTTTTTTAAATCCCTGATAAAGAAAGCTGAGAGTATAGCAGATGGTGACTCACCAGCTCACTGGCACCACCTTGCGGGGAGACAATTGAAGGGAAAAGTTGAAGTTTGACAGGGATACTGAGCTACAGCTGATGAATAACCTCGGTTAAGGGCTGAGGGCTTCATCGTGGAAACCTCTTCCCTGCCTCCACAAGACCTTTCGTTGGACACTTTAAATGCTCAGTTGCAACTCTAACACTTGTGTGCCACCTTGATTCCCGAGTCTGGTCTCGTCACTCCACGTCCAGACCACAAAATATCCTTTCATCACTCAAGTTTCTGATGCTGCTGCTTCTTCTTCACCACAGCAGCAGCGGAAGAACTCGCCAGAAGAGAGGGGTAAACTCCAGTTCTAGTGTGTCAGAGAGCAAATCTGGAAGAGCCTTTTCATCTGTGGTGCTTCTGAGTGAAAAAGAGGCCTGTCAGCAGCCAAGAGCTGCAGTTTACTGAAGACAATGCACGTGAGCACAGTGGATCATTAATATGCAGTGGAAGAAGAGTCGCTGGATTCTGACAGACATGTCAGAGGACGGTGTGACGGTGTGACACACACACACACCAGTGCTGCAGCTGGATCAGTGACAGTGGTGGAGCCAGAGAAGAAAGAAGCATTTTCAGGCGGCGCTTGTTTATGATTGCAGTTTTGTTTACAACACACCTGATCTGAACTCCTTAAACTGAAGCAACTATCCTCCAGAGAGTTCCCCTCCTTCAGCACCGTCGTCAGCAGAGCAGGTCCATCCAGTCAGCGAGGCGCCTAACACCAGCCATTGTAAGGGTGTTGGCAAAAACACTGTGACAGAAGGAATAAAAACCAACCTTTGCTCAGAAATCTTGTCTCACCTCCGGTGTTGTTTCGTGTCTGAGACGTTCTTCTGTCATATACATCCATCCAGATGTGTCCATCAGAGGCCGCAGTGGTGAGTTCCTACCTGCCTTTGAGATTCAGTTAGCAGCTGAGCTCTGGAGGACGATCTTTGTTTGTTCTACTTCCTGTCATTGAAAAATAAATTTGCTTGTTAATAAATATATCAAGCTCAACCCTGGATTTGTTTCCTCCGTACTAATGCCCTACATATATTTTATCAGCAGGATTCATGATCAAATCATGTGAGTGCCATGAGCTCAGACCAAAATTCACTCAGGTGTTATTAGGAGACTGAATCTCTCAGAGAAGACAGCAGTAAAAACTACTTTATAATGGCACAGTAAATACGTCAGAACTAAAAACTTCTGTGTGAAATGGAAAATAACGGGATAAACACAAACTCTGTCGACAGTGAACAGCGATGAGGAGTGTCTGAGGGAACAAGGAGGAAACTAGCAGTGGGAGCAAATGCGAGTTTATACAGTTGATTGAGATGAAGCGGAAGAGAAAGTAATGTGTCACGTTCACCCCATCACCATCTCACCATGACTTCTGACGGACGACTGACCTCTGTGGCTTGTTATGAGAAGCCAGTCCTCTGCAAACACGCTGGGTTGGTTCACCCTTTAGCCACTAGATGGCGCCAACAGAACGCTGTTACTCTGAAACGAACGCGAGGTTTTAGCTTCGTACTTTTCCGACAATTGAGACGAGACACAAATGATTGACAGAATCCAGAGATGTGAACCATTTAACCTGAAGTCTTCACACATTTCCTGAAGGTCTCTCTGTGCTCGTGACTTCCACAGTCATCTCACCATCACATCTGATGTCGTCGTCCTCAGAATAGTCAAACAGATTATAAGGGAGAATGTTTGATCTGAGATTATAATCCAGCACCGATCGTGCTCCAAAGATGATGACTTTTCTTCCTGGTCATGTTGGAGAGACCTCATTACACTGGACAAACAGTGTGTGTGTGTGTGTGTCCTCCAAATGCAGTAGAACCCACACAAGACAAGCAAAAAGAATCTTGAGGTGAAGTCCGTCCGTCTCCCTCTCTCCACACTCAGCTGATGGACCTCATCTCTGGTGACCTCCTCCTAGTTGAACGCCTGTCCAGGAGACGCCCTGACGAGAGGAAGCCGTCAGAGAAACTGTGTGAGCCACAGCAAGATGCGCCACAGGCATCAGTCAGAAGAAACCTGAAACTCCATCACCTGCTCCTCTGTTTCTCCTCAGGACCCCTTCCTCACCCAGATATGGAGCTCTGGTGTTCATGTGAATCATCACAGCATCTACTGAGAGCTTCATTATCAGGGGAAAGGAAGCAGCCATGTGACTCAGCTCAGCAGTTGAGGGGACAGACTCCAGACAGAGAAGCGCTCAGCAGAGCATCAGTATTCTCCATCCCGCTGCCCCCCGCAGCTGCCCGGCATCTGACTCGACAGCAGCATGTCCAAGTGAGTTATGGAGCGGCGTCAGGACGAGCCCGGCACTTTCACACCACATTAGGCTGAACTCAGATTAGATCAAATCCACAGCATCATCGCTGGCTCCACTGGGACCAGCTGACGTTCTGGATGAGATCAGACAGCTGGGAGAAGATACCTGCAGGAAGGGTATGTTCTCTGCTGTGGGTCTGTGGGCCGAGAGTTCCATCAGGAGTGAGGAACGAGAAAGGACCAGTCTGCTCTGCAGTGGACAATACCTGAGTAGACACACACACACACACAATGACTGATGATGAATGAAGCATCGACGCCCCACTTGGGTCCACACCCTTCAACTCAGAATGGCTGCAACGACAAATGTTGCACACCCAGATGGTCACCGGGGCACTGTCGTGTTTAAACGATGCCTCTGCAATACGGAACAAGCACACGCTAAGTCAAGTTGTTGTCCACACTCGGTGCAGCCACTTCCCTCGCATCTGGCAAAAACAACAAAACATTGACATATTTTCAGAGAAATATCATTAATATACAGGTCCCACAATACATTCTAAAGTAATATAGTAATGCCCCTGGGGTCCTCCACCATGCGTGATGAAGTAGCTTAACCATTAGCGTGCTACCGCTACTTACAAAACTTTGATGTTCAGACGTGCACGAACACGTACTATCGCAACGGCCAAACTCTGCATATATAAATACACATACACTCTTACTCACACATATACACAAACCTACCTATATAGGGAAGTGCCCTTTAAACAACGAATATCTCTACACAAAGCTATGAGCTGTTAGCATCTATGCCACGTGTGAGCTTCGCGTCTGAGCACACTACAACAAGCCACAGCTCCAGGTCTCATTAGCAGTCGGCGGTGCGGCTGTTTAAACAGGTGGTATTGACAGGAGCGACCCTCCTCCTCCTCATCGCACATGCTGGAGTGAACCCCGAGTGATGGAACAACAGTCTCGCCTGTTTGCACCCGGTGATTGTTCCTGCGCCACTTGCAACTCTCAGCGAATGACAACTAGCAAATAGCAATTAGCTGGTTGAGCCTCTTCAAACAGACGGCGTTACAGTTGTTTTCAAAAGTTCTCAACTTTGACTGAGACGCGTCGCATCGCAGACAGAACTAAGAAGTGTCATCGCACTTGTCTGTCACCCTGACCTGAGAAGAGACAGTGAGGTGAGGACAGACACGGTGGGAATGAAGGCCTCCACCAGCTCAACACTCACTAGCAAACACTAGCAGCTCCGACTGATGATCTTCAATGTAGAACAGTTCTGGAATATAAAACTCACTCATGTGGCAATAAACCCGACTGCAGCTGTTTTAGAACGCTGAGTAAGCAGATCTGAAGCTATTTTAATTTGGATTCTCTGCCACTGTAAGCATTTCTTCCAGCCACTGACCACTGCAGGAAACATGCAGGTCAGCTCCTAACAGTGGCGTGTGGTAGTGACTTGTCTTGATGTTCGCTGTGTGAAAGCCCTCCAACGTCGTCCTTCAACCTCTGCCTCATCCTGGCAACGATTTGTCCAACGTTGTGGTGTTTTTCCAACAAACCTGCTTCTGCCTCCACTGAGGGATTGTGGGTAATTAGAGGCTGAAAGTCACCGTCTCTGTTCGCCGCGGCTGTCTGCTGCATGCTGATAACATTGATGCGTCCTCCCATCATTGCTGAGGAAGAGGAGGGAGTCAGCCGGACAGTGATGGATGAAGAGCCCACGACCTTCTCTCATTCGTCACGTGACCTTCCCTCACCGCTGAAGGCACGGACCACACACATGGAGAAGAGCAGTCAGAGGGAAGGATCTCCGAGATGTTGGAGCTGCTGTGGATGGACACGACGAGGTCAAAGTGACAGCAAAACAAAGATGGAGAACGAGGCACTGGTTTCACACAGTTTCAGACTTTTGACAAACACTTAAGAAAAGTCCTTGCTCTTGTCTGAGGTCAGGTCATGGGGGCAGCAGCAGTGAAGAGGCCCACAGAGACCTCATCTCTCCAGAGTGTCCTGGGTCTGCCCCGGGGCCTCCTCATGGTCCTGGATAACCTAGCCTCTCACTCAGTGAGAGGAGAAGAAGGACTGAAGAAGTGTCCATCCTCCTGTCATCTATGAACAAGGCCCTAAGATCCTCTGAGCTCCAGCTAGATCGACATCCCTCCTCAGGACCCTGGACATTCACTCCAGGATCAGAGCTCAGGCGGAAACTTTTCTGCGACTTTGGCTTCACTTCTGTTGTGTTTCAGAGAAATTGTGAGTAATCTAATTTCTGTCGAAAATTGGCTGCAGGCCTATGGAGCTGGAACGGAGAGGAAGTGAGCAGCGAGCAGACGGTGGCGGGAGAGTTGCGGTGAACGTCTCAGTGGGAGATGTGGAGGACACAGCTGGACAGGAAAGTGAATTAGTCCACGCCGTAATGTCCAAGTTTATTTTTTCATTTCCATTACACCTGATCTGACATGGCAGACCTGCTGGGATCCTTCACTTCTCAGAGACTGAGAGGAGCAGTGTCCTCCAGCAACAGGTCACCCCTTATCTAGTCACAGTTCCCACAAAGCTTCTTCCCTGAACTATGCCCTCCTCCTGTCTGCAGTGACACGCCTGTGCTGTCACTCCTGAGCTTCTCTCTGGCTTCAACTAAACTTTAATCACCGACGTGATCATTGGCAGTGAGGGACAAGCATGTCAGAAGGTCCACTCCTTCTCTCCTCCTCCTCCTCAGAGGTTTGTTCTGGTGCGTTCTTGATTGAAGACCAACAGGTCCATCAGCATCAAAAGATTTGTCTGTCCAGAGTCACATCAGTTGTGTCCTGTAACTACAGAAAAACAGCTTCGTATTGAGGAGGAAACCTGCATGACTGACCGTAGACCATCAGTGGAGCTGGAAAGTAGGGTGCATCCTTCCAAGCATCAAACCTGAACTGGAACAGGCATCAACCTTCTGAAACCAGGTCTGTGTCGCTCTCTAGCGGGGGCTTCCGGTCGGGGTGGAACGTTCACACATGTGGAGGAGACAGACCAAGGACCTTCTTCCACAACAAACATCAATCTCCCCTGACAGCAATAGCAGGAGGCACCGTGCTAGCCACGATGCTAGCTGCTAGCGTGTTGAAGGGGTTTGGTCACGACACAAGCGCAGCATCTTTGCTGAGACTGTGGTCGCCATGCTAACTCCTGGGTGGGCGGGATCAGCTGCAGGTCAGACTGTGACGTGGGGCCGTGAGCGCACAGCTAGCACTGCTGAGAAACCCAGGAGAGGAACCCAAATAAAGCCTTCTTGATGGTTCCACGGAGTCTGACATTTACCTACCAGATCTGAATTGGATCAGGTTGTCTGGCCGAACCAAGTGTTTTCTGTCAGAACTGTAGTGTTACAATTCAACACTGCAGTCTTCTCAACGTACATTAGAGGTCTCCACGCTCCTTCATTCTAACACGTTTTTCCTGGAATATGCTGCGAGATGTTTCCAGAATGTTTCTATGTTGGAGAGGTGGACACCTCACTGTTCTTCCAGAAGACGGTCTCAATCATCTGCAGCAGCTGCTGACCTCCGAGTCTCCTCAGGGTTACAGAAAGCAGCCGTCTAGACCCAACCATCTCGCCGAGTTACTCTGCTGAAGAAACCAGAGGTTCCATCCAGATGAAGGTTTGAGCTGTGAATGAATCGTCATGATCCCGGCCGCCTCCACAGTCCCAAGTTTGAATCCACGCGCTGGACTGATGGAGCCATTTCAGTCTTTCTCCTCTGTATCTGCGGAGATAAGCGGGCTAATTGGCTGCTTCTGCTCACCAGATAACTGCCACAGATGAGCGGCCGCCGCAGAAATAATGAGCTCATGAAGATAAGGATCATGGGGAAATTGGAGATCGGGGATTCCCAACGTCAGACTCCTCTTGGAGGCGCCGTCGAGAGCAGACTCCAACACTGGAGCGACTCCAGAGCTCAACTCCAAACCTGAGGGTCAGAGAGGCGAGCTGTGGAGGAAGCCAGAGTCCAAGGCCTTGTGTGCTCATCCTTCCCTCTGTCCTTCATTGTCTCCTTCCTTCCTCACAGTCATTCTCTGTCTTCTCCTTTTTAATTTGATCTGCCATTTTATCTTCTTCTGGGGCTCCTTACTTAACCGACTTCCCTTGTTCCCTTAGTTAATTCGTTCCCTGCATGGTCTTAGCTGCTTGTTTGCTCATCCTTTGATCTCTCCCCTTCTTTGTTTCTTCCTCTGTTAGTTTATTCACTGTGTTTTATTCTGTGTTTCTTGGTTAGTTCAGCAGCTCTTTATTTGTTTGCTGCCTTCTGTCATCGCCCTTCCTTCACTGGACCATTCCTTCCTTCCTTCCTTCACTGGACCATTCTTTCCTTCTCATTCCCAGCCTTCTCCTCCCTTCAGCTGGCAGTGTTGCACTGCTGTGTAGAGGAAGCTAAACCTGGTCAATGCTGTGAGAGACTCGTGTCTGGAAGAGTCACGCACTGAGTCCGAGCTACTGTCTGTGACATTCCAGGGGACCAAAGACGTGTTTCTGCTGAGTCAGTGGCTCTGTCAACCGGCAATGAAACGGTTGAGTGAAGGAATGGTTCCGAACAGCCGGTCCCAGAGCTGTCGAGTCTCCGGTGTCAGAGTCTCGTCACGAGAGTGGTTTTGGAGCAGCGACTTTCTGAGGTTGACTCTCATTTCTCCGCCGCCGAGGCACGAAACCTCGTTCCGGCTCTTTCCCATCTCTTGTCCGTCTTTAAAACAGATGGGCTCCGGCGCCGGACGACTCGTGATCCATTCTCATTCTGTTTTTGGCGCTGCTTTCCACTCGGGCTGCTCCAACATGGGGGTAATTACCAGCTAGCTCGCTCCTGAAGGCTCCGCTCCTGGAATTCAATCAGCAGCTGAGGGAGATTTAATTCCCAAATTCCCCCATGTTGAAGCAGTAAAGCCACGGCCATTGATTTAGTGGCAACTTCGCCTTTTCTTTCCAGACGTCGTGCTGACTTCACCCCACTTGGAATCACAGGGAAAATGGAGCGACTTTTTGTTGCCGCTGTGGACGGGAGCAGTTTAAACGCCTCTCTGAATGCGACTTTAAATTGGAGAAATACAATCGCCGCTGCGGTACGTCGTGGACGGATGCTTTCAAAGACAAACTGGACGCTCTCACCGCTTCATCAGCTCACCAGCACACAGAGTCCAGCTCAGAGTCGCAGTTAGCCTTTAGCTCCTCGAGTCACAGCAACACGCGGAGTCTCTCTGGGCACATGAAGTTCAACAGTCTAGCAACAACCTGCCAATGTTCCAGCGACGTCAGGCTCTGCGCTCCGTCTTGACTCGTGACTCACGGGTTGATGTGACGGGTTGGCTCACCTGGAGAAGAGACAGAAGCTCAGGACCCGACAAGTGTTCCGGTCGATCACCCGAGTTTCCACTGATGACAGCTTCTAATTTCTGTCCATTTCTCGTGTGGAATTCAAAGAAAGCATGTTCAGAAAATGGCTCTGGAGTCTGTTTTGACTGACTTGGTTCGACTCCATCTTCACTTGCCTCTCATTTTGATTCCTTTATTCGTGTACCATTTGTGTTGTGTTGTTGTGTGTGGTCACTTTCTTCTCCATCAGGTGAAGCGGTTCAGGCTCTCAGAGTTTCATCACTAACAACGTGGGAGGAGAGCAGAAGGCTGTATGGAGAAGCAAAGTCCATCTTGGATCCAGCTCCTTCGGTCGCCGACCTCACCTCAGTGTGTCGCCCATCTACTGTGATCCAGCCAGCTCCATTAGGAGCGAACAAACTGAGCCAGCAAACCCACATTTGGCAGCTCTAATGAGTCGGGATATGAAGAATGAGCCGACGGGGTCCACAGCAGGTCGAGTCCCACTCACTCCATTTAACAGTGATTAAATAGAAAAGACAAAAGCACCGGTGCTCATCTCTTCTCTGGTGAGAGCCGAGCCGGCGGAGACGGCTCTGATCATCACTCTCATGGAAGGAAAACTTCTGCTCCTCTGAGTTTTTTCATTTCACTCATGAAGAACGTCTTGGTTCTTCTCTTTATGAAATGTTAATGAGTCGCAGCAGTCTGGTCTGAGATAGAGAAGATTTGTGAGGAGCGACGCCTGAAGTGATGATGCTTTTATTAAAGGTCAGGCAGCACCGACGACGTCCTGCGAAAGCTTCTTCACTTTGACTGACGGATGCTGGATTAGTGGAGAAGGTTTTATTCATTTATCTCTCACTCTGGTGAATCAGGTCTCAGCAGCGGAGGGTTCTGAAGTCCAGACGCCCATGTGTCATCTTCTTATGCATTTTCATACTTGTGTTGCCGCTTGTGTCCACCTGAGGGCAGAGGTCCGGACTGGACCTCATGCTGGGTCGAGGCTTCATTGGTCCTCGCGTCAGCAGCTCTACTCCACGTCTCTGCTGGTTTGCACCTGTCGGCAGCTGCAGGAGCTGATCTCTGCGGGTCACAGGGCCTGTGTCTCATCTGGAACCCAAGCCTTGGTCCTCTCACTCTGGAGTCATTAACCAGACTTCAGCGATTCATTAATGAACACAAACAACGAAACAGCCTTGTCTGATGAAAAACACTTCGTCGATGCGACGCTCCGCTTCCTCTCTAATCTGGATTTAATGATTGTAAAAGTGCCTGTGTAAATGATTCATGCTTTATCACTTCAGAATCACACACTTCATTACAGCGACGAGGAGGAAAGGAGGGCCGAGTTCAGCAGGTGCTCCAGAGGAGACGCTCCAGATGGAATCCTGTCCAGATGGATCATGAAGCTGGGAAACATTGCTACCAACACAACTGACTGTCAATAAAGTTTTGGAGAAAAGTTCAGACAATCCAAGAACTTTCAGAAGTTGGATCCTGAAACAACAGATGTGCTATCGCGCAGCAGCTGGAGTCCCTGAGAAACCTGGAGACCTCTTACGGTCTGTGAGTCCACCAACACACTCGGCCACAGATGCAAACCAGCCTGAAGTCCAGACCAAAGCAGGGGGCTTCCCTGCTGGTTCTCCTCTGAGTCTCTCCTGGATGACTGCGCTTCCTGGGGTTCAGGTGTCACTGAAAACCACTGCATACAGCAAGAAACTTCACCACGTTGACCTTCACTGCCTCGAGCAGAATTAGGGGATGCCACTGTAGTGACTATGTCTGACCACCGAGTGGCAGTATGTTAATGGGACCAAACCTGCAACACTGTTGCTCCTCTTTTTTCAGATCAAGAGAGAGTCCTGACAGAGAAGCTCATGTTCTACGGGTCACTCCGAATTGACCTTGGTTGAAGCGGTCAGTTGAGAGCTTTCTATCTGCGGAGGAGATGAAGACAGAGACAGTTGCCAGTCTTCCCTCACTCGTGAACAAGACCCGGAGAGACTGCAACTCCTCCACCAGCAGAGGCGCTGCCTTGCTGAGCCCCACATCCCTCCTCCACCACCCGAGCCTCCTCACAGCAGAGGAAGTGGACAAGTGATCTCCTGCCATTGAGCTACTGACTCAGGTGGAGCGTCACGCGGAGCAGCTTGGACCGAGAGGACAGATCATCAGGGATGAAGCACATCAGGGTCCATCAAACTGTCTCTGCAACTGAAGAATTCTTTGCTTTAATAGCAGCAATTACAAAGCTTTACTGCCGCGACAGCAGATGGCTGGAGCAATGACAGGGAAGCAAAGGAGCAGAGGCTGCCATCACATTCATCACTGAGTGAAGAAGAAGAAGAGGAGCAGGCTGAGAGAGGTCAAATCTATTGGTCTAGCTGTCAAGACGGACGGTGCAGCCACATGTCGTGGTTCTTTGCCACAGAGGAGTTTGTTCCTCCGTCAGCCGGAGAGGAAGTTTGACAACGGTGTGATGCTAGGACCTTCAGGTGGTCCTAGCTTGAAGATCAGAACCTCTGGTTCAGAGGCTGTGAGTGGAAGTGAGAAGAGCCCTCACCTCTCCCATTGCACCAATGAGCTTGACAGTTCCTGAGCTGAGAGCACCACTGTGTCCTTGTTGCGGCTGAGATGTTTCCTTGGCAACGTGGAGACAGACACAGCATGGTTGTTAGTAGCAGCGAGAGAAACCCAAACCTCACGAGCTGCTGTGAGTTCCTTCAAAGATACAGTATGTGTGAGCCACCAACAGAGGAGCTCCAGATGGTTTCACCAGGACGGACCAAACTGTGTTTCACCTGGGTCATCTCTGGGGTCAGCGGGTGAGGACCGTCGGGGAGCTGACTCTGTTAGGGCTTTGAAAACCCGGGGTCACTGCTCAGTTCAGAGCGTCAGACAAGCGGGGTGCAGCATCTCCACCCGTGGAGGAGGCCGCCTGCCAGTTCAAGAGCTTTCTCGCACACATTACCAGATCTTAATGTGCTTTATGTGGAGAGCAATATCGCCGCGGCGGGAAACTCCAGTAATCTATAGACACTTCAGCCGCCTGGCTGGTAATGAAGTCGCTGCTGGTTGAGTAATTTATTGTGTGTTTCTCACTGTGCTAATGGTTTTTAGCCTCATTAAGTCACAAAGTGCAGGCTGCTGTTTTTTCCTTTCATTTGCAGCTCTGACGCCAGGTAATCGCTCGCGCTCGCAGATTGGTTTCAGCTCGCCATTCGCCTTTATGATTCATGTTTATTTAAGAGCTCATCAGCGATAACCGTGAGAAAACTTAATCCGCCGTAGATCACAATTACAGCAGTGAGAGGGCCGGGGTGTAAGACTCCGCACTTCACCAGCAACAAAGCCGTTACGTAACTTCTGTCTGAGCAGCGCAGCCTCTTCCATCACGCCGCCATGGCCGCTCGCAGAGCAGCACGCTTGATGAACGACGGAGACGGCTGGTGAGGGCGGGCGCCCCGGCGTGTCTCAGGCGGTACAAGGCTTTCTTTGTCAATGTCAGGCGACACACACCAGCCTCTCCCCTTAAACTTAACCATCCAGAACACATGGCTAACGCGGCCATTGGCTGGAGGTTCGCAGCCAGCGAGTCACCCTCAGGTGGGAGGGGCTGCACCTCGACTGAGTCCAAATGAGACGTTGGCGGGCGCGGGTCGATACCGGCAGCGAGACGGAGGCATTTTAATAAGCCAGCGCGCAGGAATTGAACCCGTCACTTGGTGAATATAGCGCCCAGGGTCTAAGCAGCTCTGACACATAATCATTGTCGCTTCTTACTCCTCGTCCTTGAATCTCACGTTGGGAACTCGTGGGATTCATTCACAACCGTGACGGGGCAACTGAGGTCATGAGGTCAGAGCAGTCAGGGCCCTTCACCGGTCACACCAGGTGACCACCAGAGGGCCTCGTCTGTCCTCACACAGGGAGGTGGAATTTGCTGGAGGCATTTAGTGCTATTCTAACGTCTCACTCTACCTGAACTTGGACATAATGATGGATTTGTCTGTGTGTGGTTATGCTTATCTGTGCTAGTGAGGTCCAATTTTGGGGGAAAAATCTCCTTGTAGGGCGCTTTTGCCAGACCCCACAAAGTTAAGCCTCAATTTGAGGATGAAGACTTCAAAATAACTGGGCCATTATAACTGGGTTTCAGTTTGGTACAGACCTCAACCATAGGGCCACTAAAAGTTTTTTTGTTTGAAGCAGTTTTGAAAATTACTTAGAACCTTTTATGGCGATACTTTCATTTACACTTTAAATAAAAGATATATCGCTTTCTAATATTTAGACGTGGTTTTGTTATATTAATTTTATTCTGAATTTTATTCAGTTTTTCCAATCTTCCCAACAGTTTGCATCTCGTAAATTTACTTTTCAATGACAAATAAATATCTTTGATGATCACGTGGTTTCATGCCATTTCACAAGGTTTTGGTTTGTTTACGTCTAAGTAAATATGGTTGTTGATCACAAATGAAATAATTTGTTCTGGGAAAGGTGGGCCCCGGGATCAAAAAGGTTAAGAAGCCCTGGTTTAGAGGGAGAGGCTGGGGAAAGGTTCCCACAAGGATGGTGTGACACACCTGTGTGTGTGTGTGTGGGCAAAGACACCAAAGTCAAGAATCTCTTCCCAAGGTTGTTGTTCATGTGTAGGAGACAAAGGGCTGCAGGTTCAAGACCTCTCACTGTCGTTCCAGTGAAGAAATGCCGTGTCTCCTGCAGTGAAATGATCTCACTGTTTCACTTCATCATATCACATTCTCAGAAAGCAGTCAGCATGAATCTGTGTGAGAGAGTCAGTCTCTCTCTCTCTCTCTCTCTCTCTCTCTCTCTCTCTGTGCATGTGAGCGTCAGTGCGAAGCTCAGAACAGCAGCTGGTTCTGGTCCACGAGTGTCCCCGTCACTCTCGGCTCCCCTCCATCACTCACCCGTCGACTCTCCCGTGTGTGACTCCGGCTGATAAGGTTGTCATGACATTTTCCGGATGGCGACGGGAGAATGCAGAAAACAAAGGCTGCTAAACAGATTCCATCCTCCACCTTTCTTTATCATCACGCCGGGACCAGACGGAGCTCCACTAATGGACCTGGGAGGGAGGTCCAATCCAGCAGTGAGCGGAGAGAAGTAGAGTCGTCCAGGCAGACTCGAAGCAGAACCTGGGGGGCCTGCTTCCTTCAGGTGAACACCTTGCTCAACGTGCGTGACCCATGTGATTAGCAGCAACTGGAACTGTCCAGGTTGGTGGCGCAGTTGAGCTGCTGCCGCAGAAGCAGTGAGAAGCAACTGAAGCCTTGTTGTGAAGAGAAGTTCTATCACTCATGTCAGTGAGGAGTGCGAAGTCGGGAATATTAGTTCAACTCGAAGTATCTTAAAGGCAATGTCAGGAGTGGTACAGCAGCTTTCACCTCGTGTTCATGACGCTCCCCTCAGTCACCTGACCTGCCTGGTCTGACAAGCCCTCCGCAGGGCGAGTCGAACGCTGCGTGTCATCTGCATATTTACCTCTCAGTGCAAACATCCATCTGCTTGAATGGGTTTGTGTGTCAGGTGCAGCCTCCGGAGCTGAGAGGCCGTCGGCATTTACAGTAATCGCTTCACGTCTTTGGTGGTTCATTTGCATTTCATTCCTCTGACCCTGATGATTATGGAAATATGATTTGTAATGTACTGGAGCCTGCTCAGCATGTCAAGTGGATCTGAGGGAACTGATCTGGCTTCAGAGACGTTTGTCAGGGTCCTTCACTGGATGCAGGTGACCTGGGTCTGGATATGACTTGTCAAGTCTCCGAGTATTGAACCATCGCTCTGAACCATCAGAACCCCAGGTCTGACGTCCACAGCCATGTCAGCGTCCTGCTGTGTAGAGCTGGAGCCACCATGCCAGGTTGTCTCTGAAGTTGTTCTCCATGGCCCGTTCAACCTGAATCGAGACTCTGGAGCAGCATCAGCAGCTGTCGGTGCTTTGACTGGTGTTGCCCGCTAACAGCCTCTCTAACCAAGCAGAGCCTCCTTCCTGTGTCATGGCAGGGACTAAAATAAGTCAGAACAAAGCTGATCTTCTGAATCAAACATCACAGAACGTTCTGCTCCTCCATCACGACCAGACGTGTGTCTGACGCCGCGCGTGCAGCTGCCTTCTCAGCCGCCTATTGTTGTGGGTTTGTTTGTGTTCCAGATGAAGAGAGTGAGTTTGTGACTCTGAGAAACTCGTCTTTGGAAAACAACTCAAACACGTCTTGACAGAAGCGTGATGAGTCTCCTGTCTGTTTCTGCAGCACTTCAACTCTCACCAAAGTCTCAGCCTCCTGTGAGTCTTCTCTTCGGCCTCAGCAGACTGAAACACTCTGACTCGGTTAGAGCTCATCATGACAGGAGCGAGAGGCGGCATCGAACAAGCCAGCGGAGCAAGAAGTGAACCAACAACCATCGAACACACAGACGCACACTCCTTTTTTCACAATCAAAGTCTGTCTCCAGGACTCTGTCGGGTCTCCTCAGGGCTGTGTTCTCTCTCCATGGCTCTTCTCCCTGTACACTAACTGCTGCACATCCAGCCATGAGTCCGTGAAGCTGATCAAGTTTGCAGATGACACCACCATCATCAGGCTCATCTCAGATGGAGATGAATCGGCTTACAGGAGGGAGGTAGAGCGGCTGGTGTCCTGGTGCAGCCACAAACAACCTGGAGCTCAACGTCCAGAAGACAGTGAAGATGGTCATAGACTTCAGGAGAGTAACAGCTCCTCTGTCCCCTCTCATGTTGGCTGGTTTACCCATTCCTATTGTGGACTCCTTCTGCTTCCTAGGAACCTCCATCACTGAGGACCTCAAATCGGAACCAACCATCAGGTCCTTCATCAGGAAGGCACAGCAGAGAATGTTCTTCCTGAGGCAGCTACGAAAACTATGACTGCTGCTACGAAGCTGCTGGTGGAGTTCTACATGGCCATCATCCAGTCCATCCTCACCTCCTCTATCACCGTCTGGTACAGCAGCACCACCTTCAGGGACAAGTGCAGACTGCAGACCGACACTTCTCGTCCTGGACATGGACTGTTTGTTCCTCTTCCCTCTGGCAGGAGGCTACGGTCCATCCAGACCAGAACCTACTGTCACAGGAACAGCTTCTTCCCCTCGGCCGTCAGACTGTTGAAATCGTGAACAGCCTTTGTTGTTTATTTTATTTTATTTATTTATTTAATTAATTTATTTATTTTTTGTCAGCACTTTATTCCAAAACACTTTCCTAGTTGGTGGGCTCCCCACTGACCATGGCAATAAATTAAATTCTCATTCTGATTCTCCAGCTGCATTATCCGGTCGTGATGGAGAAGCCAGGCTGAGGTGGCGCTGAAGCCCATCAGATCCAACTCTCACACTACTGTCTTCCGGTACTGCAGGAGGAACAGTGAGCCCGGTTCACACCTGCTTCACACCCGGAGAGGTTGACAGAAGTCGCTCAGAAGAGCTGTTCTCCAGAGATGAACCAGCGTCCGGGTCCAGACCTGCAGCGACGAGAGAGTTTCGGTGGGAAGTCTGAGATGAAGCTGATCTGCTGCGAGCGCGTCTACCCCACCAGGTGTAAAACAAGAGACTGCCGAGTTGAGGAGACTGAAGTTCCTCAGCCAAATGTTGCTCCTGCTGCGGCGCCGTCAGAGAACGACTCGTCTCTCCCGAAATAAACTTGTTTACATCCAATCATGTGTTGTAGCGTGAAGAGGAGGACGGTTTGATCCCACTCAGCGCCGCCGCCTTCATCATCATCACCCGCTGCGTACGCGTGTGGGTGTGTGGGGGCTTCTCCTGGTGCGCTCCTTCAACACCTCATTATTGTGTGCTTCAGAGACTAAGTGAACCCCAAAGGTTGACTCTCAGGCAGGAGCGCAGACAGCGAGGGGAAAACAATAAAAAGCCACAGTAAACGTTCTGTTCCTCACACCTGACGAAGCCGCTGCTCTAGAACCTCCTCACCGGGTCAGGGTCTGGCTGACCAGTGACCGGTGGGGGTCACATGACCAACATGGACGCCCCACAACACACGTATGAAGTTCCTTGGTTAATTATCCATCGCTGAGAAGTGGTGAGACCTTTGCAAGGTTTGTTGCTCCAAGTTAGACTCGCTGACAGGAGTCTGAGGAGGAATTCACACGCTGGAGCCCAATCTGTTGACGAGGAGAAGATCGCTAATGAAGCTGGCTAAAGGTCAGCGCCATGGCGACGGCCGACCGTCCTGAAGATCCATAAATACATTTTTAAAACAAGCAGCAGCGACTGGAGCGCAGGGGAAACAGACTAGGAAGAAGGTGCCACAGCCTTCAGTGGAGGGCAGGTTCTCACAGAGAGGTGAGCACGAGGAGAGCGGAGAGTCGACATCTGTTTGTCAGCAAAATGTAAATAAACACTACTTTAATGAGAGAAGCAAAGCAGACGAGCAGAACGACTAATTGTTGCTGATGAAACTGCTCATTGTTTGTTTGTTCATTGATGCAACACACACACACACTTGTTTGTATTTCCATTCTTGTCAGGACATTGTGGGGACCTCTCATTGCCAAGCCTCTATCCATCCAAAACACTAACCTGAAGCAGGAGTCTGAAGTTATTTTGAGGTTTTAATCCTCAAATTGGAGCTTCACCGCCAACTAAAGGGCCCCACAAGGCAGGGTTTTCCCGAAGATTGGGCCTCACTAGGATATATAAGCTTAAACACACACACACACGGCATGAATAGACACGTATACCTACACAAAGAACACACCAGCTGACGCACAATGAAAGGACAGGTCAGTGAGGCTTCTGTGATGAGCGAGTGAAGATGTCGGAGTGAAGGAAGTCAGGCGTGGAGGCAGAGGTTGTTCTTCAGGTTTATTGTGTCGAGCGTCACATGGAGGAAACAGACATGAGAACAGCGACGGTTGTTTGTAAACAAGGTGGGAATAAACAAGTGGTCACACGTGAGGTCACAGACACATTTGTACTTTATTTACACGCCTCCCGAGGACAGGAAGTGACATCATCACTGGAGATTGAAAGGTCTTGACATTTGTCATTTGAGTTGCTTCGGATTTGAAGGTTGTTGGATGAAGGTTGAGGGTTCACAACGTAACTATGAACAAGACGGGTCAGCAGAGATTGGACATGTGAACGTTGTGTATCTCCGTGGCAACGTCACTTCCTGTCCTCCCCGTAAACACATTTTGCAAGTCGAGAGTGAAGATGCATAGAAAGGAGCTGCGACAGCGCCACTGTCGGGTCGACGAGTTTTCCTTCGGCAGATTTGCCGCAGCAGAAGCTGCTGGCTCGCACCCGTCGGCTCCGCTGGTTTTGGTCCTGGACTGACTGGACTTGCAGGTCCGGCAGCTGTCTGATGTTCTGAAGGGAACACAAACTTGCCTGACACCGTTTCAACCCCCGGGTTCACCACCCGCTGCTACGTTTCAGTTCACCTGAAGCTAACCATCGACTATAGCGTTTTGCTGCCAGTTGTTGGCTTTGGTGGTCTACCTAACTCCAAACATGACTTCCTCACTGGTTACGCTTCTTTACTTTGGAGACCTTCCCATACAGACGCGGAGTTGAAGGTGTTGCATACAGTCTGTTAGCGTTAGCGAGTCATCACCCACCTCTAGCACATCTCTACTTTTGGTCCTGGAATCTCCGAGATCACCCTATCAACACATACGGGGCAGCTACCACCTAACAGGGACTTCATCTTCCCAACATCGGGAACAACTTCAGGTTACGGAATGGCGACGAGCGCCGACTTCAAAGTCGTCGGATAAACGGATTTTTAAATCCGCACCAATGGATTGGAGAGAAAGGGGTGTTGTGCAGTCACACAGGGAATCAAGAAGTTTTCCTTGAAGGCACAGGAAAAAAGTTGGGAAAAATAATTCCGATATTTACAGAAATAAAATCGTAACAATCGTTAGAGACGACTTCATTCATTAAGCCGAATAATATGAGGATGGATTTTTGTCTCCCTCTGGTGGCTGCAGTTGGAACTGAATTCGAAAACAAGCCACGCTTCCAACACAGTTTTAGGATTGATTCAAGAAGGACAGGAATGGTTGCTATTGAAGATGGAGCGGTAACCAGGGATGTGGAGACACCCATTGTGTCTGGCTGTGGCGTGGACATTTGTAGCGGCCAATTTAGAACCGCAGAGTCACATCAGATCAAATCCAACATGGTTTCAGAAATGACGGAAGCCAGGACCCCCGACGTTTGGGGGCGGGATCCTGGCTGGAAGCTGGGGGCGTGTCTAATAGCCACTCACTGAATCATGACTTGTTCTGACTGCACGACAAAAGTCCATCCTCATGACGGTCGGGCTGTTTGTTTTGAGGCCGGATGGTTTAGATTTCTTCATTTGAGGAACATGTTAGCAACACTGTGCCAATTGGTTGCGGCACTGTGAGGTGAATTACCAATCATTTCATCGTGTGAGTCTCGCTTGCCTGACTTTGGGTTTTTGTTCTACAGATGTGTGCCACGTCTACCTACGAGTCCCCCACCCAGACCACCACGTTCCCCCTCGCCACCTCCGTGATCTCACAGTTGAGCTTGCTTAACCGTCCGTCCAGGATGAAGAGCGACTCTCTGGAGGGGCTGGCCAGGTACTGACCGAACATCCCGCTGCTGACCACCACCCGGTTGCCGCTGCTCCACGGCCACTCAGACGACTTGACAGGCTCCTTCAGGCTCTTGATCATCTTCACTTTGCCGCTGCTCAGCTCCACGAACAGAAGGTCCGTCTGGCGCCCGGAGCTGCCGAACACGTTGTACTGGTGCAGCTCGGTGAAGGAGCGCTGGAACGCCAGGCCCGAGATGTGCAGGTTGGTGTGGATGTCGTACGGGTCCTGGACCTCTCCGTGATCGGAGATGGTCTGGATCCTCATCAGGCCGTCGCTGTCGTCCACCGTCACCAGGTAGCGGCCGTCAGGAGACACGTGTGGAGTCCCGGTGACGTCCCGGTTCTGTCCGATCACGCTGTCTGTCACGCCATCGACAATGAGCTGAGGCCGAGTGGCGCCGGTGGAGTCGGGCCGGCAGTCCACGAAGTAATAGCCGCCCAGGTGGGTGTAGGCAAGCGACCTGGGGACGCAGCTGAACTCCCTCAGGCTGATGTTCCTCACGGACGACATGCTCTCCAGGTCCACCTTGTGCAGCATGGGCTCGTTCCGATGAAGGACGATGCCGAACCTGAGAGTAGAAACCAAGGTTATCTCCTCACCTTCATCACAACAACTGAGACTGCTGCAATAACAAGCACAAAGGGCCGACGTCTGTCGAGCCTCTCGGTCGGATCAAGCTCAGTTCGACAAGGTGATTTCACAAGCTAAATGATGTGTCAAGCAGTCAGACTGGTGGTCAGTGAGTGGACCACCAGAACCTCACAAAGCTGAAGGTCCAGACGGAACCACCCGGGATCAGTTGATCTGAAGCTCAGTAACTGAGCTGACCAACTGCTGTGTGCAATGATGGCAGGCGCTTCTGAGAAATAGCTGCTGACAGTCGGCACTGCCAGCTAGCGCGAGGAGGAGAGACACCAGTGCCGCTCTTTTTCTGCTGACTCGCTTGACGGCAGGTCGATGCTGTAATGAATGAGAGAAGTTCCGCCGGCTGCGCCGTCGCTGCCGCCGAGGGAACCGTCTGTCATTAAACAATCCCAGGAGTCGCTGAATTTATGCCGTCGTTCGTGCCACGCTCATGTTCCTAAATCGGCGAATCGATGCAGCGATCAGCTGAATAACAGCTGCTTGGACCCGACCGCCGACTTATTCCACGACCAGTCGAATACCAGCCCGCACTCGGATGCGCGACCTGACTGCTGAACAACCATCTCAGCAGGAAGTCAAGCAATCTGCCTGTGGAGCACAAACGTCTGACTCGTGGGCCACAAACGTCGCTCAGACCTGTCCGAGGGTCCGGACCAGGACAAGGTGTGTGTGACTGAACATGAACATGACAAACCACAAAACAGGTTTTGAGCTTTAACTGACAGACACCAACTCGTCTGTGCCATCAAGTGGAGGGACCCAGGCACTAGCTTAACCATAATACTGGCGCCATCCTGAGCTTCGGTGGGTCATGATCAAGTCAGAATACTAGGGAAATCACTTCGACATGGGTGAGAAAATGATGCGGGTGGAACCCAGCACCTGTTGTTGAAGTGAAAGTTTGTCACCGTGGCTCACAGAAACACGACTCCAGTTCTTGTTAGAAACTATGGACGGTGCTGCAACCCCTCGCTCCCTCCGTTTCCACGACGATGTAGAACCAGTGGGTCACCTCTCAGCATGAAAGGGGACGGTGTTAGGAAGATGAAGGAGGAACATGTCCTGCACGAGTCGCTGACCTGACGTGGTCGGCGACGAGGTTGGACTCGGGAATGAAGAAGTCGTCCACTCTGTCGAAGCGGTGGCCAATCGCCTGCGTGTGGACGGTGTGATGAGACACTCGGCCGCTGGCCTGGGTGATGACCTGGAGCAGGTGAAGACCACAGGAGAGTCACACACACTTTTCTGTGTTTCAGGGAAAAAAATCCTAGTTGCAATGAAAATAATCTTTGTATAAATTTTGAATTGTTACGTCACCAGTCTGTTGGATGTATATTTAAACCAAGAATTCAACACGGCTGTACATCAGAAGAACATGACTCATAACGCGATTTCAATGACAACAGATACAAATGTATACAGAGAAATTCATAATCAATATGAAAACAAATCCTCTTATAAAGACAGAGTCTCTCTCTCTCTCTCTCACAGCAGGAAGTGAGACCTCACCTGCAGGGTGGGGTAGTTCTTCTGGGCATCGCCCCAGCTGAGCAGCCAGACCTGGTCATGTGACCTGTCGTAGTGGAGCTTGACAGGATATGGGTCGGTGCGGACCGTCTGCAGGACACCAGAATACTCGTGAAAAACAAGGGCCAGGTGAGGAACACAGATCTGAGAGGCAGCGGTTGCTAGGATGCGGAGTGTTTCTTTGGGAATCCACAGCGTCAAGAGGACCACAGGTCAGTTTGACTTTGTACCTGCACGGCCTTCTGCGACTGGATGTCCACCACCAGGACGCGGTCCAACGTCGGCTGAGTCACATAGATGAACTTGTCCTGGACGTTGACGGCTGACGACCACGTGCACTTCTGGACTTTATCTATCAGCGACAACGGACACACCTCCTCCTGCAACATAGACAAAGCCACCACTCAGGAGGAACATCTTCATCAGAGCTGGTGCCCATCATGATGCCCCGACCAGTCAAGGTTACATCATCCACCTGAAGGTCAGGAGTCTTCTCTTCACTCAGCGACGTTAGACTCGAGATGTTCCAGAGTCAGAACTGATGCGATTCTCAGTCACAATGAGAAGTCACCGATCTCATGCAAGACTGACTCCTACAGATGCGGCTCTGTGGTCTCAGCCAGCACCTCTCTGTCCTTCCCCTCCAGCCGCTGGCCTCTCAACTCCACCAGAGTGATGAAGGTCCAGACGATTTACAGGCCCACACAGGGAGCTTCGCCTCCCAGATATTTACTGCTGGGCAGATCCGGTGACAGTTTGGCTGCCTGGAGTCAGACCAGGAGAGGGAGGGGAATATATATGGACTCCATCCAGGGCCAGAGGGCGCCGCAGCAACACTCCATCTGAAGCCCTTGACAGCCGTTTGTCTTCCCTGTCTGCGGGTCAGGAACCACACTGAGGTCGTCTCAGAGTGAACTGGAGCCCCTCCTGGTTCCAGGTCGCCAGTGACCCATTTCCTCATTGAAGCACAGACGGACACGGAAAGTTCAGGTCACTCTGAAGTGACTCAGTCACGTTTTCTGCCTTCAGAATGTGTGTGTGACACCTGGTCACTCTCACTCTGGAGTGTGACTCACAGCTCCGGCTGAGTTCCTCGATTAACGGATTGTTAATTCACGAACGAGAGTTCCACACGACGCCACCCACCGCGGCGACCTCTCCTGAGTCATGTGACACATCACAGCTCTCACGTGCGTCAGCGTTCGATTGTGCGTCTCACTCAGTGCTTCACTTCAGCCGCAGCATTGCAGCGTCCAGCGACATGAACCCAGAAATGATCAGACTCTCGTCCGGGCTCTGGACCGTGTGGGTCCATCTGGAAGCAGGTGGAAACAGCAGGCTGCGTTTTCTCACTCAAAACTGCTGCTGCCTTTTTCAAGGGCATTTTGCATTGATTTGCCATTACATTATGACCGGCTGTCAGACGCGGTTCATGAAAAATGTAGAATCAGCTTTGCATGAACGAGAGGTGCTGTGAGGTGAAGAGGCCGGTGTGTTCCGGCACTGATGCAGCATCTGAGGGAGGCTGTGATGAACACATGAGCTGGATCAAACACACACGTGTCCTTGAACCAAATAGCCCTGTGTGAACCTGGTTCTGCGCCCAATAATCTGCTGGTTCTAGATGGGATTGACAGCACTGACAGCAGAGAATGACTCCATCACCACCATAAGCCCCACCCCCTGCTCCACAGTTGGTGACGGTGATTGATATCTTCTCACAGCGGCGCCTCCCAGAGGACGGCGGCCTGATTATGGCACGTTTAGGCTAGGCGGCGGTCCACACGGCAGGAGCTCAGGGACGAGCAGCGGATGAGCTCATCGCACAACTCCACACATCCATCAGAGCTGCCGACGATTAGCGATTCATCTGGGGACACTGAGAGTAAAGAGTCCACGGAGAGGAGGGACGTGTCTGAGACTCAGGCCGGAGAAGCAGCAAACATTTGAACAAGAAGAGCAAAGGAGAGACTCTGAGGCGCAGACAGTGATCATGATCAGTCACACGGATCCGTGAGGAGTGAGGGACACGGCGTGACCTCCAGGTGACCTCTATCATCAGTGACTCTGGAAACATGAAGGTCTCACACGTTCTCATGATGAATGGAGTCGACCTTCATGGTTGCTAACCACTGACCTGCAGTGCCAGAAGCTTCTCGCTGGGTTTGATGTGGCGCTGGATCTCACAGGCCACCGGGTGGATCACCTTGATTCCGTCCTCATAGAAGATGTAGAACATGTTCCCGATGCCGAGACCTGAAGGAGAGGGGGACACCCGTCACATGACGCCATCTCTCACTTGGTTAACATGTCGGGGTGATTCGTACCTTCCTCTCGCCACAGGATGTTGGCCACTGAGCGGAAGAGAGAGAGAGACAGAGAGAGAGAGAGAGAGAGAGAGAGAGAGAGAGAGAGAGAGAGAGAGAGAGAGAGAGAGAGAGAGAGAGGCGGGGGTGAAAACTCATGCAAGAATCAATATCACTGTTGTTGTGAGACAAACACTCTCCAGACGTTGATGGGAAACGTCTCCTCCACTTCCACAAGAGCAAACAATCGATAGAGTCTCGGCCCGGAAACGATTTGGGACCAAACGCAGGGGAATGGAGTGAAGGTGACAAACAGAGAGTCATAAAAGGCTTTATGATTCTTGGAAGATGAAAGTCATGAAAGTTTATGTAGTGGGGGATGGGGGGGACGGAAGAAGACAGACAGTCTTCAGGTCTTCAGAACCATCGACTCTCCAGACGGGACACACAAAGTTCACTGAGGATGGGTGAAGCCCACCACGACAGAGAGACACTGGAACTCTGCCCGACCATGATTCGATGGAGGAACACTGGAAACACTTGGCGTGTGGGTTTCACTATTCCATTTCTTCTTCTCTCTATAACGTCTCTCATCACAACTCTTTCATCACACCTTTCACCGTGAGAGAATCATGGTGTTTCTCCCTCCCTCCTTCCGTCCCCTCACTGGAGAACAAGTCTCCAACTGGGTTCGTCTGGTAGAACCTGCAGGCGCTCCGACTCCGGCAGTGAGAGCAAACCGTGGCAGTGTGGAGGAGGGTAATCCATTATGGAGCGATTCCTCATGCATGTGACGCAGCAAAGTTCAGCGGCGACCTTCTCCCTCATTGTTCCCGTCTTTCAGGCGACAAACCAATCTGCTGCGGCGCTTCTGATTCTAATCTGCCGGCAGAGGATGAGACCCGGCCGAGTCGTTAGCTCGCCGTAATCTTTCAAAAGTGCTTTGTCAAGTCTTTCTAATGCTCCTCCTGCAAACCATTTACACACCGTGATAGAGTGAAGGACCAGAGAGCAGAGCTGGTGCCGCGCTGCAGGACGACCCTGAATCAGCTGCGTGACCGCGTCACCTGAAGGACTCATACCAAGCTTGAACCCAGACCCAAATCAGCTGGTACAGTCCGTGTCCAGACGTCCAACAAATTGTTTCTGGAGCCTCGTGTGGTGAGATTGCGAGGTTCACCGTGCTTATGGCTACATTCACGACTCACACTTATACTGCAGTCACGGGCACAACACCTCCATGTTTGGAGAATCATGGAGTGGTGAAGCATGATCACATGACATGTCCTCCTCATCAAAGAGGGAGACACACTAGGGACAGCAGAAGCAACGTTGAGTGAGATCAGCTTGAATTAGCTTGAATCCATGTAGAAGCCAGAGGTGAAGCTGCCTCACTGAAGGATGGGACCTGAGACTCTGTTGCAGTCAGGCTGCAGCTCTGACCCCTCCTCCACCATGCTGCCAGTCAGCTGACCCAGCCTTAGATCCTCTGCTGCTGGACTTCCAATCGTCCAGTGGATTGTTGCCATTCATCACTGGGCAGGAAGTGGGCCGGAGCTGCAGGGTCCATACATCAGCTTCACTGTCCGTCTGGACTCTGCCGGTGCCTGCTTCCTCTCTGCAGCTAATAACTGTGTTTCCAGCGGCGCTGCCTGAGCTCAGCGGCCGCTCACTCCAGCAGTCGCTCCTGCCCCTCAGCTCGGCTGCACAAAGTCAATTTGTTTACGCGGCGCCAGCCCAAACAGCCCGTGGTGCCGGCAGAGCTTCGACTGCATAATGTGGAGGAATATTGTGGTGGCAATGCAAACAAATGCCAAACAGCTGCGGAGTCGACGTCGAGTCAGGAGACCATGAGGAGTGGAGGAGAACCTCCAGTGCTGCGACCGTCGCAGAGAGACTTGACGATCATGGAGGGATTCAGGACTGATAACCATGCCGTTGAGTTCCAGAGGGCTTGACTCCACACAGGAGGAAGAGCTGAAGGTGAGCAGGAGACACTCGTGAGACTCGTGTCTGATCATCTTGCATCCCTCATGGTGTCCTGCAAACACCTGGCTGAGGATGATGCAAGGCCTCTCTGCAGACCCAGGCGAGGTCAGGGTCACTGGTCTGGCAGCGCCGGCCCAGGATCCCAGGATCAGTTTCAGCTCCGGATCCCTCACCTGCTGCTCCACATGCCGCCGCATCTTTCCCACACTCAAAATAAATCTTCTCTATTTTGCTTCTTGGTGTGAAATCCACTCGACTCACGTTCACACTCAGAGCAGCTTTTCTTCACTTCAGCTTTATTCCTGCCAATTTAGCTGTCGAGGTGAGCGAGGAGACAGCTGCTCTGCTTTAAAGTTTCCTGAGGATTCTAACATCCGCTGCCAAAGCCTCCAGCGTGAAGCTCGGTGGTCAGCCGCGGCCGCCGACACCGCAGGCAGCTGAGCTGGGGCGGTAGAAGCGCTGCTGTTGTTGTTGCCGTGTCGGATGCTGTCTGACAGCCGGCTGAGATGCCGAAGACAACTCTGCTGCTCGATGCTGTGCATGTTGAGAATACATCTCTGAGGAGCCACTGAAGAGTGCGGTGCAGGTGGCTCACAGCAATCATCTCCAACAAGATGAAGCTGCAGTCGTGGAGAGGAGTCTATATTGGCCCGACAGGTCGCAGGGGCAGCAGCTGAAGCACAGAGATTCAGAGAGACATCATCGCACTGACGTCTCCCTGGTCTGCCCCGGGGCCTCCTCCCAGCTCAACACTTCACGAGTCCAGGAGACAACCTGGCAGCTGTCTCTCTGCTGGCTGACTCTCCAGACAGAGAAACTCTAGTTCTCTGGGTCACTGGTGACCACAGATGAGCGGAGAAATCCACCGGTCAGTGGAGAGCTTTGCCTTCTGGCTCAGCTCTGTCTTCACCATAACTGAAGAGTGGACTCCATCGTCCACTTGAGTAAGTCTCCCTCCAGCAAACGGTGAAGTGATTCACCTGTCGTGACTCCTGTGAGTGAGGAAACGAGCCGCCGCTCCTCCTCTCGGCTTGGACCTTCGCTCCTCAGCCGTGGATGTGAAACCAGCAGTTTGGAACAGAAGGTTCAGGAGAACGTGGGCACAGAGTGGGCGACCGAGAGATCGTCGATACAGCAGGCGAGGGCTCTGATTTCAGATGAAGCGAAGGGGAGTTTTCATCTCGGGGCAGGACGTGTGATTGATGGCCGATCGCTCCAGCATTGATCGGAGCGGGCCAAGCCCCTGTGATGTGCTATGGACGAGGATGATAGACTCTCAGGCTGAGGAGAAACACACTCCCAAACGCTGGTCCCACACCGTCCCGGAGCTTTGAGTCTGAGAGTGAGCCAGAGTGAGCGGGAGGAGAATGTGTTGCGCAACCAAGCGAGCGGCCCACTGCTGGGCTCCTTGTTCCTGCAGGGGTCGCGGGAGGTCACGCGTTACCTAACACATCTTTGTTGTGAGTCATCCACAAACACAAGTTTGCAGGCGTCGTGGAGAGATGTTGAGGATTCCAGTCAGCCATAACATTACGACCACTTTCTCATGCCTGTTCAGGGTTTAGACATGGATATTCAAATAGAAGAGCAAAAATAACCATTTTGATCGTCATTATTCAAATATTGAATATTGATCATTTGTGTAAAGTACAGGAAGGTCAAAGTTCAATGCTGCTGTAGTCTTCCCTGACATGGACCCTGACTAAATGTCAGAGGAGAGAGAGTGCCCCCTAACTCTGCTGGGACGTGGGTCACATGACGTGGGATAAATCACACGGTTTACAGAACGTGAGACGAGCCACAGAGCAAACACCCTCTTGAGATTGTCAGCGCTCAGGTGAAGCGGCGGCGACAGCGCTAGACGGCTCGGAGGGAATCATCGTCACGCTGAAGGTCAGGCGACTTCTCGGGCTCAGCAGCCGACGGTAGATTGATGAGGCCTCGCCGGCCGCCGACAGCCACCAGATCTGCCACGCTGAGGTTTTCTCCAACAACAGATGTGAGGCGGAATGAAAAGCCTGACTCACTTCTGAGCGGCGCCCGCGGAGGAAAACGCTTTGACCTTAAAGTTGCTCGCCGCTGAATTCTTCAGCAGAAAATGAGGCTCCGTTCTCCGAGCGTCTCATTTTGTCTTCTGTTTGATCGTCTCGCTGCTCGGCTCATCTCTACTCTCGGACTGGGAGAGACCACGCGGCTGCTGCGGCTCGCTGAGGTTGGTTTGTCACCACGACTCTTCCCAACTCGTCTCTGTTCAAGGGTCACATGACAGCTGCCAAAATGATTGACGGAAAACAGCGTCTTCCCAGCACACTGCTTTAAATGTTACTTTTCCGCCAAAGTTTGTCGATTTATTCCCAATGCTCCCGAGGACTTGCTTTGTGGCTTCAGGAAGAGTTTTTCTCACAAAGGTTTCGTCTTTTTTTTTTCTTCTAGACTCAGTTTTGAAAGGAAATTAGTTTTTACCCAACATTCCCACAGTTTTACAGCTGTCAGTCACGTTCACAGAATTGTGTGGTTTTCCTCTTATTATAGTGTGACACTTCTGTGACGTCACGTGACTTCTGAGGACTTTCTAGCCGTTCACTCCTCAGTGGTCATAATGTTTCAGCCTATCACAGGCAAGACCTCTCAAACGTGGTCCGAAATAAACCCGCCAACCTTCACGTCGCTGCTTGTAATGATTGCACTGTTGGAACAGCAGCTGGAGAGACGTGGTGCGGCTGAACCGCTGTTGTGCGTCGCCCACTCAGACCTGAGCAAACCGAATAATTACTGCATTAATGAAGGGGCTCAGACGTGGACACGTGACTCACCAGCTCCAGGCTGAAGTTGTGTCGCCAACTTTTGTGTAGCTTTTGTGTGCGTGTGTCATGATGAAATCAAATGTTTCCAATTCTTCGTTCCCTCAGCTCAAACAAGAACCAGCACCAGACCCAGCACAGGCGGCGCTGGACTCAGGAAGCCAAGTGTTTCCATGGCAACACGAGAAGCTGCACTTCAACGACAGGAAAACTTCTGAGTTTGAAAGTTTGGAGTGATTTTCAGAGCCAGGAGTTGTGGGACTAGTCTGCGCAGGAGGAAGCGACAGGAGCGGTGGGAATGAAAACACACAACTGCCGCTGCTGACATGTTTACTGAGCACTTCCCACTGCAACTTCCTCTCCTTATCAATTCTGCCCCATGAGACGAGGAGCAGCCGCGGTGACACACCAGGTCGGAACACGAGAAAAGCTTCTTCTGCTGAGGCAACATTTCAGTCTCTGATGCTCCAGATCCTCAAAGACTGGACCTGGACTAGACTGATCACGGGTGCGTCGCCGAGCGCGACTCAAAACAGCAGAAGAAAGAAAGAACATCAACCTTAGAAACACCTTAGTTATGAATGTGAGGACAGTGAGAAAGAAAGAAGTGTCACACACTGGACACTCAACCATTACATCAGGACAGCACAGTGATGAAATCCAAACCGACTTCACCCAGTAAAAGGTAAAACCCTCTATTTACCGATCCATCGTGATCCTGACCCTGGAGGTTACCCAGTGGACGTCTACCTTTGGAGGTGGCACGGCCAGCAGGGAGGAGACCGAGGGGGTCGACCCAGGACCAGGCGGAGATATGAGACTTCTTCTGAGAGCATCTGGGGATCCCCCAGTAAGAGGATGGATGGATGGATGGATGGATGGACGAACTTCAGCCAGTTCATGTGAGCAGCTCATTTGTCCAGCAGAGACTCAGTGCAGAGCTTCATGATTGATGAAGAACCATTGCTGCAGATACCAGCTCAGGAATGTCTCGGCAGCCCACGGATGAAGAGCTGTGGAGAGCGTGTGGTGCTTCTCCTGACCCGTGCTGGGCGCTGGAGTGTCATTGGCGAGGGGAAAGAGGCGAGCAGCTGCTGCAGACAGATTCTGACATTTGTGGAAAAGGTTGTGTTTAATTACTCTGCGGCTCGCTCACTCGCTCGCCCCAGTCTCACACCGCTGGTGTCAGAAAGGCGCCGGTGCTGTGGTCCCGGTCCAGTTTGCTGGAGTAATTACTGTCACAGAGTCACTTTCCTAGGACGATGGGGAAGACCGCAGTAACGTGCTGACAACTCAAACGTGTTTGATCAGCCGTGACGTTTGGATCACCAGGACGGACCGGCACCGCACTCAGGGGTGAGGGTGGGGGTGAAGGAGTGAATGATTCATGTGTGAGAGGCCCTCATCAAAGATTCCACTCACGGGTCTTGCGTGCGGAGTCTTCCACGAAGAGCGAGGAGATGTCCTCGTCCACGCCTGCCTCGCTGCTGGCAATGCACGTGTAGGCGCCCGTGTCCTCGAAGTGCACATTGCTGATGTGCACTTCACTTCCATTAGCTGGAAGGAGGCAGAGGATGATGAGAGGCCGGAGTCTCCCCCACACACACCGCTCCGGTCCTACCTTGCAGGGTCAGCTGTTTGGACAGTTTGCTGGTGATGTCCACGCCATTCTTCAGCCAGGACAGCTCGGGGCGTGGCACCCCATCGGCGTGGCAGCGCAGGCTGGCGGTGACCCCTGGCTCGCGGGCCTGGCTCTCTGGGTGGACCCGGATCACAGGCGGGACTGAGGGAGAAGACAGAGGCGGTGAGGAGGAGACAACCTCGGAAATTCCAGATTCCAGATGTGTGACCCAAAAAGCACAGAAGCTCGACAGGCGACTACGTCAGACTGCACACGTTCAACCTCTGGAGATTCCAGCTTCAGTGTGACATCACCATCTAAATCATCTTCACCAGGTCCATCACAAACTGACCACTAAGCTGCAGTCAGGCAGACTTGAGAAGAGAAAAGAAGATGTGAAGGAAACAAGCGTTGAAGGTCAAAGGCTAGAGGTTTGACTGACGGCTGATGCTGCCCTGAACTGGCCATGTAAGCCACAATGGGCTTGATCGACACAGAAATACTGGCGACAAAAACAGCAATGGAACTTCACAAGAAAGAAAGTTTTCACTGGAGTTCAAGTGCTGATGAAGCTGAGGAAGTCTGAGAAAGAATGAACAGATAATAAACTTCAGAAAGAAGAGAAGCAGCAAGAGAAGTTCTGTGACAGAGGAAGCCAAAGAGGCTTTCACCACTCCATCAATGCTCAACGATCATGAGCTTCACACACACAGTCTTCAGTGTGTGTGTGAAGCTCAGACAGGATCGATGCGGCCTGGTCTTCGACTGGCCTCACCTTTTGTCCTGGAGCAGATAAGCCGACAGAAAGTAGATTTTCCCAACAACAAAGGAACTACATTGCTGCCGCATCGAACCCCAACCCTTCGGGTCCAAATCCTCAGACGCACCGTTGGAGCACGTTCACGACACAGCGAGGAGACGAGTGCGAACTGAACTGACGACACGTCTGGGAGAGCAGCGGACAGACACTGAAGATGTCACCAAGTCTGAAGTCAAGTCACCGGTCATAGGAAAATCAGTGACCATACTGAAGTCAGAATGAGAAAACCCTGCCTTCAACTGGGCTGGAGGAAAAGAAGAATCGCGCCCACAAATAATTTCACCCAACTGTTCACCCCCACCCGCTCTGAACCACTGGTTCAGCAGCCCAGGGGTCACAGAGGAACGTGGGGGTCCAGAAAGACAACTCAACTTTCCACTGACCAGTGGGTGCTACCGAAACAGAGACAAAACAGCTCATATGCTCCTCACTACCGACCCAGAGTCAGCGAGGATCTCGAGTGTGGACACGAGAGGCCAGACTCCAGCACCAGGTGATGTCTCACATGAACGTCAGCCCCGGCCTGTCACACCGAGTCAGAACCTCTCATCGATCCACTTGTCCTGTGCCTCCAGAGTCATAGCCAAGTTTTGACTCCAGAGAGATTTCAGAAAAAAAGGTTGCTGCGATGGGTTTGTGAGAGGTTTGAGAGGAAGGTCTGACGGCTCCATCAGAGCAGTGGAGCGGCTCATCAATCACTGCTGCAGCAGAGATAGACACACACAGGTTTGTGGGGACCTACCATTGCACAACCCTTTCCCCAGCCTCTCCCCCATAAACCTAACCTTCCAAAACACATGGCTAACCTGAACCAGGACTCTGAACCAAAGTGGAACCCAGTTATAATAAACTACTTTTACTGAGGTTTTAACCCTCTACACCTTGTGAGGACAGGCAGAAATGCCCTCACAAGGAGCTGGTTTGTCAAGACTTGATACAAATGTGTGAGTGTGAGGGCATCAGCTGACTTATCCTAAAGAGGATTACAGGTCATGTGATCTCCAGTGACCTTGCACACGGTGGTGATGGGATTAGCGCAGCGGAGGTGTCCGCTAAACCTGTAAGCATCTGTGACCCTGGTCAACTGACCACAGATGGCTCTGACCACCAACTTTTGGGACAAAAATAAGAGTCAGATCTGACTCTTCACATCGTTCACTGCCTAGACTGCTCTTGAACGCATCGTCTGTGCAGCAGCCTCACAGGTTTTTCCTGGAGAGAATCGTTGTCTGTCTAACCTTCAACGATTCGACTTGCCCGAGCGGCTGCAGAGCGTCAGAGCCGGACGACAAATTAGCTGCAGCGCCATCGATTCCCGTGGTGAAACTGGCCGGGGCGACGAGGCAGCAGCTAAACAGTCAGACTGCAGAGTCACAGCAGCACACACAGTGGAATGACTGTCGGGCTGCAGGACGACGGGGCCACCGAGCCACTCGCCCTGTCCGAGTCATGCCTGAATTGTCTGGTCAACTCTGACTTCTGAGTCAGCATCTCTGATTCCTCTGCCCTTCATATTTCTCACCATATCTGACTGTGACTCCTCAGCCGTTTCACTCAGAGAAAAACCATTGCAGCTCGCCTGAGATTCGACATGACTCGTCAGGGTTTCAGTGTCAATTACAAGTCAGCAGACTAATGAAGCAAGTTTGCACAAACTCTGGTGTGTGTGTGTGTGCGTTCGTAGTCATTAACCGATCCCTCCACTGAGACTCACTAATGACACACTGTAGTGGAGGTTCATTGACACTTGAGTTTGGGCAGTTTTCGTTGGTTAGACTTTTCACACACACTGGACCTGCTCACCTCTCACCTTCTCCCTCACACACACGCAGCAGGGAAGTCATTAAAGCTACTGGACTCCAGCCTCACCTCCTCACTCAGTGTGACACCACCGCTTCTCTTCCCTCAATTAAAACCAGAAAAATCAACTTCCACAAAGTCACCTCACTGTGGTCCACCTCAACAGCTCAGGTGACACATGAGAGCTTCTTACCATCCACCTGCAGACTGTGAGTCTGGAACAGTTGGTCGTAGCCGTCGGCGTGACACGTGTAGTTGCCCGCGTGTGCTGTCGTCACCTTGGTGATGTAGAGGGAGCTGTCATCTCCGAAATCCTGGACGAGAGAAGTTGCAGGAAACATGGTCAGGAAATGACAAACATCCACCCCCACGTTTTCACTTGTTTTTTCATGGAGGTGATGCAGGTATAGAAGTGATGATGGTAATTTGGCGATGGAGGTGATGAGAGGGTGGAGGTGATGAAGGTGATGGAGATGATGAAGGTGATGAAGGTGATGAAGGTAATGAAGTGATGGGGTGATGAGAGGGTGGAGGTGATGAAGTGACAGAGGTGATGTAGGTGATGAAGGTAATGAAGTGATGGGGTGATGAGAGGGTGGAGGTGATGAAGCTGATGAAGTGACGGAGGTGATGAGGGGGGTGGAGGTGATGAAGGTGATGAAGTGACGGAGGTGATGAGGGGGGTGGAGGTGATGAAGGTGAAGAAGTGACGGAGGTGATGAAGGTGATGACGCGACGCAGGTGATGAAGGTGATGATGTGATGGAGGTGATGGAGATGATGAAGGTAATGAAGTGAAGAAGTGACGGAGGTGATGAAGGTGATGGCGCGAAGGAGGTGATGAAGGTGATGATGGGATGGAGGTGATGGAGATGATGAAGGTAATGAAGTGAAGAAGTGACGGAGGTGAAGAAGTGACGGAGGTGATGAGGGTGATGAGAGGGATGAAGTGATGGAGGTGATGGAAAAACGTGTGGCGAGGCCAGAACATGCCAGATCTCAACCACACTTCACCACTAGCATGTCCAGTGTCTCGTTGCACCATCTGACGAATGAATGCCACGGAGGACTCCCAGCTGGCAAGGTCAAAGGTCAGACAATGAGCTGGTTCTTCAGTGTTCTACCTGCTTCACATAACCATCCATCTGAACTGGACTGGGCAGTTCTGGGCAGTGAGTCGTGACAAACATGCACGGACGTGACTTTTATTCCGAGGAACCAGAAGTGGGCCTCCATGTCTGGCGTGTTCCGGGCAGACCAGCCCTCACACACGAGCTCGTGTTGCCGGGAAACCCTCAGGTGGCCCATTAGCCGCCAAACAAAAGCAGCAATTAAAGCAGGACTGCATCGGCCAGTCGGTGCACGGCAACATGATTAATTCATGCGCTGATGTGATTGCTGTGGCGGCGGTGAGTGAAGCAAAACAAACAGCAGAATAACTGCCCATCAGCGAGCGAGCGGGCGAGAGAAGCCCCCGAGCTGCCGGGCCGGACTGCCGCGAGGAGAACTGGACCGGCGGCCATCTTTCATCAGCAACTGCACTTCCCTAATGAGACTCGGTTTTCCTGCAGGCCAGAACATGCCCAGCCGTGTTCGGGCTTGACTCGTGAACCGGCGCTTAAATGGTGGAGCCGGAATCATCGAGTCATTGTCACCTAATAATGAGCCAAACCACTGGAGAGTCCAAGTGACATGAGCAGATCTTCAGAGATCATCCTCAGCTCCAGTGGGGCCCACACAGGGCACTAGACCTCCTGGCAGTGGAAACAACAAACATGCATCCCTCCATCTCTCCATCTACGACGCTCCCAGGCGCTGCTCTTCTCGCTCCGTCAGAGCAGACCCTCACAAAACATGCCAACCACCAAGCACTGCTTCATGACTGGGACAAGAAGTCAATCTGGCTGGGACCAGATCCAGTCCACAGAGGCGCCCGGATCTCAGGGATTGACTGTGAACTCCGGAACTAAATCTGGATTAATCCGAGTCTGACCGGCTGGCGACCCTCGTCTGCTAATGAGGCTGAAGACTCGAGGGTGACGAAGCGCGTGACTCGCTCATCTAAGGGCTTCATCTTTCTGGAGGATTTTTGTGTCTTCAAATGGATTCCCAAACGTATGATGCTAACAGCCACATGACAGAATAACACGACCATGTGCATGTGCACGCTAACATGCTAACGCTGAGGAGCAACCGTAAACTGCAACATCACTGCAGCCAGCCAAGAAGGTTCACGACAACTTAGCAGACTTGTGACTCGTCACACCTCTACCTGTCTTCAATGTCCAACAGAGACTGAGTTTGGAATCAAGCCTCAGGTTTTCCTGAGTGGCAAGTCGGTTGAACGAGTTGGACTCCAACTTTCGACTCAACATCTCTCAGATCTGTTTGTTTTCGTCTCTTGGTAAAGACACTTTTGATGTTTTCTCACACGCGTCCTCCCACAACTGCAGATTTCTGATGATTTCGTCAACGTCTCTCATCGTGTTCCAGAGAGTCTGGCAGCTGCTCAGATCAGCGGCAGATTTGATTCCTCCGCTGGCTTTGTGCTGCGGCTCTGACAGTAATCCGCCGCGTCGGAGGCGGAGGGACGAGGGGTAGCTGACAAAGACGCAGATGAAGGGGGGGATACCGAAGGGGCCGGACTCTGGAGGGGAGACCTGATTCTACCACTCCGTCAAAGACTCCTCGGTTATGTAAGCAGGGCTCCGGGCCCCAGACGGACCTGCGTGGCTTTCATCCTGTCAGACGGAGCGGGTCCTGATGTGAAGAGGAAGACCTCCCAGCTGATCAGGAGGGAGAGCCACGCAGCTGCCGCTGCTAGCAACAGATGCTAGCAGCTAACAAAAGCCCCTGAAAACGACAGAATTAATAACTGCCGTGAACAATGTCAACCAAAAACATGTACCAACAATCGGCATTAAGAAAAAACTGCAGACAGCTGTCGCTAAAACACCATTAGCATCAGCTGCTAACAATTGCTGCTAACAGCCTCCAACCACGGGTCCAACCAGAGCCCATCTTGGGTCTCAACTACGGCACCAACCCAAGAAGACTACCAGAGACTGGTGAGTTCTGGTTGTGAAACCAGATCGAGGAAATCTCGTTTCTTCAAGGCCGACAACCCAAATCATGCTCAGCAGGTCCAAGAGACTATCGGCCGCTCTCGCACATGAAGGTCTGAGCAGGACTTACCTTGATGTCCTCCAGGTCCAGGTTGTTCAGGTACTGGTGGTTCCGGCGCCAGAGGATGGGCGGTTTGGCCTGGCCTGATATGTCACATGTCAGCACCACACTCTGACCGGCGGTCACTGTTCGGACCATGAACTTCTGATGGTCAGCCAGCGTCAGCAGGAGAACATCTGCAGAGAGACAGAGAGGTTTGAGGGTTGAGAGCCCATCATCATGTGTGGCTTAGAGAGAGTCAAAGATGAAGCTATCGAGGCCCAGATCCCTCCCAGGGTTGTTGGGAGCTCTGTCCTTCTCACTGAACCCCTGAGTCAGGAAGGCAGACCCACACAAGCCTTATTTCCATTTGCTCAATAACATGGAGGAGCTGCTCCTGTTCCGTGAATACAGGACGGGACAGAATCGTACTGGCACGTCTCACTGATGACGCACACGTGACAAAGCTGCGGACAAGTTCGATCCCGGCTGAGGTGCGATGCTCCCTCTGGATAGTGTTTGGAGCTGAGGTTGGAGAGCTACGTTCCAAGGGCCGGGGGGACGGAAGCGAAAGGACTCAGATGCAGAGATGATCTCGGGAGAAGTCTCCAGCTGAGGTTGATCCAATGGGAAAAGGAAGACGAGAGTGTGGCAAGATGAAGTGTTGTTCCCTGATCATGAAGTGCTTTGGTGAATCACTGAATGGAGCGTTAAATCACTTTTACTCTGTGATTTCAGTGATGGTAAACATCTTAATACATTACGACAGCGGAACCTTATGTTCCAAACCTAAAATGCTTGCAACCCAAAGCAACTGCACTGTAGGAGATGATGGGAAGCAGGTAGCACCCCAAAACCCAGTGGGGGTGCGGAGGACGAAGAAGTAGAAGAATCGCGAAGTAGAAGAACCAGCGTGGTACCCAGCAGTGTCGCGCTCTCACAGGCCCGGCCGGTTGGAAGTTAGATAACTAGTATCAAGTGGTCGGCCAGCAGAGGGCGCTTCCTGTTGGCAGCGTGCAACGCTTTGGCTCTGCGTCACCGAGTTCCAGGAGTAATGAGACGTTGCTCTGGTGTTGATTACTTGTGTAAGAGGTCAGTGCCGTCACGCTCCGCCAGGCACTTCCCTGCGTCCGCTAGTTTGATCAGACATCAGAACAATGAGCGGCTGATGTAACACGCGCCGCGCACCGAAAAATGCTTTTTAATCCGTCTCTTATGTAACCAGTGACGGCGCAACAGAAACACAGACTCAATTTGTTCTGCTTCTGAAGGCATGAAATCCCGGCACTAATGAAAGACGGGGTCCGGCGGGCGCCGCAGGAAGGTGGCGGCACCTCCAATTACAGGAAAGTGTGGTGGCGTCCGCTCAAATTCCTTCTTTAACCTCGTCTCCTCTCTCGCTCCTCTTGCTCTGGCAGCGATCCCTGAACCGCCTCACCTGCTAAAGCCCAGCTTCACTTCTCATCGCCGGAGAGTCGGCCTGATGAGCTCTCAATTGTCCGACTAAATCTCTCCCTGGGCGCCAGCAAATGGAGGATTAATAGAGAAGCGCCGGCTGGCAGGTGAGCGGCGCGGAGCAATAACGTGGCGTAGGCTGAGAAGACTGAGAGATCGATCGGCGGGTCTTCAACAGGAAGCGACTCTGTTAGCTTCACATAAACAAACCGCTGTTAGTTTAGCTCGGCGGTTTGCAGAGGACTCACAAAGGTCATGACTACACTTCACCTCTGGCTGTAAGTTGCTGTCCACTCTGGATGACATCATCAGTCTGCGCGACTGCTTCTGAGAGCGGAGCGGCGAGTCATGGGGCTCCCGTCAGCGGCGTCGCTCTCCCTCCTCAGATGGCTGTCAGTCCAGGTGATGGAGACCCAGTTCTGAGAGCAGGGCCGTGCACTCGGACCTGCTGAGGTGACCCGCACCTCTCAGTAGATTCGGCAGACTCGTGTTTCTGCGATCACGTGTCGCCCTTTGTTTGTCGGAGTCTCTAATGAAGTGGAAGGATCTGAGGAACATGGCGGATCTCTTTGAAGGCGCGGCGCCAACCGTGATCAGAATCAGATTCCTCCCTGAGCGCTCACTGAAGCTTTAATGAGGCCCCGCTGAGATCAAGGTTTGATCTACTCAGACTCACTGCTGCTCTGACTCTATCAGTGGTCCGCACCCAGAACCGCCTCCATCATGACATCACTTCCTGTCTTCTGGTCATGTGGACTCCCATCCAGCGGCAGTGGAGCAGAGGCGCTGCTGGCCCCTGTGACCATGACACTTGACTGTTTTCTGGCGCCGCCGTCTCTGGTGTGAGCGCCACCTTCTGACGGTCAGATTGTAGTGGATCATTCCTGCAGGTCAACAGCTGTTGGGAACACTCCTCCCTCACCTGCTTCCTGACTGCAGAGCCTGAACTAATCCAGCTTCCTCCCGTCGAATCCAGAAGCTGTTGGCAGATCAAGATGCGTCGCTGCCGCTCGGCTGTCGAGGTCATGGAGGCGGAGGATATGCCGACAAAAATCTCCTTCGATAATGTCCTTCCTAACCATTCAATTACAGCCAGCGTGTATCAGAGCACCGACGGCAACAAACTGCATTTGCTGCTGATCCTCGGAGGGATAGAAGTGTGAAGCGCCGGGAGAATGTAAAGTGTGGCAGGTTTTATCGCCACGCCGGCTACCGCTTGAAAGGAGGGGGACGGAGGCGAGGGCTCATCCGACCTGAATAGGAAACTCAGGGGAGAGACGGAAGTCTGAACTCTGGATCCGGCAGCTCATCTGAGGGGGCTTCATCAGACGAGGAGGATTCCAGGAAAACTCTCAGCTTCTCTGAGGCCGAGCGTCCGAATGAGAGCCACATAGACACCCACACGACATCAATGCCACACATTCCAGACTCTCAAGTGAAGACACGCCCTGCAGAGGCGACCCGTCAGACACAACCGAGGACGGGCTCATAGAGGAGGCCAACTCAAATTCAAATTCAGTAGGAAAATTATATATATATATATATATATATATGTAATCTCAATTATCTGAATAAACAAATCAGAAAAAAGAACATTGTAAAAAACAATGTCACCAAAAGCACAACAAAACAAGGGCAGGTGGAGGGGTAATTAACAAGAAGAAGGATTCAAAGTATAAATATATCCAAAGTATAAACAGCAAATTACAATGGAAAAAGGTCATAGAAATGAATGATCATAATTGATATGAGAGAAAAACAAATAGAAGAATAAATGAAACGTTTCTGAATCAATTGGAAAAAGTCTAATTGGAATGGTTGCGAAACGTTGTCCACAAATGCACATGACGTCTGGTAGGTGAAGGTGGACAGTGTTAAGATGTGGGCCCCCGGGACGGTCAGCAGTCTGCCGGACTCAGGCCTCAGACGGAGACTAACAAGGTCCAGACTGGCTTCTCTCCGACTGGCCTCTGGTTGCTACGCGCTTGTCAGGACGACTACACCAAGACAAATTGGACTGTTAGTGAACCCACAAGCTTGGGAGCTCACTCACTTCAGCTCCAACTCTCCAACCTGCTCCACGCTGCCGTGTTTGTGCTGCAAACGCCTTCAATTTGGCGTTTTGAAGTCGAGATAAAAGTGTTTTCTCTGATGCAGACTCTTCGTGACACACACACACACGCGCACACATGCGCAGCAACAGTGGAGTCATTCATGTGAGCGCTCTGATCTCGGATGGTTGAGCTGATTTGAGCGACTCTCTCCCGCACAGGAAGAATTTGGGGATTCTGTGTGTTGAGGATCGACCCGGCGGAGCCCAGTCCTTGTCAGCAGAAGAAAATAGTCGAGTTCCTTCCTTTGTGTTTGCCAGGAAAATATTTATTTGCGCTGTAATGTCAGCAGCTCCACAAGACAACAGAAGGTCCCGCTGCAGTGGAGGAGAACACGCAGGACTAATGAGGAGCTGCTGAAGTGCCGAGCGCTTGGTTACACCGTCGCACTCCAGGCTTTGAAAGGCTGGAGCGCAGGAGCGAAACCCCGCTTGTCATGTGCAGCCGTTTGAACAAAGACGCGCCTGATTAGATGTAAAAATAGAACGCAAGTGAGAGGAGAGTGAAGAGGCTGGCCACACAAACCCTTCACACAATGGGATCACAATGCTTCATTAAAAAGTCACTTCTGAAGAAGCAACATCGATTGTCTTGTTACATACTTTTGGATCTGGCAGGGCACAAGTGTCCACTAGGGGGCTCCATGGTGGGACAGGAGGAACAGGAGAGAACGACCCAACAGGAAGGCAACACAACTCCAATCCAACAATGACTCAGACGGCGAGTCTGTTGTGAACAAACATCCTAAAAACTCTGAATTCCTGTGACCCCAGGTCCTCCAGACCCACGTCTCTCACAGGTTGGCCATCTTTGCCCTGCTCCTTGTTCAACGTCTTGTTTTTGTCATTTTTCAATGGTAGCTGCAGCGACTCGTCCGAATGACTCATCGCCCCAACGATCCACTGAGCGGGATCCACTCTTCCTGCGATGGTCGGTGGGCAGCAGTCAGTCAGACGATGCAGATGTGTGATGCGTCTCTCGCCGACAGATGCTGTTTCCTGCAGGTTTGTTTCACCGCAGCAGAGACGCCGCAGAGGTCCAATACCTGGGCTCATTTTATCACCACTGTCAGTGTGTGTGTAGATGTGTATACTTGCTTCTCCTGCTTTGTGGGGACGTCATTCCTTTGTGTAGACCCCGCAAGGTTAAGCCTCCATTTGAGGGTTAAAACTTAAATAACTGGGTCATTATAACTGGATTTCAGTTTTGTTCAGAGTCCTGGTGAAAGTTAGCCATGTGTTTTAGATGGTTCGGATGCTGGGTTATGGCGATGAGAGGTCCCAAAAAAGATAGAGATACAAACATGAGTGTGTGAACGCTCCATAATTTGCTTATCACAGGCAGAAAGTGGGATCCATTAAAGTAAATTCAGCTGAAGATGAGATTTCTCGGCTCCATCTCATTCATAAAACTTCCTCTCAACACGTCCCTGGTTTTAATGAAGCTGTTTGGATGAGGAGCCGAGGAGTAGCACACACACACACGTCGCTGGATGCAGTAATCACACACAGGCTCACAGGCTCGTCCGCCAGGACCAAGGCAGCGCTGCTTCAAGTTGCACAAAGAGGCAACATTAGACGTGTGACGTGAAGGTCAGCCACAGTTCTTCTTCCATCCAAGGTCCCTCCAGTGACACTTCCTCAGGAGCCTTGGATGTTCTCACTTCAGAGCAGCCCAAGCGTTGTCGATGTTAGCGGCTTTAGAACTCAAGTTGAAACGCTCTGAACTGGAGGCACACGCCACACAGTGCAAACACAGGGACACACACACAGGCAGGTACAAACACACAGGCCCCCAGAAGTGGCAGGAAAGTCTGACTGTAAATGTTATTTAAACTTCCCTCCCCTCCAGCAGTCGAGTGGCAGCTGCAGCTACAGGCCACAGTCACGACTGACGGTAAACTCTCCGCACCTGTGGACGCCGTAATGGCAGAGTCATATCCTGGCAGCAGCAAAGGTGAAGCAGACTCCAGCAGACGTCAAGACAGGCGCCTCACCCCTCACAGTCCTCCGCAGCAGACAGATGTGTCGACACATCAGAGCTCAGGAGCAGCTCGCTGACTGACGGCTGCCGCCGGGTGGCAGCGCCAGGCGCTCTTTATGCCAAAGACAAACGGAAGTGGCCAGAGGAGCCGACAGTCCTGACGGTTCGTGTCAGTCTGCTTCCACTTCGGAGTCAAAGAAGCTCTGCGCTAATTCCAGCTCTTGCCTTCCTCTGATGGAAAAGTCCCGCCAATGTAAACAGACGATGAAGCTCTCTAAGAACACTCGTCTCGCCGCTCTCAGCGGGAGCTTGACAAGTAAAAAGGCTGAGCATCCATTACTGGTGCGGCGGGTGTCCGTCAGCGCCGTTAGTTGGAAATAACAAGTCGCTGGAAATGAAGCCTCTCGGACTCAGAGGACTGATTCTGAGTCCTTTCATCAGCAGGTACAGGGACTTGGGTCTCTGAGAGAGGAACCCTCTGGTCGAAACTGAGGCACGAGCAGGAGCTCAAAGAGAAGCTCCACTCCGAGTGTCTGAGGGACGACAAGCGAAGCAGAAACAAGACTCACCCTCTGCTTTGTCAGAGTGGAGAGGTCTGCACTGTGGTGACCACCTCTGAGTCTGACACCATGGTTCTCAGTCAGGACAGGGTCCTGACCAGAGTGGAGAGAGCTTCTTCAGGAGGGAGGGGTTTCAGTATGGCTCAGCAACTCTCCAGGTCTTTATTTACAAGTGAGATGTCATCAGTCACAAGAACGAGAAGAAGAAAGAGCTGAGCCAGAAGACCAAGCTCTCCACCGAGCAGTGGGTTTCTCCTCTCACCTGTGGTCACCAGCTTTGGAGTGACCAAGGGAACAAAAGTTCTGCTGCTGATCCCAGACACAGACCACTGCAGTCCTCTACCTCTCGATCAGAGAGCAGTCTGAGGTGCATATCATGCCTTACCCATGATGCACTGGGATGTCAGCTGGAGCTGATCTTTGAGTCGCAGACATTAATAATCATGGATGGAATATAGTCGGCTCAGTGCTGCAGAGCTCACCAGCACAGGCTTCCATATCGACTCGATCGACGCTGTCATGATGTCGACCAGGAGCTGGAAGACTTTGCCCGCGGCGTCTGACCGTGAGCCCCGCTGCCTCCGTCTGCAGGAGATTACAGACTTCAGGTGCTGCCTGCAGCTGATGAGGTGTTCAAGGTCCGACTGCAGGCAATATGAAGGCGCCCGCGGTGCCGTCACCTCCACGCTCCTGCTGTTGATCAGAAACGTTCCCTCGCAGTTAGCCGTCTGCGTCAGCCACCGCCAGGCTTCTCCACCGCACACTCGTTGTGTTTGAGTTAGCAGCAATGTTCACAATCTGACGTCCGAAACCTGACGCCAACTTCAGCGCTTGTGACTTTCACCATCACGCCCCCTCATTTCAGACCAGACCATCTACAGCTTTTGAAGTCAAGTCATCAGCTGGTGAAAAGCTCCACCGACACTCACCAAAAGCCTTGTAGAACTCGTGTCTGGTCAGTCGCTTGTCGTGGTCCACGTCGTTGAACTTGAGCAGGTCGAAGAGGGTGCACTCGGGGCCCTCCTTCGTCAGGCCATCCTGTTTGATGACCTGAGGGGAGAGACCAGACTTTATCCATGGGACTCAATGCAACGAGAGGAACGAGAGGTTCCTGAGGGAAGACACGAGTCCGCCAACTCAATATTCAATACTCGTCGCTGAATGTAGTTACTTCATTCCACACAAGCTCTGTGAGCAGCCGGTCATAATGTTATGGCTCTTCATTGTCGGTGATAAACACTAGTGTCAGTAACTGTCTAGCAGAAAACGCCTCGAGTTCCTGGAGAACCCAGCGAGGTCTGGAGACGAGCCCACACGGAGAGGCGTCCTGACCCGGCAGCCGAGCCGAGCCTGACACATCCATCACGGCGCGTCAGCTGTCAGCGCTCTGATGAGGGGCGACGATGAGACGTGTCCAGATTCTCATCGATCACAGTCACCGGGGCTTTAGCAGGGTGGCGCTCCGAGGGACGACGCAGACGAAGTTTGAAGCAGGTTTAATAAAGTTTCTGATCAATACTGCTGGAGCCCGATGGATGGCGACAGGGGAGCGTTCTCCCCGTGTCAGGCAGGTTCGGTCTCACTCCTGTCGTGTTAATCTGGGGCCACCGCTTGAACCCAGGGCTCTTCAAAGTAGTGGCACGTACTTCTACTCAGACTTCTTCAACTACAAACCTGCAAGCTCTTTCCTGCTGGCAGCTCTGCAGTGGTGTTCATCATCATATAGACAGTGGCCATGTTTGTCTGGCAGAAGCCATTTCTCACCAGCATGTGAAGGAATATGCTAATGCTATCAGAGAGTGCTAAAAGATGTCAAGATTTCACCAGCGAGCGCGACCCTCGATAATATTAAACATTAAAATGAGTCTGAAGAAGACGCCCCATGAGGCACAGGGGGCGCCGGCGAGGTGACCCCTGCAGGGTGGAGCAGCAGGAAACTGTCAGAAGGATCGTAAGTGGATATGAAAAGCGCCTCAGGCTGCTTACGCGCTCAATTATTCAAATAGTTTCTGTATTAAATCAGACCTCAGGTGGCGCCGGCGCTCATTCGCCATGCACACACGGTTCCGGCTCCTCAGGGTGGCTCCCTTCACTGTCCTCCCTCTAAGTGGCTCCGGTCAGAGGCTGGACCCGGCCTCCCACTGGTTCAGTTGACCCATATTGCTTTTCTAAAGACTCGCCAGGAGCTATGACGGTACGCGGAAGGAGGAGGGGGAGACAATCAAGTTTTTGAAGGTCCAGACTCATCTACCTCCTCAAGATGGACCCCCGCGGCTCGACCATGTGACCTTTCTACCTCTCCACTGCAGCAGCTGGGACCAACCAAAGCTGACCTCTGAGCCCATCATTGAATAACCTCACCATGAGTCAGAAGCCTTCCTTCATGTGCGAGTGCCTTTGAAAGGGACCTCCTCCAGCTGCTCCATGTTCAGAGGAGAGGGAGGCTCAGGTATGGAGGTTTTGTTGAGGACTAAACATCCTCTTGGTTGTTTCTTGTCCTTTTCCATGACCGGATTTTGACCTCAGACCATCGACGCCATGTCTGACACCAGCGCCACTCACCTGCGACAGCTCGCTGATGTCCACCTCCCTGTCGCCATCAGCGTCAAAGCGCTCAAACACCAGGTCCACCAGCTGCCGCCGGGCCTCTATGCTGTTGTCTGGGGTACCCGAGCTGCCGGTCCACATGTGTCTGCTGTGGCGATCCAGGATCTTGGTCTTCAGCAAGGTGTAGTCGCTCAGCCTGCAGTCGTCATCTGAGAAGAAACGGATCAGTCAGTACCTGCAGAGTGAGTCTGGTCTGGTCCACACTTCAGAACCGGACCACCGCAAACAGAAAAACATTATCACCACATTTTGACCCCAGAAGAAGCCGCGGACCCACAGAGCAGACCGAGGAGAGGCAGGGTTAGGAGGAGTAGAACTGGGAGGACACCCCGGGACAGACCTACGTTTGAAAGACAATAAAAATCCCGGGCTCTCGTCGCAGCTGCATCTGGACAAATGAATAAATGAAAGTGTCCAGTTGAGTACCAGCCTTGGAGCAGAGTTCCGCACCAGGGAGGTCGGAGGCTGCTGCAGAAGCCTCGGACACAAATGGCAGATTGAATAAAAGATTAATGGCTGCTGGTGAACCCCGAAGACGTGAAGGTCAGGGTCACCACCGTGCACTTGCGCGCGCACACACACACACCAGAGTCATTAACTAGCTGCAGATTCCAGTGATGTCTTTACTCAGGTGTCTCCAGGAGAGGAGAACCAGTGATGGAGAGGATGACTCAGAGAGGAGCGGTCAGCTGTGCCGGGACCATGACAGTTTTCAGGCGCCCCGAGTTAGGACCTCCTCCTCGCTGACTTCAGGTTGTAAATATTAGATGGAATGCGGTGGAAGGAACATTTAATTCTGCTGTTGCGTGTTGCGACTCGGGCCTGATGGAAGAAACAGAACTCCGGGCTGAAGGTCCTGTAACACACGTGAAGCCTACTCAGGCGGGAGCCGACGACCGCGGTGACCCCACTTCATCCTCCGCTCCATCTGTGCTCCCACCGCAACACTCTTTTATTCATGAGGAGAAAGACGTTGTTCAGCAGAAACCATGTTACTGTCCCATCTGTGCCGCCCCTCCCCCGCTCCGCTGGGCCCCAGGTCCGGACACGAAGGCTGACCAAAGCAGAGGTCAGCCACTGCAATCTGAGGAGCGAGAAGTAGCGCTGGACTTCATCTGAGCCGCAGCTCAAACCTGACGGCAGAGGTCCAATCATGTGACCACGAGTGCGCTGCTGAACACCGAGGTTCAGAACCGCAAACTCCCGGACGACAGGGAGGACGAGTACAGAAGAAACACAGAAGAAGAGAAGAGTGGAGGAGGTCTTAGCTGATGTCTGTTCTGGAGCTCAGTCCAGCTCCAAACATTCAGTGACTCCATCCGTGCTGACGTCATTCTGCTGAGGTCTCAGACTTCGCGCCATCACGGCTCCTTTCATTTGTTTTCCTCCAGGGAAGTTGAACTTTTCTTGCCTGACTTGTCTGACCAACTGTTTGGGCTGCTCAGTTTTCACATCACCGTCCATCATTTTATCAGTCAGCAGAAAAGTGAAGGTGTTTCTTCTGACATCATGGATTCTTAAGAATCATTTCTGGAAGTCAAATGTATTTTCTCATTTTTCTTGCAGCAATATGCTGCAGCTCAAGTTGTGTTCAATTTTTATAAAGGCTTTTCTGTTGAATAAAAAAAAATCTCTTTGCAGCTGTTTTCAGTTTTTCAAGTCTAAGTCTTTTACTTTTTTATTTATTTTCCTTTTTTGGGCTTTGTGGTCGAGGTTTCTCTTGATCGCGGTCTAGTTGCTGACATTCTGGACGGCTGTGTGAGTGAGTGGAAAACAAACTGGAAACGGGAGAAAAACCAGGACGAAGCAGGAGCACCGACCGGAGGGTCTCACACCACAGACTCTCCAGCTCCAACTTCTGACCTCCACTGCTGATCACTGCGGCGCTGCCTCTGCTGACCCGCAGCACGGCACGCCACCAAAAGTCTATATTTGGAGAGGCGGATTGTTTTTCCATGCTCCAGCAGCATGATCAATAATTGCACCGTCAGATGCACATAAAAGAGTCGGCGAGCGTTTCCATGACGACGGCTTGGTGTCACGCGTCGTAAGACGAATGGAAAAACTGACATGAGAGGAGGAACAGGTTTCTTCTTCATAATGTGGTGGTTCAGTGAGCCTCATGTTTTCCAGCAACGCAATTGTTGCTCAGCTCCTGTGGAGGTCAGGATCTTCTGCAACTCCTGCTCTGGACCTTCTTCCCATCTCTGATGAAGAGCCTCCTGGATTGTCTGAGTGATGAGTAGCAACATCACAAGATCAACTGGTTGGTTCTGATGTCCCACAGAGAGGGGACACCAGAACCACAACTCCAGACCTCTGATGGGTCACCTTCAGTGCAGCTGCAGATCCCTCTGTGGGGTCAGTCGAGCACTCGTCATCCAGCACCATGACCGGCTCGTATGGATCTGCTGCCCACAGAGTCATCGACCCAGCGTCAGGGCCGGATCATCTTGCACAGACAGGAGGGGGCAGAGAACCGTAAACATTCCTCTGCACTCAGGCAACTTCATTTGGAGCTCTGAGGAGGAGGAGAAGGAAGAGAAGGTCCAGGTCAGCGTGGAGGACCAGCTGCTTCTCCAACACTCCCACTCCAACCACACCGACGCTTCAGAGCCGCAGCTGAAGGCTTCACCACCAAGTGAGGGACTGAAGCAGCGGAATCAGACCACGGCAGCCAGGCTCCTGCTGGACCACGCAGACCCAAATACAGTAGCATCACCACCCACTGGGTTCCTCGGCTGCAGTGGTCAGTACCTGTCACTAGCTGTCGAGGCTGTGACAGATGAAGCGCTTAGCCTCAGTCAAACATACAGTACAAGTAACACAGATGCTTTTTTTTTTTTATTCAATGTCTGGCGCCGCAGCATGTAGCAGCCCAGCATCGCGTACGACAGTTACGGCAGCACAGTATCCCAGCATCTCATTCTCACACAGCCATCTGCCACTACAGTAGAACCTATAACCCACACGTCGGCTATTTTGAATGCCATTCGACTTACGACCGATTGGTCGGAACCGATCCCGGTCGTAAGTCGGATGTTACCTGTGTAGTCACATGCAAAGCCAAGACTTGTGGGTTTCATGGGGTGGAAGCAGCCAGAGCAGTACGCAGCAAGCCCCTAGGTGCTAATGTGCTAACTGTAGCACCGTGGCTACGTCAAAGTGATTTACAACCTCACAGAACACTATCCAAACACACAGTGACACCTTCCAGTGTCTCCCACGCAACACACAAACACCCACACCTTCACACGCAGTTTGTTTTGCTATTTTTGTCAGGACCTCTGATTGCCATAACCCTTTCCCCAGCCTCTCCCTCTAAACCTAACCCTCCAAAACACATGGATAACCTGTACCAGGACTCTGAGCCAAACTGAAACCCAATGACAATAAACTTACTTTGACATTTGACCCTTCTAAACCTTGTGAGGAGAGGCCAAAATGTCCTCACAAAGCAAAATATCCTCACAAGAAGGAGGCTTGTCAAGACTTGGTACTCTCAAGTATGGCAAAAGATGCCCACACACAGACGGTTAGTTTGTCATTCCAGAACCAGCCAGGGACCCTTTAACAAAACAACATAGCAGGGGGTCATAATGATATGCCATTGTCATCTGAGTCAACTGAGTAAAACTATTTGCATGTCCCAGATCTGAAGTGATGTCACTGAATTGTCATGAAGGCCAACTCTTGCAGGAGGAGCCCATGAACACGGGGCGGGGCTGACCACTTCACCCTCTCTCTGACCACAGGGGGCAGAACCGCCACAGTTTTCAATGGCTGACCTGTCATGAGCGTGACGGGGAGCTGCGCCCTGTGCTTGACAATGATTGAATAATTGCTGGTTACCGACTCGTAATGAAGCTTTGACTCGGCGGAGGAGTCTGAAGGCGAGTGGGTGGTAAACAAGCACAGGCCAGAAGGTTCTGTTGGGTCCGTGAGAACAAGGACTCGGAGAGACGCAGAGATTTGACGTGCGTGTGTGTTTAGGCTTATCTGTCCTAGTGAGGCCCAATCCTTATAGGGACCTTTTGCAGGACCCCAGAATTAGAGGATGAAGACTGCAAGTTCAGTTCAGAGTCCTGGTTCAGCTGAGCTATGTGTTTGAGAGCTGCACTGTGTGTGTGTTTTTGGGCCTGTTCATACTGCCTCGTGGTGACCAATTCTTCACAAAACACTATCCTTGTGGGGACCTTATGACTTTGTGGGGACCTTTTGCTGGTCCCCACAGGTCCAAACCTCAATTTGAGGATGAAGACTTCAAAATAACTGGGTCATTGTAACTGGGTTTCAGTTTGGTTTAGAGTCTTGGTTCAGGTTAGCCATGTGTTTTGGATGTTTAGGTTTAGAAGGAGAGGCTGGGGAAATGTTTTGAAAAGGATGTCTGAAACATGTTTTGAGTGGCTAAACTCCGTTTGCTTCAGAGGTTTGAATGAAGGAAGGACATCTACGGATGTGACGTCAGTGAAACTGCAGCAGTGTGGAGCTCTGACATCACAGCAGCCTTGTTACAAGCCTGACCTTCGCTGCGTTGGCTCCACCCATCTGAACGCAGTGGTCAGTAGCTCAGTATCGTTCACTCGCCTCAGTCACCCGAGTGCATGTGGGGGCGTTGTCATGGTGACCGTCATGTCAGCCGCCCCTCCTCTCCGGCCCACTCAGGTCCCAGCTGAGTCCAGTGGAGTAAAGAGCCAGGACGAGCTGGGATTGAATCCCACCGGAACACTGTCAGTTACAGGCGTGAAGTGACGGAACTTCAGGCAAACTTAACAACCTGCGGGGCCAGGTTTTAATGAGGCTCATGTTCTGGACCGGGCCAGAGCAGAGGTTGCAGCACTAATGGCTCTCCAGCATCATTAGTGGGGGAAAGCGCGGGAGGATCAGACGGCCTTTTCACAGTCCCTCAGGAGCGTCTCCAGGTGGGGCCGTCGCTAAGCTAGAAGGTCTTCAGGGATGCAGAGCCATGGTGTGTGTTTTTCTTGGCAGAGCCGGAGGAGAGCGCCGAGACACGAACAACAAAAACACCAGCACCTTCAGAGAGCCCGGCTAATTACTGAGGCGCGGCTGCTGATAGGGAGAAACGACGTCTGCTTTTTAGAGTCTGAGGTTTTTCCTCCCGGCTGATGACGTTCATAAGCTTCAGCCACGCGACTGTGTTCACGGCTCTGATCACTGCAGCTGCTCAAACCTTTGGACCTCATCCAGAGGAGACAGCAGGCTGGACCTTTATCTACCGAGGAACGTGAAGGCGTCTCTGTGTCTGAGCTGAGAGCCCGCGGTGGCGTGGTCCTGACACACTACACACTCAAGAACAACACTAAAGCTAGCACTGTAGCGCCGTCACTGTTTCCTGTAGACCTGGGATTCTCAACCATAGGGCCGGGGTCCATGGTTGGGCCGCGAGCGCATCCTAGAGGGCCGCTAAAATATTTTTTGTTTTAGACCTCTAGGCTGTGAGATGCTCAGTTTTAATACATCAGACACATATGGTGGCAGTAGTGTGTCACTGAATTGACTGAATGGCAAAATGAAAAAAAAAAAAAAGATAATGCAAGTGATGATGCTGCCCCCAACAGAAAAAACTGTTCATGAAAGCACCTGTTGAAGATGTTTTGAAAATTTTGTGGTCATACTTAAATTTACTCATGTCTTGTTTTGAGATTAAAGAAAACATATTATTTTGTTTTATTATATTTAGACATACTTTTATTATATTTATTTTATTCAGAATTAGATTCCATGTTCCAGTTTTCTCAACAGTTTGCATCAAGTGTATTTTTTTTCCTTTTTTTCTTTAGTAAATTTGATGAAGATGACTTGCACCTGGTTCGGCTGCTGGTTGGACTTTTCAATGACAAATTAAAATGTGATCATCTTTGCGATGATCACATGCTTTCATGTCATTTCACAAGGTTTTGGTTTGTTGTTAGTTGTTGATCACAAATGAAATCAAGAGTCATGAATCAGACCCCGGGCCTACTTGAAAGGTGGGCCCTGAGATCAAAAGGGTTCAGATCCGATGCTGTAGCCAGTGGCTTGTTCCTCTAGCAACAACCAACCAGAAGTGACGCTGCTCATCGCATGAAGCGAAGCCAGGGCAGGATGACAGGGGCGACTCAGAGCCACACTTGAGTTTCAAGTTTGTGATGAGGCGGGTGTTGTACTGGAGGAAACCAGGGGTGAGCTGAGAACCCAGATCACTGTCTGAACCATGGAGGAGAAGAGCAGCACAGAAGGATGTTGATCCTGGTGAGGAGACTGAAATCCTGTCGGTCGTTGGCATTTGGAAATGAAAGGCAGCTCCGCTCACAAACACAGCAGCAGCTGCAGCAGCAGCAGCATAAATAAAGCATCCAGGGATTGGTCACGGCCGCCTCGGCGGCTGCCAAACGTCTCTCACTGTATCATCTGCAGATAACTGGATTTACAGGACGCCCCCAGACCCTGGGCCTAATTGTCCTCGCTCGTGGCTGGCGCTCGCTCCAGAGATGGTTTCGCCTCCGGAGATTGGACAAGCTTTTGCGCCTTCACTTAATTTCCCATCATAGTGGATCAGCGGGAGACTCGCGAGGGCCGCAGACGCTAATGAGATGGACTTCGTTCTTCGGCGCCGTTTCTGGAAGCAGCAGGGACCAGAATCGATTACATCCAGTTGCCAACGAAGCTCACGCTGTCAGTGAGCGGACAACGGCTCACACCATGGCGCCCCCTAGTGTAGGGCGCAGGAGCGGCGCCTGAGCCACGCAACATCTGTGCACCAGCTTCTTCCTCCAAGACGAAGCCTGTCTGTCCCACATCATTCTAAATATAGCAAGTCTTCAGGAAAGACGTTTTCACACCTCAGTCTTCTCATGGGAAACAAACCAAGAAGCTTCCAGAACTTTCCTGATAGCTTGAGTGGTCAGCAGAGAAAAGCCTCTCCACCCTCCCATCAAGTCCTCAAGTCTTCCCCTCCTTCAAACACCCAGGAGTGTAAACAGCTCTGTCGCAAACCTATTTCTTTCAGCAAGTCTGATAGAATATGTTTCTCTCTGACTTGGACCAGTCAGGTTTCCATCCTCCTGGTCATCTCAAGCCTGAGATGGTCCCCAGGAACGCCCTGTCTCTCGGGTTACCCAACAGCTCTACCCCAAGTGTCAAGCTGCTCCACCGCTCGTGGCAAAACCAGCTTCTCCTCAGAGGCAGTAACAGGAACTAACAAATGTGCTTTAACAAGTTGCAGTTGATGGCGTCTCCAGTAATGACTCGCCGTACACATCAGCGACTCGTCATCTGTGGCGGCGCTAGCGCTTCCTTCTGTCCGTCGTATTAATCAAAGCGATTGTAATCTGCAGCCACACGCTGTTTAAATTCAGAACGCCGAGCCATAAACCAAGTGTCACAAAGATGGATGAGGCATCTGCGCGCCTCACACTCGGCTGACCACCGCCGCCCTGCTGCTGCTTCTCCTGGAGCCTTTCTTCAAAACACACTCCAGCTAATGAGAGGCAACTCAGCGGGCCCCTAATGGTGGGGATCTTTCCCTCGCTGCTCACGTTCAGCTCGGCGGCTATCAGCAAGTCAACTCGGGATATTTCCAATTCCACTTCCATCTAAGAGACGGAACGGCGAGAGTCACAGTTAGCGCTGCCACGACTGAAGACACATTTCACTCACGTCCCTGCAACAATCCTTGTTTCTCCATCTTCAGTTCCAGTTGTCTCTCCTCTGGGAGGCTGCTGCTGCCAACCAACCAATCACAGAGCAGGGATGCCTAGTTGCAGCTCCAGCCAGTAGAAAGTTGAGATTCAGCTCAGAGGAGCAGACGACCTGGCGACTCTTGTTGTTCACGTCAGTGACCCACCGCACTGGACACCTGAGGTCGACACCTCAGTCTGCAGGTGAAGAGCAGGATGGAAGGAGAAAACAGGAGGCAGGAAGCTCGAGGGGTTGCAGGTTCAACTCCTGTGCGAAGCGATCGGTGATTTGGTTCAAACAAGAGTGGGAAGTGAACTCAGCTCCTCCGCCCACTTGTTTGACTTCCAGATGAACAAGAGCCTTCACTAACAAGTCTCTGTCACCATGGCAACCGCTGCTCTGTTTATCCTGCCGACGGACGGACGTCAACACTCGGAGGCAATCACCATCATCACCACCATCACTGTAGCCAGGCTCACCTTCATAGAAACACTCCTGGCTGTGCAGGATAGTGATCTGGTGTCGGCGCAGGCAGGAGGCCCGGTGCAGTTCGCAGTGGTTCTGGTACAGCTTCCCATCAGAACCGCACACAGGTTTGTAGTGCGGCTTGCAGAAGTCCAGGCACTGGCACAGACCCTGACCCGTCTCATGGTGGACCACGCAGTGTCGGCCCAGGCCACAGTACATGTGCTCGCACGGGCTCGTGGAGCTGCCATGATCCAGAGGTTCTGCACGACAGAAGAGAAGAGATGGTGTTGAGAGACATTCCAGAGCCTACAGAGAGAAAGAGCATGAATCAGGTCAAGTTCAATGTGAAGGAGGAGGGGTCTCCTCAGCGAGTCTCAGCTGAGGTGACCAGACTGAGGCTCGACTTAGTCGTCCAGGAGAGACTGGGACCACGGTGGTCCTGACGTGTCGGCTGTGTGAAGTGTTTGTGTAGAACCAGGAGTGAAGTGGCAGAAATGGCGGACGCAAAGCTGTTCTTGTCGTTAATCAGACTACATTACAAACTGGAGTTTGATGTTCGCTCGCTCAAACACCCACTTCTGCAGCGAGACTCGTGTTTTGAAGCTTGTTCCTCTCAGAAACACAGGCTGAATCCCCCCTCCGTTCTTCCTGAACTCAAAGCGCTGGATGTTTTCCATCAGCTGGCTCTCCTCAGGGACGGCAGCGCGGTAAACAACAGTCAGGGGTTTCTAGCTCGCTGCGAATTAAACCGGGCCGCGCTAGACCCACAACAAGGAGATCTAAATAAACATCTCAAGGAGAAGTCTCAAACGCCACACGGCACGTAAACAGAGCTGACACGCCGCTACATGAGCGTCCCGGAGACTCCGAGGACGGAGCCTCTGTTTCTGTGCCCCTCCCGAACTGTGTGTCATCAGTCTGACATATCAACTACTGCGTCCAGCAGGAGCTCCACCCTCGGGTGGAGGGTCATAGCCTGTGTGTCAGCGCTGACCCACGAGGACCAGGTCATGTCCACTCTCTGAGACAAATGGAGTTGAAAGTGGGATGTCCAGTAGGTTGGGCTGAGGGACAACTGACCAAGGTGAAGGTGACAGCAGCCCTGTCTCAGCGGAGACTTGGAGAGGAGTGGAGGTCGGGCTGCGACTTTTTCAGCCTGAAGACCAGTGTTGGACCATCTCCGTCTGCAGAGGACAGCCCCGTTCAGGTCCCGCGTCAGGTGGCTCTCACACTACAGACTCAAACTCTGGCTCAACACAGTATTGGTACTAATGGTTCTTGTGGGGACCGGCAGCAGGGGCTGTCGGACTCCGGATGGCCAATATACGCAGACGTTTCCCCTCCGGAGGTGGACGAGGTCTTCTTTTTCAGAACACACAACGCCATCACTCTGAACACAAGAGCGCCCCCACATAGGCGCAGTGAGTGCTGACAGCAGAGGCGTGACGCGGCCCGGCGGCCAGCCAACCGGACCTGGATCTCGCATGAAAGCAGCCTCACCCCTCCCCCTCACCACTGCATGGCAGCCACACTTCCTCTCGGGCCGAAAAAACAACTGCTGAACATTTCATGAAGCATCTATTTGAGGCTTAAGAGCTTTTCTCTGCCGAGTTTGTGAATCATTGATACGCTGTCGGTCGTTCGGCCTTCACGCTCCAGCGGACGACAGGATTTCACCCTCAACTCTGGCTGCAGGTGAACGAGCATGCGCATATTCGGCATCCATCTCCAGATGTTTCCACTCTCCTCAAGCCACCACATAATGGCCACCAGGGGAGACCTTCATGAGGTTAAAACAAAGGTCAATGGAGGGTTTTCTGACAGCCACCTTGTGTTTCTTTTTCCATCCGCTCTACTGTGAGCTGCTCTCCATCAGTCCATCGTAAAAGGAAACCTCTGACACAGCATGACCTTCCCACAGCCACAGGTGGGTCCTGGCCGGCACTTGCACCTGTGGGTTGCTCCAGGGAGGATCATCCCGGGTGTGCTTGTTGTCTGAGGAAATCCAGCTCAAGACCATCTTCAGCAAGTTCTCCCAGCAGCAAATGACTTGTGTTTAATTTCAGGCTCTGGAAGGCAGCGTCGACGTGGGCGACGAACAGAATCAAATCTCTGCCGAGGATCTGCAGATCGGAGCTACAACAATTGAGCTTCCAGGTCCAAACACAACAGGAGGCGCCTGTTTGTTTCAGAATGTTATTTATCCAGCGACTGCAGAAGCCTGGAGGTCGAATAAAGAGCTCGCCAGAGACATCTCTGTAATAACTCAGCTCTTATCAGACGACTCCGGAGCACCACAGGAGAAGCGTGCGTGAGGCAGACACACACTGGCATTGGCGGGACCACGTCCCGTTGTCTTCCGTGGTTAGAGCGGCGGGCGCCAGCCGCGGCTCTCCGGGTGGACGCCGCAGCAGAGTCTCATTCATTAAAGGCTGTTGAGCAATGAAGCAAACGTGGCGCTGCTTCCATCACGTGACACGAGCCACTGAGAGCCCAAATCTGCTGCTGCATTCCTGAGTCTCGGCGCGTCGCCTGCATCCATCAAAGGATCGACTCATGAGGTCGATGCTCGTTAAACACGGGCGACAAAAGTTAATTACAAATGAGTCTCTAATGAAATCACAGTGAAGACCTGTCCGTTATGATCCCACACCTTCGATTTAAACAGCATGAGCTGAGCCGCTGACGCCGGCGTGACCCAGGTGGTTTCAGGACACCTGTTGTCTTCCTGCCTGACATTGTTTGGAGGTCAAAAGGTTCCAGCAGAAACCCCCACCAGCCTGGAGTGCTCCTCAAACACACCTCCAGTTTCAAGCTGGTGTAGCACCAGAGTCATGATCCCAACCTTGTAGCTTCACCTCCTCTACCAGCTAAAACCTTTGAAAGCAGAAAAGTGGAGTCGTCTCCGGGGACGGGGCTGCGCTGGGACTGAAGATTCCTGTCGTGTCGAGCTGCGTCTTTAAAGACTCACAGCAGGATGGTAAAAGTGAGGACACAAACTCTTCAGCGAGACAACACTCTTCGTTTACTGCAAAACAACCAAACAGGTATTTTCGAAATAACAAAACACATCAAAGGACTCTGAGAAAACAGAATTTGCTGCGCCTCTTTTTCTTCTCTTGAACCACAGCCCCTCCCCCGCTGGGAGTCTGAACCAGCTGTCAATCAAATTGACTCTTCATATCCTCACGCTGCGATTCTCTCAAGCAGGCGTAAACAGCAGAAGAGAATCCGACGCAGGTTAACTCTGGCTCTGCTCACACAAGAGACCTCCGATGGTTCAGTCCACTCCAGACGTCCTTCACGGGCACCACTGAGTGTCAATGTAGCCGTCAGCTTCAGGGCAGCTGAGCTGAGAGGAATTCAAATTGCTGCATTTCGTTCGGTTAAACAAAGTCAGGAGGAATGACGCTGCTGCTGGGAAAACTTCTGACCTCTGAGCTCCAGTCAGCGACACAGGCGTCTGACTCGCCTCCGTCTGACACGCTCTGTGACCTGCTGACCCGATAGTGCTCAGCAGGTCCGGCCTGAATAGAAGCGGCCGCCTCCTTGTTACCTGCTCCGGGCTGAACTGCCGGCTCTGCATTCTGTGGCTGACCTCATCTTGACTGAGTGTCCGGCTGCGTGGGCACCACAGGCTCCAGCCTTCCACACTGTTCCCTGCCGATGCTTGTTTCTGCAGCCCCTCACTCAGGGTACACTGCGTCACATGACCATCCCGCACCTGACACCGTTCGTCACGACTGAGACATGAGTCGCTGCTATTGTCGTCAGCTCATCATCATCTCCAACTAAACATTTCTCCAACATGCCTCTCCTCAGCGCTCCTGAGCCTCAGATGGTGAGGACCTCCACCTCCTCCTCGGTCTGAGCTCCGCTCCGGCCGAACGAAGGCTGCAATTAAGATACAATTTAGCACATGATGTTTGCAGCGCTGAATTATTCAAACGTGTTGTCGCCGAGGAATCGCCGCCATGCATGCAGATGAATATATTAACAGCGGGCGTCTGAAAGAAGCAGGTGATGGAGATTAAGGGGAAGCAAACATAGCTGCCCGGCAACAAAACATGTTTGCTCTGGAGTGGAGGCCGGAGGGAGTTGAGCTGGTAGATACTGAGGGCGGTTTGTGTGGCGCCTTCACCCTGCGCTTGTCAGACACAGTGAGTGACACCAGGGAGGAGGAGAGCAGCAGGTGGGGCTCCAGGGACCCGGGTCACCCTCAAACCTGCTCCGCTTCAAAAGAAGGTGGGTGTTCCATCTCGCACTGCAGTGATTTTCATTTGGATATTAAGAGTCTGCGTCTATCATTTGACCGCTAGCGATGCTAACAGTTAGCGGCCGTCAGAGCTGATATTACACTACACTGGATCGCCACCTAAAAATGTTCTTTATTTGGAAAAACTTTATTTGGAAACACTCCATGAGTGTGCTGGCGATCAATGCTAACAATGCTAGCTCACAAAAAGTGGCCTTTTTCCATGCTATTTCTCCATTCTGATCCTCTGGTGGCAACCGCGGACGCCACGACCACACTCTCTCAGTAGCTTCCGATGATGACATGCTGCTGACTCGACGATTCCCAGAGACACCGTGCGATACGAGCGACTGAGACTCATCTGAATATGACGGCTAAGTTTCCACGCTCTGTTAAAGTGTGTTCTCAGTCAGTCAGCAGCAGCAGCAGTGAACGCATCAGAGGTGACTCTGCTGTCTCTGGTACGGTCATTATGATGCGGCGGGAAACATTCCTGAGCGTCCAGTCATCTCAACATGAATCCATTATTTACCGCGGCAAGTGCTGGCAGCAGCGAGCGAGCAGGTGCCATCCGACACACCTGATCAACGTCTCATCTGAAGCAGATAATGGAGATGAGTGAGTGTCACGCAGCCGCGTTAGAGGACGGTGACAGGGAGGGAGATTATCCCGGGGAAGAAGAGAAGGACTGGCGAAGGATGAAAACTAAGATGATGGGTGTTAATCTGAGTTAATCCAGGGGCCTGCTGGAGCCGCCCTGGACCCATTCAGCTGACGCTGCATTGAGATTCCAGAAGTGTTGCTAGTCATGAAGCAGGGTTGACTCAAATCCAGGGTGAATAAACAGAGGCAGCTCAGATTACACAAGATTATCGTGTGAGGATGGCACACACTGCTTCAGTGACAAAGCCTATTGTCACCACTGAACACTAGAGTTTGGAGAAGCATCAAGTGGCACATATACAACGCCCCCTGGCAAGTAGATCGAAACTCAACTGCAAACAAGGGTGGATTCATTGTGACAGAGAGTCAGAGTCAGAGGAGCAGCTCACGGGTCTTTACTGTCTGATGTCCCTGAGCAGAGCTGGGTAACTCCTCAGATGAGCCACGGTTCCTCTGAGCCCATTCATGCTGAGAAGCTGTGGAACACAGAGCTGCTGTCGCTGGGTTGAGACGTGAGCTGGCTGAGAGAGGAAGTGCGGCTTCCGTCATCTCACCGGAGCAGCCGCGCCGGCAGCAACTCTGCGGTCAGATTGAATCATAAACGGAGAGGTTTCACGGAGTCGTTTCTATCTTCCCGCTAGTGTGGGACGCCGACCTTCCTCCGTCCAACTCTGTTTTCCTGCTGACAATTCTGCCGGTAATGAGGATGCCAGGTTACGTGAGAAACCTCCATCAGGTGTGCCGGACGGCTAAATCAGTCCATTTATTCAGCGAGATTGCATTTTCACCGGCGACGGCGGGTTCCGGCTCGGCCGCATAACAAGGCAGCGCGCTGGCGTTCCTTCTGGGACTCCAATTACAGAGGAACCCGGAGAAACCAGGCGGCATTTGTCAGTCTTTGTCTGCCAGGGCCGGCGAGGAGCAGAAACATTCCATTATTGTTGTTGTTTTCACGCCGAGGAAATGTCAGGCGCTCGTCATCATCACGCAGCGTCCCATCACACTGCTCTTGATGCTGTCGGCGGGCAGACCCGGACAAGCGGCCATTACGCTGATCCATCAGGCTCCAGGATGGATGCTGAGAAGCTGAGACTCCAACTTCTCCCCCATTCGTTCAGTACCCACCCCGGCCAGCGGGGGGCTCTGTGTCCAGAAGTCACGGGTGAGTTTGATAGACACACCACCCTCCAATCATTTCACTTCAAATGAAGGGATGGTGTTTCACGTACACGCCACAGGTGACAGTCATTTTTGTTGTCGTGTAGAAAAACCAAGCTGTCCGAGTCAACTGTGACGCTTCACAGGTGTTGATGACAGGAAATGATCCCACCGCTCTGGACACAACTTTCCTCACTTCAGTGTCCAGAGAGCACCCCAAAAGACCACGGGGGTGGGGGAGGACCCACTTCTGAAACACGTTTCTGCTCTGATAAACTGTCCACCAGTCTTCTTCTCCAGTCTCCGTGCAACTCTTTTCTGGGCGCATTTTTTTTAACCTGGTGTTTTCTCTCATCACGCCGTTTTCTTTGTGAAGCCAGCCATCAATGGTTGGTCCTCCTCCGCCAAGTGTCTTCTTTGATGGCAGCTTTGTTTTGACTTTTTCTCTCTTCGCTTCTCTCTCCTTCAGCTGGTGACTTTTCTGCGGTGGGTGTTTTTGCTCTTCTCTCTTCGACGGATGATTTTCCAGGAAACGTTTTTTTTGCAACCACAGAGGTGTTTGAGGGTTGACTTGTTAGTCCTCCCTTCATCTCCAGCGAGAGACTGCGTGAGGACTCGTGGGGACACCAACTCCTCCACATATTTGGGACTTCATAGGCTCAAGCTTTCACCTCCAGGTCACACAGCTCTGCGACTGCAGTTCCTTCACAGCAGCTCATTTTTGTAGCCAACAAAGGCCCTGGCTCTGGGAAGCTTGTCGAGCTCTTCCATCAACTGTCTCTGGTGCTGGAGCACTATGTGCTCAGACGGTGAATCGCGGGTGTAAATCTCAGCGCTGACCTCCATCGGGCGATAATAAGAATCTTCCGGTGCCATCCCTGAATTATTTATGTCCTGCTCTTCGCTCCACTTGTTATCGGGGCTTGAAAATGAGTTTGCTGAAAAGCAGCCAAAGTAAGATCTCGGGTGACGAACGCGCCACAATACAGTGAATCACGCAGACAGGCGGGGCGGACCTTTATGCTAATGCCCCCGCCACAATTACCGCTACGACCTTCCCGACGCTCATGAAAGATGAGGACTGGTCCACTTAGCTTAGCGGTTCTGATGCGGCAGGCCGGCATGCGGGTCGACGGGACCCCGACTGCCTGGCAATGAGCAAACGTTCCAGAGGTGACAGTCGACGGATGAAGACAGGACCATGAAGCGATGCCGGCGCGCTCCACTTCACAGGACGTGCGACAGGACTTTGTCAACCACGGCGACATCCGCAGCAGGTCGACACCAAGGAAAACGGCTGACTGGTCCGTGGATGTTGTTAGGAGTAATGCGGATCTTCACGTCACGACCTGCTGAGGCACGCTGTTGCTCTGAGCAGAAGGCAAGGAAGCCCACGGCAGCCTGGCGGGCTAGACATGCTAACATGCCAACTGTTGCTGGGCTCACGTCTGACTGCACCCGCGTATTGAACACTGGTTAGCATGCTAACTAAACGCTGCTACTTTTTTCTCGCGGTCTGAAGCCTGCAGCTTATACAATGGCGTAGCTAATACACGATGAAATCGATGAAGGCTTTTTATTTTCCTTTAAAATGCTAAAAATCCACTGTTTTCGCTTGCGTGTCCACAGCTCCGGCAATATAGACGATCTCCTGGGGGACTGGAGACGACAAGCTGTTCGGAACATGGGGTCCGTGGGCGAAAACAGCGGATTTTAAGAGCTTTAATGTGAATAAAAGATGTGAGGAGTTCATGATTCAACTTCAGAACACTGAGTTTATTTCATAAGTCAGTCTCGATGCTGGACCCTGTGTTCAAAACTAGTTTTGAAAAGCATTTTTAAGCCAAGTGCACCACTGACCTTTCTGCAGCACAGACAGCACCACTGCACCTGCGCCTTATAGACCAGTGTGGCTTATGAACAAGATCTATTTTCCTTCTTACATTTAGTGGGAGTGGCGAGAGTCAGAGAGGGAGTCAATAATCTGCAGACCGAACATCATCATGTGGACTCACTTTGGAATGGCGCTCGCAGAAGCCTCACAAGCGCCGGCACAGGTGACCTTCAGCTGCATCGACTCTCCCGCTGCCATGCAGAACCAGCCAGAGTCCTGGTCCAGTGACGGAGCGATGGTGGCTGAATTAGCGGGCGTTAGAGTGGAGCTTTATTCTCATAAACGCTGGTGCGTGCCAGCCACTTCCTGCAGATCCAATTTGCTGCTTTATGGAGTTAATATAGAGCCACTCTGGTCGCTCCTCCTCGTCTGCAGGCCGCTGCGGCGGGTAATTAGAGCGCGGCGTAAATTCACCGCTCCTCGCCCGCCGAGCGTTTTACGGCCATCTGTGTGGTTGATGTGGATTTAAGATGCGACAACAAACAAATCTGCAGCGTCGGTGTTGTTTTTAAAGCTGAACTCAAAGTCTGCTGCATCTTTTAAGAGTTTGGGGACAGATGTTGGCAAAGTCAGGCGGGTGACGGCTCTCGCACTCTGAACTGTGGCCCCGCACCTGACAGGGGTCGCTCCCCCTGACCATCCGGTCTCTGTTTCAGAGCAGGAGACGAGGGCAGAGCGGAGCGGAGCTGCTCGTGCCTCACCTCAGCAAAGCCTCTTCCTTCTCTTGCTGCCCCGAACAGCTGGGCAGCCAAACCTCTCAGACGAGTCAGAACCAATCCACAAAATTGACCCAGAGAAATCCCAAGTGTTCTTTAGTTTAGAAAGAACATCTCAGTAGCTTCAGGAAATAACGGACAAAAACATTCCTGGGAACCTCAGACAGTCGGCTGTGGGGTCATGTGACTGCTGGGGGATTCATCTCTGTGATGTCATCATCATCATCGTAGCCAGAAAGAGAAAAATGCTGACTCACCCTTCATGCTGAAGCTGGATGGGATCCCGTCCTGCAGACAACAAAGGAGAAGAAAGTGTTGTAAAGAGCGATCACACTGCTTGTCTGAGCTCCAGCTTCATATCAAACAGATTTAATATCCAATTCTCTTTAATCTCTCTTTAATATCAATCTCACAACACGCTCGGAGCGAGTGGCGTTCCTGGGAGAATCATCTCCTCAGTTAAACGTGGTGATGCTTTTATGTGACGCAGCAGATAAGTGAGGATGGAATGACACCATGGGCAACGTTGCTTCCTTCCACGTGCCAAGACACCGACTCGCACTCTGGGGAGTCAAGTGTCAGGCACATGAGACGTGGAGCACTAGAGTCTTCAACCCAAAAGTTTTGGATGAAGCTTCACTAACATGATCATCAGACATCTCCTCCTTTAGCCTGGTCACCATGCTTGGACGTGCTAACAAGCTAACTCTCTCTCCACAGCCAGAAGACACATGGTCTCCCAGAGGAACCTGGTTCTAGTCACCCTGACAGTGCCGGGGTTGTCTCAGTGCCTCAGCCCAACTCACTTCGCATCAGACTGTGAGTCCGACAAAGGTTTGAAACACAGGCTTGTTTGACGGTCAGATCTCTCAGTGAGGATGACGCGATCCACTTCCCCGGTGTGAGAGACGGCAGCTCGGTTCTGGACCAGCTCAGCCCACCTGCTGGATCAGAACAGCAGAGTCTCCTGTCTCCTGCTGCTCAGGAACAAACACCACCTTCAGGATTTAAGATGCGTCTCCGTCCGTTGGCTTCTTTATCTGAAGGTGTTCACCTGCTGAGGAGCCGCGAGGTGGGAGCGTTATCAGGACGATTCTCAGCTGCCAACATCCATGAATGCGAAGCAGCATAAATATTTAATTCGTCTACAGTCACATCTGCATAAAACATCATTCATGTTGTGTTTCCAGTTGCAGCGAGCGCAGGGGCGATATGAACAGATGCATAATGCAACAAGTCCCTCACAAGCAGCCGGCGGAAAATAGCAGACTGGCAAAATCACAAGGATCTCCATGTTTACTTTCTAACATTCACACAGGGCTGGAATTCTAAGTGTGGAGGTCGTGTGGAGCAACGGAGGAGCTGACAGAGCTCAGGCCGCCCTCCTGCACCCGGATCTAAGGCTCAGTGGCTGCTTAACAGCAGGGGGGTTAGGCGTAGGTCCTCCGTGGAACACCTCAGACCCAGGTCACGGGTCAACATGGCGCACTCTCAGCTGAGGCTGTGGCGCTGCTACAGCTGGACTGGACTCGCTTCCAAACCCTCAGTTCTTTGTACTGTTTGGATCCAGACACCCTGAAAAGGACTGTATCACTGCTCTGACCTCCAGGAGAACCACAGCACAAGCTGCAGTTATGCGGTGCACAGTCCCAGAGGGAGGTCATCATGTTCGGGCGGCATGAAGAACAGAAGGCAGCACCAGCAGTGAGAGGTTTACATCCCAGCTGATGGCTTCTATTTTCAGGCGAGCATGAGCGGATTAGCTCCGACTGTGTCGCTCTTAAAAGGATCAGTCCCTCCCACGACTCCTCCGGCGAGCTCAGGAGGTTTGTTTCGACAATGCTAAGGCTGCTCCACTGGACTTGAAATGTTCTGGAAGTCCACAGCTCTGACATCACCACGAAGAGAGTAACCATGCATGGTGACATCACAAGATTCACGTCCAGTTTCCCCGAACAAAACAGTCACTTCATGCAACAGTCCACCGCTGAAAGCTCATGGTCTCCTACAAGCTCCGGGACTGGGGTTACCACCAAGTGGATCATGACTTTCTGTGGACCTTCACATGAGAACACCAGGAGCAGATCAGGAGTAGACTTGGTTTTATTTTCCAGGACATGAAGTCGCTCTCTGATCATCAGCCAGTTCTTAGTGAGTCACGTTGCATTGAAGATCATCGGCCTGGAAGATGTCCCTGAAGCAGACTGAGGGACATCTTCCAAGTTGTGGAATCTCCCATCCTGAAGGTTGACATGGTTGTTGAAGGCCACCTGACATCCGACTCTGTCCTCCTCACACTGACTCCCGACTGAGATGCTGATATGAGGAGCTTCTGTGAAGATGCTCCCTCCTCCCTCAGATCAGATGTTGTTTCTCAGTCTAGTTGTGGAGCACACCAAGGTCAAGGTTGAGGCCTCCAAAATGAGTTTGTGTCAGGAACAAACACAACCACAGCAAAGAAGTGGCTCCATCAAGTCCATCAGTGCAGTGGTGGAGGTGTTTGTACACTGTGGTGTCTCATCCATCCCATGATCCGCTCAGTCCTGATGACATCATCAACATGACTCTTGAATGATGGACATGAAGAACAGCAGGCCTCACCTGCTGACTCTGGAGCAGCAGAGAAGGTCCCTTTAAATGCGAGCCTTGTATTGCCGTACTGAAACCCACCCCCGCAGTCTGGCGTGGATTTGTCCAGAACCCTCTTTGGGCCGGACTCGCCTGTGGCTCCTCGTTCAGAAGCGTTCATCTGCCGCCACAGTTGGCGCTGTCATCAGCCGAGGCTCATTTGCATGTGACAGACAGTGTTCACACTTCATTTGTTTGTGGTGGTTAATTTCCCCCGGCACCACGGCAGGAGACTCCGGGAGCCGAGCAGGCACCCAGCTGGTTAAACCCACCATCAGGGGGAGCGCCGGCTGATCCCCGTCACATCCACTTTGTGGCTCGGTCCTTCACTCGCCTGCGAGGTGTGAGCGGAGAGCGACACCAGCGCAGGAAGAGTTTCGACAGGAGCCCACGCGTGAGCTGGTAAACAAAGCGGCCTGCTGCCACGCTTCACTCTGCTATCATCCATCAATGAGCTGCAGACCCGCCGCACCGCTCCGGCCCAACCATGTGTCTGGACTGGATCCCAGCCGGCGTCAGGCCATCAGCACCGACAACCCCTCGTGTCGCACACGGGCAGCAGTCAAGGCAAGCAAGCCTTGATCAACTTGGAGCCGTTTCAGGAGGCCTTCCCAGGACAACCGCTAGAGGATCGCTCCGTCTTTTTCTCTCCCTCCGACTCCATCTGTCCTGACTTGGAGTCGGATTTGAACTTCTGGAGGAAGCAGACCCCTCCGCCCCACCTCTGCTCGGTGGCTGTGAAAGCAGATCCTGTCCTCTCCTCTGACTGATTTTTATTTCTTCAGGTTCGGATTCGTCCTTGTCCATTCCCACTTGCCGCCAGCTGCGGCGGAAGGGCCGACGATTTATCAGTAAACGGCCGAGGCGAGCAACAAGGTGGTGAACAGAGGAGATCAGTCTGCGGCAGGTTAGTGCGGCGTGGACATCTTATTATTGTTATATTATTTGTTATTGTTCTAGTAGATTGGCTTCAGAGCCACTCGCCCGCTGCGCTGAGACTCTCTCGCCCGCCCGCTCGCCCGCTCACTTGCTCGCCGGGCCTCAGGCGAGCTGCCATTTGAGAGCCGACAGCTCATCAGGATGATGGACAGGAGTTGGAGGCTGAATGTGGCCAGCTGAGAAGCAGGAGGAGGAAATTCCACACTGCAGCTCCAGTTCACCTCCAGCAGCCATTACAAGACCATTTTTGGAAGCAATTATCACAGTTTCCCCTCATTCTTACGTGTGGGAATATTCATGTCATTATCTGGGATCCTCACATTGACCCGTCCAGTCTTCCATCCGTCCAGCAGAGGGCGCTCTGCAGCAGAGCACTCCACAAGGCTCATTCGTGCTCTGCCGCAGTCATAGTCCGACGTGTTTGACTCCAGCTGGACGAGAGCATGTTGGTGATGTTCGTGCCTGTTAAAGTACTGAATCTCCCGACGACGCAAAGACCCTTGACCCAATGCTGAGCTCCGGTCCACTGCTTCCATCTGAGGACTGTAAATCCCAACAGTTTTCAGCCGCAGGCCAGTAAAACTCTTCCCTAGACGGTTCATGATGGAGTGTAAATCCACTCTCATGGCTTCCTTGTGATGGACGCGGGTGACCGTTGTCATTGGGCTGCAGCCGACGAGACCATCCGTTACGCCCACACAAGGCAGCACATCAGTCTAGTACAGTGTCTTTCAACCTTTTTCTAGCCACAGCACCCTTGGTTCATTGAAAAAATCCTAACACATCTCTATCTATCACTCCTCTTTTGCATTATTTTATTGTAGTTTTGAGTTTCCAGACAAATCCTTAGCATTCTTTGCCTGAACTATGATTCTTTCTATCTTCACATTTTGGAGCGCATTTATTTTGTTGTGCATTTAGTTTTCCGCCAACTTTTAAACCACAAAGCAAACTTTGACAGTCCATGAGTATCAACAAAGTTTTGAAATGAGTTTTGAAGTTTTGACGTGAGTTAGCTGTTAGCTCTGTTAGCTCTGCGGTGCAGACAGTCTTTGGCGTTGCGAGTCCGACAAGGATCCCTCCCTCCATGGTTCTGTGGTGAAAGTGTGTGGTCAAGTTAGAGGCGCATCAGGTTTAAAAACAGCTGGAAGTTGTGCATGTGAGCGGCTTCTTGGCTGTGAGTGTGTGGGAAGAGGAGCGCCGTGCACCACAGCAGCGCTGCTTTGACTGACGGACAGATCAGCGCATCAACACACTGTAGCTCTACAGTACAGTGGAGAGAAAGAATCTCAGTGAATCCATGTGATCTGCTCACCTTGTTTGCTCAACACCTTCTAATTGTCATGATTTAATGTCATTATATCTGCAACCTCTATCTCCAGACAAATGATGTGAAATTGGATCATTTTCCCAAGGCACACCACACCGGTTGAAAAACGCTGCTCTAGTTAATAAAGTAACAGTGGTGAGAAAGGAGGAATCAGTGAATGACGTTGAACAACTGTGTCCCTGCCTGCTCCTCTCCATGAGCCGGGGGTGGACACAGAGGCCTTCACTCTCTCAGAAAAGTCAGATCAGGGGGGAGTCGGAACGTCTGACCCAAATATCCCCGTTTCCTCGTTTCATCTTGTCAGAAATCAAAGCCGACACTTTGGCGAAACACATCCCTCCTCTCCACCGCCGGCACACTTTCCCTCTCTGATTTGGTTCCAGACACGTGAGTTACAGAGCAGACAGAGGGAGAGTTCTGCTTCTGGGAAGGAGTGAGCAGCAGATCCAGGTCCGATCCAGGTCTCAGAGGCTGCAGTGAGGAAGTAAACACGTCTGAACCAGGGGTGAGACGTGATGTGAGCAGACATGATATGAGACGGTAAAGTCCAGTCACCTCAGTGAGAAGTGACTCCAGGAGTAGCTCCTGAGAAGCGGCTTGAAGTGGATGAGACAGTAGAGGAGGAAGTGAACGTTTGGACTATGACTGTCACCGCCAGACTGTGTGGTGGAGACGACTGTCAGGGGTGATCTGGGACGGAAGTGAGGCAGCGAGAGTGAGAGAGAAGATCAACAGCAATGTTTGGTTCAGAGTGGCTCTGACACAGAGAAGATGCTCAGGTTTCATTGGTAGAGACTAGGGAGGTTACAAGCCATTATATCAAAGGGGCATGTGGAGAAGTTTGGACACGTGGAGAGGAGAGACAGTGTTGGACCAGGAGGTGCTGGACAGACACTTCACTGTCTGAAGTTGGGCTTGTTCAGACGGTGTGGATTCACCCCATTCATCTCTTGTCTGTGTCAGGTTTTCTGTCACCATCCAGATCTGAGATGTTTGGACAGTGAAGAACGTGTTGATGTTTGAGTGACTGATCTGGTCCTCCATCACAGGGTGACACAAGAGCTGAAGTGATTTTCCTCACTCTATCAGACCACACTCAGTTCCACACAAGACCTAACCCTGGTCAGGGTGTGAACCTCTGACCGGAAACGTTGCTGCTGCTGCAGCTCAAACAAACGTCATCAAGAGTCTCTCCCGTCGCAGCAGTGCCGGCGGCTTCACGCTCTCCTCATCCTCTTTCTCCACAGCTGCAGACTTCAAAGTTGAGCGTGACGGAGGTAACAAGATTGGAGCTTCAGAGCCGGAGCGGCGGCACCAGCAGCCTCGCCTGACTCCGGAAGCTTCCGGGGAACACAAGTAAACATCCGCCTGTCAGGGACGCCACACCTCAGACGACCCGCACATCCACTCCTTACTTTTCGGAATCCACTTCATTATTACTGCCATCCATTTGACTGTGACTCAGACAGGATGCGGGCCTCATCAGTCACACGACTCAGACAAAAAAATAGGCTCATTAATTGAGAGAAAACCTCATTAGGCCAAGAAACAAACTCATCGATACCTCGTGGCGGAACCTGAAGAAGACTCGATGGGGCGGCCGCCCCTGTCCCTCGCTGTCGACGGCGATGGCGGCGAGGCCCAGCAGCAGGAGCGGCGCTGTCCAGCATCCGGCCGCCGTCATGGCTCTGCTCCTGTCAGAAACAGCCAGAGTCAGAAGCATAAATCAAGACGCCCGTCATTAGCGCAGACAAAAGAGACGCGGCGGCGGTTGGGAACTGAAGACATCAATACCCGGCTCCCAGATTAGATCATCGCTGGAATCAATTAAGGTGAGGTAGACGGCGTGAAGGAGCCGCGATGGAGACGAGGAGCGGCCGCGTATCACAGCCAATTAAAGCGCAGATTCAATCTTCAGACGACAAACATGTTTGATGGAGAAGAAATGCATCTCTGTCTCATTTGTGTGGCTTAAAATAGCTCAGTCGACAGGTTCCAGGGACCGTCGAGGATCGTCTCTGTCAGTGGAGACAAACTGCAGCGAGCAAGATACCATCACTGGACCTGACCGCTGTCCATCACCAGCCTGTGGTCCTCTCTGTCAGCAGGGTCAATACAGCCACCAGTCCCAAGCAAGGAGGCGCTAGCGCCTGCTAGCTGCTAGGAAACATAGTTGCACTGCAGGTACGACTCAAAAACACCACTGTTCCCTGCAGTGCTCGCCTCTCCGACACTATATGGCACGGTCGAAATGGGAGCAGACCCTGATCTTTGAAAAGTGAAAGTGAGCGTTGTGCAGGTTGAGGACTGGTGGGGTCACTAACTTGGAGACGCTAACATACTCCAGTTCACTTCAGACTCACTGGTGTGAGAGGCACAGTGGCTTGTCTGGCTGAAGGAGAGCGCACACAATCCTCCTCTGTAATGTCTGTCCATCTCCCACAGCAGGAAAGTGTGTTTGAGAAGAAGAAAATATGCACTTCTGATGTGTCGGCTTTTCTTGTTTCAATTATTCATGATGGTGAATAAAACCAGACTGACCTTCAGATGAATTAAACAAAGTGCCTCACGCTCCACTTGTTATTTCTCCAAATCGCAGGGAAGTTGGAGGGGCAGCATCAGAGACATGTTGCTGAGATGTTCAAACACCTGCACACACACATGCATACAGTCTACGTTCTTATGTTTTCCCCAGCCTCTCCCCTTAAACCTAACCATCCAAAACACATGGCTCACCAGAACCAGGACTCTGAACCAAACTGAAACCCAGTTATAATAAACTACTTTTATAAACCTTGTGAGGACAGGCCAAAATGTCCTCACAAGAAAGTGGCTTGTCAAGACATGGTAGTCACAAGTATGGCCCACACACACACACACACAAACACACGCACAAACACACGCACAGTAAGAGGAAGAGCTGTAAAGGTCCCTTAAGGGAACCCTTCAGAAAAGCCACTCTCAGCTGAGGAGCCTCAGACTCAACAAGGCCAGTGGCCTTCACTCTTTGGAGTCAGCAGGTGATGGTACCTCTGATCTCATAGCACGTCACGTAGACAACACTGTTCTGTTTGTGCTTTTATATCCACGACTGAAAGCATCCGTCTCCCTGCGAGAGCTGCGAGATGGTTTGTAGATATGTCAGCAGTGTTGCTCCATCATGAGCTCGTCTCACAAGAGCATCCATGGGTCTCTGCTCTGGAGACACAAGGAGGAGCTCTTCAGTCCTGCTGTGTCTTCACTCCATCTGTAGCCACTAGGCCCATGTGACCTCGAGTTGTGAGCTGCACGAGTCCAGAGAAGCTGGTGGCTAACAGCTAGCACCAGAGGAGAGTGAGGCGTTGGTCTGGATGTCTGCTGGCAGAGGTTCTCTTCTCTTCAGGAGACGGTCCAGACAGTAGCTAGCTAGCTGCTAATCTCCGCGCTGACTCGCTCAGCTGTCAAATTAACTGGAACATTAAAGCCGCCGCCTCATAACGAAGCCAAAGAGACCAGCTAATTAGAGGGAACATTCAAAGGGAGACATGTTCAAACAGCAGCGTACAAATGGGAGTAAATAATTCTGCCTCTCGGCCCTTCAAAATAAAAGCCTTTGAAGATAAAATGTCGATTAGTGAAACTGGTGTCAGAGGAAGTGCAGGGTGGATGCAGCCGGCTTTGATGCTCCGCTCCGCGGCTCTGGAGCTCCGTGAGCCCAAACGATGAAAGACTTGGCCCAGTCGTTATCAAACGTGGCCAATGAGGGTCACCGTCAACAAACCTCCCGGCGCACGGCGGCTCCTCTCCGCAGAGGGACACCTGGAGTCACGCGTGATTCCTTAAGTAGCTGGATCTGAGGTGAACCAGAAACACTAACATTTCCCAAACTGGAATGTTTTTTTTCAAAAGGAAAGTTAGTGCAACCAAAGTTCTGGAGGTGGAGAGGAGCGAGGAGGACCAGGCCGGTGACTCAGCAGCAGCAGTGGAGATGGACTCCCACGCTGCTCGGAGCCAAGCTCCGTGCAGAACCCTCCAGAAACATCTGCCTGGACGCAGCAGCATTAGCATGACGCCGCGCGCCATCCATCAGCGTGAAGCGTCGCAGAGCTAAATGTCTTATTAATGGAGGAACTTTAGCAGCCCGTGCTGACAGAGACGTATGAGGACTTTAAGGAAGCGCAGCAGTTCCACACTTTTAACTCGTTACAATCAGTCACCGTGGCGACACGTACAAACAACTCCTCACTTTTGCACTTCGCCGCTTGTTAGTGATCAATCTGGAAGCGGCGGCGCATAAGTCGCTCATAAATCCTTTCTTTTTCTTTATTGCAGATAAAAATGTCGCATTTCTCCGTCTCCAGATGATTTTCTGCAGGGAAACGTTCCCGTCCCAGCGTGAGCCCAACACTGTCACCTCTCAGTCTCGACACATGGGGGCGCCGTCTGCAGGCCAGCAGCCCTGGTGAGTGGGACGAGTCACAGCATGATGACACCACCCGCCTCGTGGTCAGAGAGTGTTTAAAACCAGGCAGGTTTAAGTTTGTTTGAAGCTCCGCCCTTCTCAAGGTCTCTCAGGCGACCAGGGGGCGCTAGTCACCCAGTGCCAGTGAGACTTGTCGGCCCAGCACTTCATCCTTCATTACTAACTCAGAACTGAAAAGAAAAACCTCTGCTTTCATGCCAAGTGGATGAAAACTGGCTTCATCAACAGTGAATACGCAGCAGTCTGCCCCAGGGGGCGCTCAAACACACCACCGTGCTCCAGCACAACACAAGCTTCAGCTGAGATCAGGTTCCAGTCGGTCTCTGTCAGAGAAGGAAGACTGGCAGACAACATGGCTGCCAGTTTCAGTCTCTGGATCCATGTCGGCGAGCAGCTTCCAGTCAGAGTGGAGCAGTGTCGTGTGAATTATTCATCACTCTGTTTGGTCCAAGCATAAATATTTAAGACCTCGGGAAAAGGCCAGGGACGTCTTCGGCCAGATGATCTGACGCTGTTCTCCCATCTGAGGTCCAGGTTAATGGAAGTGGAGATGAGGTGGAGCCACGAGGGCTGGTGTCCAGGGCTGAGCTCAGTGAGGTGCTGCTCTGTCATGAGTTTAAATCTTCTCATTCCATATTGTGCTTTGGTAAGGTGACTTCAGTCCTGACAGGTGGTCCAGCCCACGCTCCTCTGAGGAGAGCGGAACACGGGTTCCTGTGTCAAGCTTCAAGGGTTGAGAGGAACAAGAGACTAAAGATGCTGGTCACATGACATTGGCCACAAGCTTCATTCATTTACGCTTCATTTCAGAGATGCTAACAAGCCAGGTGGCTGAACGATGACCACACGTGGGTCTGTGGACCTGTGAAACATCACAAGGGCAGGTCGCAGACTCCCCCTTGCGCCGACAGACGTGACTGCTACGGCGAGCAGAACGTGAGCGGCAGCTGGCTGTAAATCACCAGTGCTACAGTAATGGTGGTGCAGTCAGGTGAGGAAGCTAGAGAGTGAGGGCCCGAATCTGCTGAGGCGATGGATGAGAGGGCCGGTGCCATGGGGGGGCAGGGTAGGGGAAGAGGAAAATGTTCTTCTGTGACACGTGGATAATCTCAGCACGCAGGGACTTGCTGAGCAAACTAGTTTGGACCCGTCAGCTGCTCCGTCCTGCCGGCATTTTAACAAGACATCGGAGCAGCTTCTGCAGGAGATGACGGCGCTGATAGCGTCTCACTGAGGCACCTGAGAGGCTCCACCAAGGCCCACTGGACCTGGACAGGTGTGAGGGGCAGGGAGTGGATCAGCACCACTGAGAGTCCCCAACATGATCAGCTTCTGGACCAGACCTGGCCCAGGGGCCATATGCAGCCTGTATAAACTATAACTAATATGTTGTAATCTTTCTGGCTTTTTTTGTTCTTTTTCTTTTCATCACCACCACCACTTCAGCAGTAAATATAGCATGTTCTTGTTTGAAGACTATAATTTTCTACTTTTTATTGGCCATTTTTGTGTGCTTTTCATGTTCCTCAAAATACATTGAAGGAATACTGAAAATATATTTAATAAGTATGTAGACTTTTATTCAATTTAAGTGCATATAAACTGAAATATTTCAATAGATTTCATGGCATATTTATACTTCTTAATATTATTACTTGCATTTAATCTTTTTAGGTTCATCGTGTCTTTGTTACTTACTTGTTAAGTGTATATTTTGGATATTTTTCCGTCATGTTTTGTAGTCATCGCTGTCTTTCTTTTGATGATGGCCCCTCACAACATTTACACTTGCTCATGTGGCCCTTCAGGAAATTGAATTGCCCACCTTTGTTCTGGACCGATGTCATGATGTAGCATTGTGACACTCCAGGTCAGAACCGTCCACACAGTGCTGCAAGTAATGATGGTCAGGGAGCCGAGGTCAGCGGTGGTCTGTCAGTCATCTACTGCACAGGTCAGTGACATCACAGACGACCACACAGGGTCACATGGTTTGGACGGAGAAGGTGGAGAAGTGCCCTGGATGTGACAGACGTTGAGATGCAGCAGCATCTCTTCCCCACCAGCGTCTGCAGCGTTTTCCCAAAACTCCTCTCAAAGTGGATTAGCAGCAGCCGGCGCATTAAAGAAGCATGTCTCCATGCTCGTATTTCCATAATCTCATAGAGCCAGCCCGGCGCTGATGAAGCCGCCGCTGCAGACAGAATGATGGATGAAACTTCAAACATCATCTCAGACACTTGACAGTCAACAGAAACCAGCTCGCCTGTCTCAGAGAGAGCTTTGCCTCTGACACACTGCTGGTTCCAGATTAGCATCTGAAAACGGCAAAATAACATTCACGAACCGGAACCGGTGTGGGCCCGACTGGAGAGACTAGGAGCGCTGGTTACGGTAGGAGGCGGCGAAACAAAGAGGTCTCAGGTGGAGGCTGGAGCTGAAGGACCTGACGGAGTGAAGGAGCCGACAGTCGCAGGTGACATAAAGCCCACCTGAGCGGCGCAGAAATTGGATCTCCGTCTCGGCGCTGCTCTCCAGGAGAGGCTTGTCGGAAATTATTCAAATTGTCAGCGAGGTCACCGGAGGGGAACTCGGAGTCAGCAGATAAAGCGGCTCCCCTCCCACCGAGCGTTGGAGCTGACACATCCTTGACCCCGTGGGCGGATCACTTTAAGCACGCTCAGCGGTATTTCAGCGTGTGGATCAATCTGGCTGCAGTTTGTCTGGTGCCTCTCCAGGCCCCTCCCCCAGCCTCCCGCTGACATGTTTGGCAAACTTATCACGCAACTTCCCACACTCCAAAACCCCAGCTGCTTCGACGACTGATAAGGAACCCTTTGAGTTCAGAGCACGTCGCAGACTGCGGGCCACCCTCCACCCCCGGAGTCTGGCTCTCCCTCAGACGCTGAAATGCTGTGGCTTCTGCTTGTGCTTCTATCTTCGACGCGTCACATGACATGAGGTTCTCCAGGCAGAGGAGCGCCCCTCCTCCAGGTGGGTCAGCCCAGCTGTGGCCCGTTGACTCTCACGTTCCTCAGACGGTTGGCTTGAGGCTCTTTGATTCTTGGACTCCAGGACACTTCATCTTGGAACTGGACCTTCAGCTTGGCAGGAGCAAGTGCGCGCCAGCCTTCATTTCCAGGGGCTCCTTCTCACTGCCACTTCAGTGGTGCCGTGGGGCTCGAGTGTGATGTGGTCTGCTCAGTCAGAGATGCCATGGATATCTTTCCCTCTTTTAGTTTCCTGTTGTTGACTTTGAACTTCTGCTCCTTCTGCTCTGTTTCTCGACTTCCACTCCATTGTTCCGCTCAAGGACTTCCTGGTCTCCTCCCCTCCCTCACCTGGATCCTGCAGGAAAGCCAGCCTTCTGGAGCTTCTGGCATCATTTGAAGTCCTGCGACTCTCTGATCATCCCTGTCTCTCCTGCTCCAGTTCTGGAGAACAGTTGTATCAGATCATCCATCCAGCAGCTCTCTCCCAGGCTCAGACTATTCGTGACCGTCTCGTGCCTTTGATGCTCACTTTGGCTGGTCGGAGAGCAGAACGGCAGTAATGCGAGGAGACGCGGAGCAGGCCTGCAGGTGAGAAGAGTCTTCATCTCAGAGAAGTCTGTTTGATGTGAAAGGGCAGCGATCTTCTCTCCCGCCAAGCTCCCCTCCGGGCCGCGACTCACACCCAAATATGAAGCGCTGAGTGTTTAATAAGACGATGTTTGACCTCGGGAGCCAGCACGGCAGTAATGAGGTTTCACTCCACGCAGCTGAATCGATGAGAGTTTATGTTTATGAGGACGTGTAAAGCTGCAAACACAGCGACCGTAAACCTGCCGGAGTGAGTCCCGACTGGCTGGAGTCGGTCCAGATGAGCTGCGCCGCCAAAGCTGGAGCGGAGCGCGGCCCCAGACTGGACCACTCACAGGACCACGGTGTGACTCCAGTTGTCATGAGTGACGTGCGACAGGCGGAAAACGCACAGCCAACATGGTGACAGCTGTCTGGAATGAGGCGGTCGGCCCACTTCCAGGTTCACCTGTCGCTTGGTTCAAGCCCATGTTTACTGGATCTCCATGGGCTGAAGTCCCACCAAGCCATCCGGTCATCCGCTTCATCAGAGTCACCTCCTCACTCAGGTTTCACCAAGTCCTCGGCTTCCTGCTGCCACCGATGGGCACGTTTCCATCGAGCCGAAGGGCTTCACAGCCCACCCTGACCCGTTCGTCCTCAACATGCTCGCCACGGACCCTGCAGTTTTCATGGACCACATGAAAACATCCCAGCTCATCTCCCTCCCGCTGCAGCAGCAGGGTTCGAGTTGGCGCGAGCGCTAAATCTGTCTGACAAAAGTGGAGATCACAGCGAAACTAAAGCTGAATCCTGGCCGCCCGTCAGCTGATCCAGCTGCCGGCACAGCTGGACGTCTGCAGCAGGAGAAGAGGAGGAAGGAGAGCTCTGGGAGGACAAAGCATCAGTCAGCGTGAAAGCACTGCGATTTCAGGCTCGGAAGGAGGAGGATCCTTACATGCCAGGATTACACCAGCGATTACAGAGCAAACGCGGATGAAGCCACCAGAGACATCAACGCTGTCAAACCTCATGATGGTCTGGAAGAGAAACACTGGCTGGGGCTGAGCTATGGTGGCTCTTGATGCCAGCGGTGCTACAGCATCCCACCGTCAGCCACGGTGGGCTCCAGAGACCCAGAGGTTAGAGGCATGTTTGTCAGCGTCACCAAGAGTCTCGGCTCTGGTGTGAGGTCGAGCCGCACCTGGCTGCTCATCAGGTACCAGCAGCCACAAGTTTCTGGTTCTGTTAAGGGGCTCGGTTCTGCTCGACTCTCCAGGTTGGACCGCACCACTGCTGACGTGAAGATGAAAGAGTGGTGCCGCTGACTTCCCACCGCCCCAGGCCGCGGCTCTTACACCACACGTTGATTCCAAACCATCCAGGGGGATGTGGAGTCATCTCTAAAAGCTCTTTTGCTGATGAATTGAAGATATAAATTTTAATTATGGCCGGCGCTGCTTCACATTTATCGCCGCGCGTCTCATCCATCACGCCGCCGCCGCCGATCGGAGTCTTTCCTCTTGTTTAGGCGCCGCACTAACTCAGACGCTCTTTATTCTTGAAAAGCTTCCAAAAGCAGCCCAGAAACAAGCAGCACACTCCTGCTGCTAGAGTGAATCCAAATGAAGTTTTATGACTTCACAGAAGATTTATGATGATGACATTGTCTCAGCGCTGCGCTCACTTTTCTCTTTGTTTTATTCTAATTGCGGCTTGTCCTGTTTTCTTGAAGCACATCATCAACCCGTGTGTTGGATCCTGTCAGGACCTCTGCTCCCAACACTCGCTGAGGACTTGATTTCAATACATGCGAGTGCACTTCTCTGGAGGACGCCAGAAACACCTGGACGAGGAGGTCGAGCTAGCCAAAACGTAGCAAGGTCATGGGCTGCTTAAGAGACGTGAAGCGAAACAGAGTTCTGCTGAGTCAGCGCCACACTCGCTCAGTAACCTGGACCAAGCTCCGCCCCCTCTGCCAGGTGAATCATGCGACTCTGCCTCTCACAGTGGCTGCCATCTTTGTTAAACTGCAGGAGCAGCGGCCGCCACGCGGATCGTCAGAGCGCTCTGGCGAGGGAATGTCCAGGATGCTCCATCAGAGAACCCGCTGCAAGGGGTAGCTGACAGCAGTGGTCTCCTCAAACCAGCTGAGAACTTCGTCACTGAGCTGCTGCCTGAAGATTCTGGAGAGCAACAACCCTTCACCTCCATTTGGGCGAGCAAGTGCAAGTGCAAGTGCGAGTAGTAGAACCAGCTGTAGTAACATTAGGAGTAGCGCGATAACTTCAGTGAAAGTGAAACTGGCAACAGGAGGAGGAAAAGAAGGCAAACGGTTGGACGACTGCAGTGCTAGTACTATTGTTCGTAAAGGTAGTAGTGGCAGTGTACGTGTAGCAGTGATGATGGATACTGGATTACAAATGATTGACAGGTATTAAAACTAAATGATTCTAATCCAGAGATTTGGGGATTAAGATTTAACGGTGAAGTAATTCAGAATAGACGTCACGTGACGTCCCGATCAAAATTGTATTTGTTTTCCTCACACCATCATCATCCCGAGATCCCGTCTGGGCTTCAGAACTTAATCTGGGTTACGGCTGCTCCTCCAGGAGCAGAATTCTCCCGGAGCCCAGAACATCCACGGCATGTGAGCGATGACGTGACGGCGTCGAGTCTCAGTCCGAGCACGAAAACAAAAGTCTAATCCCGCAGCTAACGGTGTCACTCGGGGATTACAGAGCCAGGCAGCGAACACGGTGGGCGGATGAAGCTCCGGAGCTTCGTGACGGGACGAGCTCTGCTCCAAGATGTGCCACCGTCCGGAACCGGCAGCGCGGGACTCATCGGGATTGAGTTGGTTTCAGCGATTCAACTTGTTTAGCTGCACTTGGTGGGATTCGATCTCGGCGATGTTCCGAATACTCGCTCAACTGGCGGGACTGAGATGTTGGTACCTGAGAGTCCCGGCGAGGAGCATCCAGCACGATAATCCGGCAGATGAACCCGCTCCAACTAGATCCACTCCACGGTCCGCTAGATCCGGTGTTCCGGCAGAGAAGTTTGTTCCAGTAGGTGTAGATCCAGCTCGGACGAGAGCGGAGAGAGTTCAGCACCGCGGCTCTCTGGACAGCTCCTGCCCGCGCTCACAGCTCCGACCTCGGCCACTGTCGGCTCGTCTGTGCACCACCGAGGCACGAGCCACCAGCCCAACCTCACCTCCACGCGCGCGCCACGGCTTACAGGCGGGGGTTGGGAGGGAGGGGGGATGGAGAGCGGGAGAGGGGGAGGGAGGGAGGGAGGGGAAGAGCGAGAGAGAGAGAAAGCGAGAGGGAGATGGAGAGAAAGAGGGAGATTGAGTTAATTGAGGGAGGGGGGAGAGAGAGAAAGAGAGGGAGAGGAAGAGAGGGAGAGGGAGGGACAGAGAGAGAGAGGGAGAAGAAGAAGAGGAAGCGAGAGAGGGAGAGCGAGAGAGGGAGAGGGGGAGAGAGCGAGAGAGAACAAGGGGGAGGGAGAGGGAGGGAGAGACAGATGGATTTTGGGAGTGAGAGATGGGAGAGCGAGAGAGGGAGGGGAAGAGCAAGAGAGAAAGAGATAGCGAGAGGGAGCAGGAGAGAAAGAGGGAGATTGAGTTGATTGAGGGAGGGGGGAGAGAGAGAGAGAGAGAGAGAGAGAAAGAGAGGAAGAGGAAGAGAGGGAGAGAGTGGGAAAGCTCAAAAGAGGGGGAGTGAGAGGGAGAGAGTGAGAGAGAAAGAGGGAGATTGAATTAGGGAGCGAGAGAAGGAGATGGACTTGGGGAGAAAGGGAGGGAAGGAGAGAGAGAGTACAAGACCAAGGGATGGATGAGAGGGAGTGAGCGCAGGAAAGATAGAGGGGGAGAGACATGGAGATAGGGAGAGAGAGGGAGGGAGAGAAAGAGGGCGATGGAGTTAGTGAGAGAGGGACTGAGAGAAAGAGAGAGAAGAAGGAACTAAAGTGGACAGGGGCAGACACACACACAATCAGGGTCAGGTTTTCACTGTGGCACCAAAGCAGAGCGAAAAAAAGGCCTCTTAGTGTCCAGAGTTTCAGAAGATGGTGAGAGGAGTCGCAGCAGAGAAGCTGAAGAAACGTCACAACAAAACATCTCTCTCATTCTCTCACACACACACACGTTGGTCTTCCTATCTTAGTGTTAATGTATGCTGTCATTGACATATATTAACATCACCCTTTCCCCAGTCTCTCCCTCTAAACCTAACCATCGAAAACACATGACTAACCTGAACCAGTACTCTAAACCAAACTGGAACCCAGCTATAGTCACCTCGCCATTTTCAAGTCTTCATCCTCAAATGGGGACCGGTAAAAGGTCCCTACGAAGAAAGTGTTTTGTCAAAAATTGGTCCCCACGAGGTACTATAAACAAGCATGCGCGCGCGCGCGCGCACACACACACACACACACACACACACACACACACACACACAAGCACACCTGAGGTCCGCCGCGCTCCTGCCTCCTCCTGATAAGACTCTCTGGCCCTCGGGAACCTGGACACCAACCAGGAGACGCGAGGTGGAACAGAGCGTCACCTGGCGGCGGCGGACCTTGGCGTTTGTAAACACGTTGAGACGAGTGTGTGTGTGAGGACAGACTCGGTGCCTCCGTGTCGCCTGATAATAAGTGCAGCTCCGGGCTGACTGGGGCCCTTGAATTATTCATGCCGGCAGCAGAGTCGACTCATCCGTGTATGACACTCGACAACTTTCAATTCGGACAGCACATGAACGCAACATCCACCGAATGTGAGTTTTCAGTCACGTGTTCTGGTGTGACGAGGAAACAGGATGACTATAATATGACGATAATTTAAGACATTTTCCCGCGTCAATGTTTCACGTCATCCAAAGCGGATCACACGCTCAGAGGAATGATGGAGCAACAGCACCACCTGCTGGACAAACAGGCCAGAGACACGCTCAGAGACAGGATTCCGAGACGGCGATCCGTTTGACTACTGTCACGGTCACAACCACCAGCGGGAAGGTTCGGATGCTAAGCAGAACAAACACAAATGACGGGAAACAGAAGCGGTCAAGGAAGTAAACACAGGTTTAACTGTTGAAGTAACTTCATGAGCTAAAGTGTCAAACCAGTCGTGGAATCGTCAGTAAGGATCAGAGACTCGCTGCAGCTCGGAGGACTTTGAAGGAGTTTATTGATTCCAGCTGGTACGAGCTGATGTTGAGGCGTTAACGAACATTTCAACAAAAAATAGAACCCATATGTACAATTGTTGTATTAAAAATACAAAAGAAGGATCAACACGTGTCTTTGTAAAAGACATACAGGTCAAAGAGCGACACACACACCGTCTACCTAAACAGCTGTCGAGTCTTCATCCTCCTCATCCTCATCACAGGCCGTCTGCGGCGTCACAACGTGAAAGCAGGGACATCATCGCCACTGTTCCAGGGACTGATCAATGTGATCAGGGCGGGACACGAGCCTCAAGAGTCCTTCATCACAGTCAACAGTGTTGAAGTCCGCATCCGGTGGGGAGGGGGATGGGGGTACGGTCGGTCGTCACGTCTGTGAGTAAGGCAGTTCACCTCCCAAGCCTGCGACCGCTCCACGGCTGTGGCTGTCGTGTGTAAGGCGCTTCAACATTCTGGGTTCAGATCCGGGTGAGGCGACCGACTGAGACTCAGACGGAAGCGTGGTGTGTGTCTGGTGGTTCATTTATGAGGGTTGGTCCCAGTGTGTTTGTGTGTGTCTGGATCACTTGCTGTGTGTGTGGACCAGGTGAGTGTCAGCTTGTGCTCGTCTTTGAGTAAATGTGAGGTCATGTGCTTTTCTCCCCGACGAGTCAGTCGTGTACCTGCTGCGTGTTTGAAGGCAGCTGTCTGTGTGTGTGTGTGTTTGTGTTCAGTCAAGCGCGGCACTGAAGCCTCACACGTCTGATATCAGCGGCTTCATTCAAAACTGTTGCGATGCATGTTGACACTTCTGCCAGAAACCTTTGGAGGAAAACTTCAGCCGAGGTGTTTCGACTGACAGACGTTCATGGATCCAGAACCTTCCGCCGTCACATCACAATTGTCGGCGAAAAACACAACAATGCAGCTCTTTGTGCTTCTTCACATCGTCCAATCAAAACGTCTCCTGCTGCCACCCTCGGTCACCTGACTGTGACTCAGCCAGTGGCGCTGACCCGGTTTGATCAGGTGGTTCTGGGACTGACTGTAACAAGAGTGAGCGGTCGCCGTGGCAACAAGGGCCGTTGGTTGTGCTGAAAGTGCTTTTCTTGAGAAATGTTTGATCGTGTGGCTCGTGACGAAGTCGTCCTCAGAGTTAATACTGGATTCATCGGCCCGGTGACCCGCCACCCTGACTCCGCCCCCTCAGAGTGCAACAGAGTTCTTACAAAAGCCTCGTGGTCCGTCCAAACCCATGTTCGTTCCGACGAGTTCATAGAAAGTAGAAAATGAGAAAGTGCAGATGATGTGTGTCTCTGGGTCAGTCAGGTGGTTCCGGTCGAGCCGCCCCGCACCCAAAAGTCCCGCCTCCGTCACAGTATTTCACATGCAGGCCACTCAAGCCGCCAGACGCTTTAAGGCAGCGAGGCGGTCAGCAGGGGGCGCCGTGGAGGCCACTGACGTTGAATGTTCTGCTGGGCCGTCTCGTCGGTCCCGCCAACTCGGCACCAAAGTCACTCAGACCACCGTCGGTCAAACCGCCGAGACTTGTTCGTCGTCTGTGGAGAGAAGACAAGGTCAGGTGACTCCGGTACTCTCTCGCACTCGGATCCGAGCTACGCCACACGGAGTTCAGTCATGTAGCGACCAAACGTGATGGAATTAGAACCAAATGGCTGAGACGCGTGTTTGTCGACTGGCACTCGGAGGCCTGAGGAACGTTCATGTGTCTGAGGGCTCCTCAGTCGTGCAGGATGAGGTGGTGAGGGACTCCCTCTCATGCATGATGACATCACCGTGTGTGTGTGCGTGCCATGCAGGGTCATGTGGGGGGGGAGGCGAGTTGTTTTACCTGCCGCCTGGCCCCGCCCACACCATCAGGGCCTGGTCTCGGGTGTCCGCAGAGCCACGACTAGTGATGAAGAACGGCACTCACCCTCCTCCTCCTCTTCCGGCTCTTCGTCCTCGGCCGGCGAGCGCGTGCGGTGGAGTCCGGCGGCTCGCTGCTTCTGGTGGGAGTCTGGTGACTGGGTCACCATGCGAGAGCGCTGCAGGGCCGTGGTATAGTCTGGCGGCCGGCGCCCTGTGTGGCTGGCGGCGGGGGCGGGCGGGGGCGAGGACGCGTGCTGCCCCTCGGCGACGTCAGACATGGTCAGGGCCGTGTAGCCCGGCGGAGTGGGCGGCGGCTCCCGGTATCGACCTTCCTTCCGACCTTCAGGAGAAACAGAACCAGAGACCGTCATCACAGTGGACCGACACCTGATGGCAGCCTGGTTGACGCTCCATTACCTCCAGCAGTGATGGGCGACGGCGTGGGTCTCCCGAGGTGTTTGGCGTCCTCGGAGCCCGTGGACGTGATGCTGCTGGTCTCAGGGTCGGCGTTGACGTCCTTCCCTCCCCTCCTCTTGATGGTGCCTGTGTCCCCTTCAGAGTCCTCGCCCCAGTAGGCGGCCGAGGATGAGGAGCTGGCGGAGGCCCAGCTGCCCCGGGCCTGAGCAGCCCACAGCGCCGCGGGTCCCCCGAGCAAGGCCTCCGGTCCACCTGGAGGAAGTCCTCCAAGCCCCCCGCCCCCTCCAAATGCCAGTGTCTCCCAGCTGCGGCCCTGCTGCATGGTCTGGATGTTGTCGTGAGAGCCAGAGGAGCAGGACGTCCAGGAGCCTCGGCCACTGTCGGCAGCGTCCAGAGAGACCCGGTCACCCTGATCCTGGGTCAGCTCCTCTGAGCTGGGTGAGGACAGAACCGTGGGGCATCCGGCGTAGATCCCGCGACAGTCCTGCATGGACGAGTACGACCTGGAAGAGAGCAGACTTCAATCAGGAGTCTGGACGACGGGACCAAACCTGAGCCCAGTCTGCCGCTCCTACCCGAGACTGTACTGATCAGGGTCGGTGGTGGCCCGGCGCTCCAGTCTGGACCCTCCAATGTGGACGTCCCCGGAGAGGCGACTCCTCCGGTCTTCCTGAGCCATGTCGAAGGAGAAGTTACTGACCAGACTGGACCGGGACGAGATCTCACTGTGACCCGAGTCTGAGTAGGCATCCCCTCCCCGAGAGTAGCCTGCAGGACACAAGACCGGTGAGAGAGTCCAGACCTGCTCTACTGACTCACATGACATGTGAAACATCAAGACATTTGTGCGCAGAACTTTTCATGTCACTGGCCTCACCCTTCTTGGGGGAGCTCTGGGGGGAGGTGGGCGGGGAGGAGAGCTGGGACGAGGCGTTGGAAACGGCGTCCTCGGGCTGCCGGCGGTGCCTCTCCCCTCCCCCTTCCTCCGACAGAGACAGAATCTTCTTCAGTGACTGCGGTGAGCTGGTGCCTGTGGCAGAGGAAGAAGATGAAGAGGATCATGAAGAAGGACATTCCACAGTGACCCCTGCTGACACCAGCTAAGCAAATGCAGTGGGACTCTCACCAAAAGGAGGCAGGTCTTTGACAGGGACCTTCTTCCTGGAGGGGTACAGGGCCACAGCTGGAACCTGAAGAGCTTCTTTTCCTTTGGACAGCTGACCCCTCTGCTGACTGGCAGCCCGGGACACCACCGGCGAGGTATCGGGTCTCTTGCTGCCGGCGTTCTTGGGCACTGAGGAGACAGGTGACACGGTGAGACCACGTGACGGGCGATGAGGGGTCGTGCAGGGTTGGAGTGGACTCACAGGTGCTGATGGAGGGCTCGCACTGCAGGGACAGCGTCTGCAGACTCTCCTCGTTGGTCTCCAGGCTCAGGTTGGACAGATACTGTTTGACCTTGCGGGCCATCTGCGCGTCCTCGTACAGCTTCTTGGCGTTGAGGAAGGAGCTGCGGCGGACCCTCTTCTTGTGGCCACCGCTCTGCGACACATCCAGTACGGCGGCGTTGGCAGCACTGCCCTGACTCAGTGACCTGCTTACACACGCGCACACACACACACACAGCACATGAACACTCCAGTGTGGGGGACATTGTCAGGAGAACATGCAGCAAAACTCCAGACACAAGGGACGAGGACCACAGAGGTCTTTGCTTTCAGTGGCTGTAGGAATGAAACGTCCCTCAAATAACTTCTAACTTCAGCACAAACTTAAGCAGAACCTCCATCTTCCAGCAGGTGGCGCCAAATCAGCAGCAGGTTGCTATGGTTACACGGCAACCGCTGCGGTATAGTTAGAGGTCCCACTAAGTTCTGCTGTCCAGCCCAGTGAACCTCCTCACTCAGATACAAAAAACAGACAGAACTACCTGAGAGGAGCAGGCAGGTCAGAGGTCACCCAGAGGTCACACAGGTCCATACTTACATACATACTAGAGTCAGAGAGTACCTCAGTGCCCACTAAGGCTCACAATGGATGCGACCGGTAAAAACAGAGAAAGGGACGAGACCCAATGCAGATGGCCAGCAGAGTGACCTCTGACCGCAAGCAAACTCAGAAGAGGGCGGAAGCGTGTGATTGGTGGAGGTGAAAGGTCACAGGCGGCGTGTCAGCAGACTTACCCTAAACTCCTCCACTTCTTCTTCCTGCGGCGCCGGCGAACAGAGAAGCAGAAGGAGGACGAGAGAGACGAGAACTTAGGACAGAACCACGATCACCAGAGAAGATTGCGCCACCACAGCACCAGCAGATGACACCAGCAGGGGGAGACGTCCGCGAGGACAGCAGCCGAGTCTTACCTGGTCCTGAACATGAGCGCAGGGTCCATGTTGACCGACGCCATGCGGCCCACGTGCCGGATCTCTTTAGCGATCATCCTCAGCTTCTCAAAGTTCACCAGCCCGTCCACCTTGGAGTCGTTTCCTGGACAGAAGAGGAGCGGATCAGAACCAGCCGGGTGAGGTTGCAGCTGAGGAAGTTTCACACCACGCACCCTCGTGCAGGAAGGTCAGGTCCTTCTTGATGACCGGGAAGAGCGGGATGATGGGCGGCTGCAGGTTCTGGTTGTTGAGGACGTTCCGGTACTTGGCCATGTTCCTGGACGGGTCGAAGAGGTCCTGCAGGTCGCTGAAGAGCTTCTCGTACTTGCTGGGAAGCTTCTCCCATGTGCCCCGAAGTCTGGAGACCGGTGCCAGGTTCAGACCGCTGCAGAGAGAAGGGCGAGGGCTCAGTATCGGGTCATAGAACTACCACAACAGTGCCTGAAGGTTCTGAGCCGCAGAGATTTGCATCCTCACTTATTACTGCTGAAGGGACAGGAAAATTATTTTCAACTAAAAATAATCCACTGACGGTCACTGTTGCATGGATATCAAAAACCACTTTGACTTTGAGCGTCCCCGCTGGACGGAAGCGTCTGCAGAAGGAGCCCAGAAAGACGGCAGGGGCGAACAGGTGTACCTGATGATGGCGAACATGGAGTTGAAGTTCTTGCACTCCCGGCAGTGCAGCGCAATCTTGATGAAGTGCTTCACCGTCTTCATCCTCTTCAGCTGGTTGGGTTCCCGTGTCACCTCGCTGGCCACCCAGAAGGTCTCGTGGTTGATGGCCTCCTCGAAGCGCTTGAGGCTGGCTGAGCCCAATTTGGAGCGGAGCTTAAACAGGTCATCGATGTACTCTGTGGGCTCGATAGCGCAGAAGAGCTCGAAGGCTCTCATGGAGAGCTGGGTGGCCACCTCCACTGTGCTGAGCTGCAACAGCGAGATCTGGGCCTCCCGCAGGAGGTCCTGCGCGTCATCGTCCGAGCAGAGCGTCTCCGTCTCCATGTTGCTCTTCAGGTAGTACCTGAGGGTCAGAGGTCAGGAGGGAGGGTCAGAGGTCAGCTTCAAGTGAAGCAGGTGGCAGGTCTATCTGGTACCGTCCGCTGAGCTGGATCCGGTCGGCAAGCTTGGACAGCTGGTCCGGGAGCCGGCGCTGCTTGATGACCCCCTCGGGGGTGACTGAGACCTCACAGAGGGAGTAGGCCTCGGGGGCGGCGGTCAGCGCGAACTCTCGGATGGCCTGAGCCACCACCTCCTTGGCAGTCGTGTCCTTCCCGATCATGATGTAGCGAGACTGCTGGTCGGCCTTGAAGACCCGCAGGACCTGGTCCGACATGTCTGTGGGGGGATACAGCACATGGTCAGTTCTCACACCAACACTTGAACCTCCCACCACCATAACATTAGCTGGGATCAGTCACCACGGCAGCCAGCAGTTAGTTAGTCTGACATTGTTTAAACAGAAGCAGCCTGCAAAGAGGAGTGCACTGACGGGAGTACTCACTCTGCACCACTGGGACTGGAACACAGAGGGAGAGAGAACCACTTCAATACTCTTGTTTTTCAACACGACCTGATCGTTCGCCACTAGGGTCAACTCTCAAGGTTGTCGTGCTGATCATGTCACACTTGACTGATTGAGCTAAGATAGTCAAACTAAACAGCCACAGAGGTGTGACTGGAGGAGTTGAACTACCAACCCGGCTGGTTGTTGAAGTCCAGGATGCGGTGGTGCGACTGCAGCAGGTCGGGGTTGGACGACGACAGGTTGCCACTGACGGGCAGCGCCGGTGGGATCTGTTTGGACTGCTTCATCCCCACGATGCTGTCGTCCTGCGACTGACCCACGCACACATCGCTATGGCAACGGAGACAAAAAGCAGTTCAGTCGAGCACCGCCAGAGGGCGCAGCAGCTACAGAGAAGTTTTGATTATTTGCTATGACATTTTGAGCAACTTTATAAATTCTCTTTCTGCCATTGAATTCAATTTACAGCAACAAAGGGTGATCAATTCCAGATTACAATGAAGAAAAAAAGCAAAAAAATAGACTGTATAATTAATAGTGAAAAAAAACACCACAAATAAAAAAAAAAAAAAGATCCAGTGAATGAGACAGAGGCGCGTCACCTGCGCTACATCGACAGCGGCTGCTTCAGTCGGACAGAGGCTCTGCAAAGACGCAGGAGCAGGAAGTGAAGGCCTCTTACTTGTACGGCTTTGGAGGGAGGATGCTGGTCAGCGTCTTGTCGAAGATCTTCTTCAGCTTGTTGCGGCCCCCCACGCTGTTGCTCTTGGCCTTCTTGCTGACCTTCTCCAGACCCATCACTTGCTCCACATCCACCGCCAGGTCCGGGATGGAGTACCGGCTGCCCTTCTTGATGTCCCCGATCTTGGGCAGGTGCGGCGCCCCATTCTTCCGGTCATGCTCGTCCTCAATGTCCAGCTCATGGTCCTGTTCGGGTCGGGTCAGCAGCTCCTTGAAAACTGAGGGAGGGGCAGAGGAGTGAGCTGAGGTCACATGATGAGGGGAGCGTGGGTCTCACCGAGCAGGTTGGTCTTCACAGTGATTGACAGGTGAGTGTTGTTCCGCAGGATCTCATTGGCTTTGATGAGCTGAACGTTCTCGAAGTTCTGGCCGTTCACCTCCAGGATCTGCCACAGGAAGTTTACGATCATTCATCTGGATGAGTCACAAATGGTCAAAGTGGACTCGCACCTGATCTCCTCTCTTGAGTCCGGCCTCCGCTGCCTTGCTCGCAGGCTCCACAGCATCGATGAAGACCCTGAAGCCCTTCTCCTGACCACCTAACAGGCTGAAGGCCAGCGGTGCGTCTCTGGAGGGCTTGGTCAGTGTCACCAGACGCGGCTTGGCTTTGGCAGCACAGGCGATGTTCAGCAGCCGCAGGTGGCCACACATTTTCTGTAACACACACCAAGGTCAGCTTGAGGATCACACACAGTCACGTCGTCAAGACTCACCTCCTTCTCCAGGTTGTTCTCAAACTCCTCCAGGAAGTGGGTCATGGCGGGGTCGCCCTCAAAGTCGTTGAAGTGATTGTTGACCCAGAGTAAGACCACCCGAGTGACCTGCAGACGCCACACACGTCATTTAAAAATGGAAACAAAACGTGAAGGTCATGTTAAATAAAGCATGTGGCCACATGAACCTCAGAGACCCGGTCCTACCTTGTCCCTGAGGCTCGGGTCATGGAACCACTCCAGCAGCTTCTTGCCCACCACCATGGGGCTGGAAAGGAAGGTCCGGTAGGTGAGGAGGAAGTCCTCGATGTAGGTGGGGTCCACCACCGAGTGCTCTTCCACCAGGTGCATGGTCAGCCGCTCCGAGGTGCCCTGAGCAGAGATGAGGTCAGAGGTCAGATGTGATCAGCTCACTGAGGCGGCTCCTCACCTTGATGACGATGTGTCCTTTCCTGGTGCCGGTGCGGTCCAGCTCCCGGTGCTCTTTCACCATGACGATCTCACCCTCCTCTTCAACCTTCTGCATGTTTTTCTCCACCTGGTTGAGGATGCAGCAGTAGTCCTGCTGGGCTATACAGACAAACTGGACAGAACAGACCAAACAGAACAGAAAGGAACAGAACCGTCACATCGTTTCCAACTGACAGTTCAAGTAGCGTTAGGAGGAAATACAAGATGGAGAGAAAGGAAGTAAAAGAGGAAGGAAAAGAGAGGGCAAACAAGGCGGGAAAAAAGAAAGACAACTAGAAATATCCAGGAGGAGAGAAGGACATAAAAGTGAGTGATCATGGCTGGTTCCTGACCTGGCAGTCGTCCACTTTGGTCTTCATCACACCCTTCATGTACTCCTTCTCCATGGTGGGCGAAACACCGAAACTGTTCCCCATACAGAGGATCTCAGTCCGGGAATCGTGGTGCGTCACCTCCACAGAGCCGTTGAGGATCACCGACCACGAGTCCAGCTGGAGACCAGCAGAACAGGCATTAGAACAGACATGAGATCAGTGCTCCTCAACAGACAAAGTTACACGTGAGGGGAAACCTTGGATGCAGTTTAAGTAAGACCATGGAGGCTATGCACTTTGATCTTTATGACATCACAAAGCCTGCCACAGAGCGACGGACTGGTCGGTTACAACAAGGTGAAATTATTCTCCTCCGACAGCGCGGCAGAAGGTGAACAAGTGAAAAAGATTTAGTTTTGATCGCGACAACCAAAAATGTCTGATCCATCAGTTATCGGTGCAGAGCAAGCCGTCTTTCATAGAGGTTTAAACATTGTGTTAAACGGGTGATTCAGTGACAGTCAACGCCCCGACTCATCAGTTCTAACTCTCGACCAAACGCTCTCATCTCTGGGTTATTCCAAGTGAATCGCAACCAACAAAAGAAGATTGCCAGGAATTCATTGAAAGCGTTGCGTGTAGACGACAGCCCAGTGAACCTCGAACGCTCAGTGGTGACCGCCGACCTGAGGGCCGGCACTGCTCGCTGCTGAGGTGCATTAGAGAGGATTGTCATCACGACTCCTCAAGAGAGGAAGTGAAGTTGCCACAGGCACCGTAAAGCTCTGACATTCAGGTTTAATAGAGCAGAACAAACAATGAATGGGAGAAGAAAGATTCACTGGTGAGACTGGTGACCTAGGTCACACACACACACACACACACACACACACACACACACACACCTCCTCGCCGTCGTTCAAGACGATGGTTCCGGCTCGTTCCACCACAGCGAAGACCATGACGGCACATAGTTCTCTCCTCACTGACATCGTCATGTTGGCGAATGCCGGCAGCTGATGCATGAACTCCAGGAGTTGTTCTGAGGAGGAGAGCAAGAGGAGCATAGGGGAGGACAGGGACACAAGTGGGGTGAGGATGAGAGGTTACAAGGAAATTGAACAGGGAGGAGGAGAAGGATGATCGAGGGACAGAGGGAGGATGGAGGTGACAGTGGAGGACGAGCAGAAGAAGAGGGAAAAGAAGGTTACATCATCTTCATCATCATCACAACGACCATACAGGACTATCTAATCATCATCAGCACAATGTACAGACTAAAGTCAAACCCATTCTAGAGGAAGTAATCAAGTTGACAAGTCACATGACTAGAGGAAGAAGAAGAAACGGTTTACTCGGAGAAGTGAAAGTGAAGCTCAATTCCCACACTCGTGTAGAAAACAAAGGAGCTGAATTATTCATGGACAGTAAAGTTTAACGAGTTCCTGCTGCTCTTCATCCTCCTCTTCCTCCACTCCGACCCATTTCACTAATTTACTAAAGTGCTTCTTTGAGCTTCACAAGAAGAACAAAGGAGAGGAGACAAGTGGAAGACAAACATGCGGTGATCAAGCAACATTTGACAGAGGAAAAGTTGGAGTGAGGGATGAAGAACAGGAGAGAGGTGAGGAGCAGAGAGAAGGAAGAACTGAGAGGTGTGAAAAGACGAAGAGAGAGAGATAAAAAACAATGAAGAGAAATGAGGGGTAAGAAGGGTGAATCATGGCAGATGGAGAGCTGGATAGCACTGTGACAAAAGGAGAAGAGTTGAGAGGAGACGAGACAGAATGATAGAGGTGGAGGAAGGAAGAGGAAAAGCACAGTGGTTCAAGAAGGATGAACAAAGTCATGTGAAAGTGAAAGGGTAGGATAATGACAGCGAAGACAAAAGAGACATGACAAAGACAAAGAATGAAGAAGAACGATGAAGCGACAAAGGCAAGAAAAAAAAAGGCGATGGAGAGAAACCAAGAAAGACGCACCGGTGGAGAGATGAACAGTGACTTGTTTTCTAAATGCTAGCTATCATTTTATCTCATCATGCTACTTGACTGGGAGGTCACATGACTCTTGCACTACGATGATGGACCAATCAGGTTCAGCTGAGTAAAACCATTTTTCAATTTCATTGTACACTGTACAATGACAATAAAGTATCTATCTATCTGGCCAGTGCCATGATCACACATGCCGGTGCCGTGGCTACCCAGGCCGGTGCTGTGGCCCAGGCAAGCAGGCACTGCCTCGGCACTCAGTGTGAAGCTGAGGCATCACTAAAAGTTTAATATGCTGGGAGAGGTGAGGCGGGGCGCAGAGCCGAGTGACCTAGAAACAGCCGCTGGCAAGAGGGGGAGGGGCGGTGGTGGAGTGAGAGGATTTCAGTCACTGCTGCGCACGTCCTCGCTCCCGGACCAGAGCAGTAGAATCCATAGTCACAGCAGAGAACATGAACATGTGACTGACTACAGAACCAGCGCTCCGACCGTCCAACAGAACCACTCACCGATGTCGTCGTCAGTCCGGTCCATAGGGTCCTTCTCCAGACAGTCCCGGACAATGTCTCGGCTCATCAGTGGGTCCGACGCTCGCTCAATGTCCTCCTCGTCATCGTCCTCCTCAGAGTCCACCGCCGTCTCAGGCAGGCCGCTCAGGTCCATGTCGCCCGGCTCGTTCTCCGTGGCCTGGAACAGGAAGAAGAACACGCTCAGTTGATCGGAGAGTCTGGAGTGGTGACGACTATCTCGAGGACGGGAATGTCTCCAGCAACTCAGCCACATGCCAGCGAACCTGGAGACCTTCATCTCAGAAGGATTTCACTTGCTGATCTATTGTCCAGTCAAGGCTCCTGGACCAGAGGTCAGACACAGATCTCAGCCGATTCAGGATTCAACAAGATGACACTGTGCAGCCTCAACTTAGGGTTTCTGTCCTGTGATCACTCCGACACACAAGTACAACCCTCTCATTTTAAGGTCTCATCTTCAGAGCCATGACCCAGAACCTCCAGGTGAACAGGCGACCCAGCAGCGGGTGAAGCAGCGCGAAGGAAGCAGGTTCAACATGTCAGATGTGTTTAGCTCAGCAAGCGACAGCAGCAGCAGGTCTGACTGACCCAGTTCCTCAGCGTCCTCACCAGCGACAACATCAAACACTGGCATCCGCAAAGCAACCAGCTCATTACCCGTTGACCCACCGCAGCTCACCAGACACAGCTAACAACATTACTTGTGCGCGGGTGATGCGACGCAACAGCTCTGATCACCAGAGAGGTTGCAAGTCCGGTGCTGTTCCGACCTGAACAAAGCTGCTCACCTCAGGGTGACGACCCGCCTCCAGCTTCCGGCCGGATGAAAACGGGACCTTGGCCAGATGACCACAAAGCTCCAGCGCTAGTCGCATCGTCACCTACGCCCAGAACCAGACCCAGGGTTCAGATGCTCCGCTGCCGTCAGTCCCCAAATCCTCACTGTCATTTCTCTGCATCGCCGCGAGCTCGTGCTCATCAATGATTCAGGGCGGCGTCGGAGAGGCGGGAGAAGTGACCGAGGTGGGCGGAGCCCCAAACTGATGGTCACTGCAGCACACACATTTGTATGGTCCACAAAACAACCCAAGCTTAACATGTCTCGGACGACATCAGAGGACATCATTGTCCCGCTACCGACTCATACAGAATACTACTACCACCAGTTCTGCAGTGCATGTGACTCTGCATGACGAAAACTGCATTACTCACTTACTCTCAATAATACTACAACTGTAGCACTACCACAACGAAGGATCACAAACACAACTGTTCTACTTCTTCAAAAAGTGTATGTGGATGACGACAAGTACTACGATATTACAAATGGTACTTTCCCACCATGATACAGTAAATAAAACATGACTACTACACAACTACGACTCCAAACAGGCAGTCAGAACAACAGCTTCGACCATAGAAAACAATACTACTACAGGAGTACCCAGTGTTCCCCCTGCTGTTTGTGTTTGAAGGGTAGGACCCAGCGATCGGTTGACTTTGGCTATGGTGATCACTGTTAATTCTTCCTCAATATCTTCACTTGACCAGCATGTAGCCTCTGACACCGGTACCACCATGGTCCATCTCTCTCTCTTGTGCACGTGCATCTCCACCGTGTCTATGTGTCATATAAATGTGAAGGGTTTTGAGCTGATTTAACAGAGGGACAAGCTAAGGCTGTTCAATAGGAAAGTGAACTGAAACACCACTGACAACACTTCAAACACACCTAGTAATACAGCTGTAGACAATATCACCATAGATAAGAACCATCACCGTCAAATATCTACAACAAACAACAGTTAAGATACCTTAACAATTACCAGTACTACTTCAATAAAGGCCATCAAAAAATGATCACACTCAGGGGCTCCCATGTCAACATGGTCCACTTTCAATTTGAACTGCTGCACTCCTGTTCGCACACATCCGAGTGAGCAGTGGAGCTACAGTGACAAAGTCACTCAACATGGCAACAAGACAGGAGTGAAAGGGTTAAACCAAAACCAGGCAGCAGCTGTTGAGGTGCAGATTCAACCCTACACACTCAAATGAAGCGGTGAACCCATGTGACCTCGCACTGGCGTGACATCAGATGTCTATAAATGTTCAGTCAGCTGGAACCGCTTGAATATTTCATCGCCACTATTCTGGGATCGATGCTGAAGGACTCCAGTCATCTTTAATTCACACTCAAACATGGCCGCCAGAGAGGCGGGCTTCAGGGCTGTCAATCATCACCGCTTTGCTGATTGGAGCTGGAAACCAGGAAGTCACACAGATGGTTTTGTGCTGTTTGAAATACTCAATTTAAAATGAGAAAAGGTGCAAATGTGAAGGTAGAAGTCAAGAAAGCACAAAAGCAAACAGTACAGAATCGAGAAGCAACAAACAATAGGCTGGATTTACAGACATCAGCAGGTGAGTCAGGGAAGCAGCTCAGAGAGAAGTTAACCTGGGAAGGGAGAAGAGTCAGACATGTTTGCACACACACTCACTGGAACACACAAGGTCACACAGCACGCAACAAGAGAAACTGTGGAGAATGATGGGATTCTGGAATGATGCAGAGGCGCGTGCGCACACTCGTCTGCGCGCCACACAGTAAGAGGATGACAGGGTGAGGCTGTAATCACGTCTCAGCAGGACATTAAGAGGATCAGCTGAGGAGAGCTGCAGTCCAGTCCCGTTTGGGCCGTCACACATCAGCTGCTGCCGCAGCATGAGAGTGAGGCCACCGTGCTGAACTTCAACATGCTGACTTGTGTGTGGACGTCATTTTGGATCACTCATGCTCATACCATTTGAAATGTTCAGAAGGTGCTCATGGAACTGGGCTCTCAAGTGGGAGGAACACCCTGAGGTTTGACCTGAAGTCTCATCTCATGACCCTGAGGTCACCGTGCTGCGACAGCCTCTAGGTGAACCACCTGGAGGCTGTTCAGGCATCAGACAGAAGCATGAGGGGAGGGTGTCATGGTGAGATGGGGTCATACCTGGTAAATGTCTGACAGGCTGCTGCTTCCGGAGTCGCTGGTGATGCTACATCCTGAGTGGCTGGACGAGACGTGGGTCACCTGTGGGTGCAGGCCGTCGGCCAGGTGAATTCTGCTGAAGTCTGCGGGAAGCTGCGCACACACGACACACACTGGGTCAGTTTCAGCCACGCACACACCTGGTCGCTCACACACACACACGGCAGGTATCTTCTCACACACAGTAGCTACTGTATCGGATGGACGCGGCTCACACAGACTATATGAACAACATTACAGCCGATACAAATGTACTAATATATAAATAAGCGTCAACAAAATGCACCTCAGTCTTTATTTTCCAAGACTTAAAAGTGAAAATGGGAGGGGCTAAAAGAGGAGCTCAGGTCTAGGAGACAACATGAGAGAGGCAGCGTCGTGCTGGAGGATCTCTCTGTCAGTTCTTGGACAGCAGCAGAGGAAACTCCCTCATCAAAGTTCTGGGCTCCAAAAGCAACTTGAGGAAAAACGAAGGCCAATTTGTTCTGAATAATAACCAGGAAAACTGCAGCAATTAGAAAGCTCAGATTCAGCTCTCTGCGTGTGTGTGTGTGTGTGTGTGTGTGTGTGTGTGTGTTCTTGTCTCAAGCATCCCCACAGGAGCTAATAACCTACAACTCATATGTTTAAATAATCTGAGAAACTGGAGCAGGAACAGAAATAACCATCCCAGCTTCATTTCAGGGTCACGGCTCACAAGCTTTCCAGCATTTCCACGATAGTATGAGAACATGGTCTCGTCCCACCGTTGCCATGACAACAGCTAACGTGGATCAGCAATAGGACAGTCCTTGCAGTTAAGCGCTCGTTTAACCACGAAGACATCTCGCTGAAGAGAGTGAAACTGACATCAAGACAAATGTCAGACACTTGGTGAGTGTGTCCCAGTTACTCCACGTCTGAAGAGTAAACACGCCTTGAAGCAATATGTCTGACAAGAGACGCGTAATGAGAGGGACGAGGAAGAGTGAAGATGAGGAGTAGAGAAAAAACAGCTGAGTGTTCAGGGTCAGTCAGCAGAATGGACAGAGAAGAAGCAAGTGCAGCAGGGTGGAGTGTGATGTCAGGGAGAAGCTCAACAGGACAGTAGACTCACTGCCATGAAGTTCAGACTCAGGGGGATGAATCAGAAGAGTCAGAGATGTGGAGGTCATCACTGGGAATAAGGACAGGCTCAGAAATGAGACTATCATAGGGACATGAGACATTTGAAGACCAAGTTAGGGAGGAGAGACAGTGTTGACCCAAGAATGTTGGAGATGGAGGAGAGGAAGACCAGCGAGGTTCATGATGAGGATGATGGCAACTTGTGGTGGACAAAAAAAGAAGTAGAAACAGGTTTTTGGGAGCCCAACTGGAGTCTGATCTGGTTCAGTTTGTTTGGTTGGTTCTAATGGAGTGTGTTCCTCACACACATGTGCAGCCTCACAGGGTGAATTATGAATTTCATCAAAAAGCTGAATCTGGTTCACGAGGTCGAGCGGTGTGAATATTTCATGGGCCAATGTTTTATTTACTCTTTTATATGTGATACTCAGTAGGAGGGTGGGGGCGCTAGAGGGGCCCACATCTGGAATCTCAATATTTCATATGGTGGCGGAGGAATCCTACAAACAAATCCAAAGATGATAACAAAGAGACACAAGTGCTGCTCAATCCAACTGTTCAAGAACAACACAGTCAAGAGAGATTTCATTTTCAGTCAAATAGTTCACAAACTGTAACAATATTTGTCACAAAAAATATCTACAGAAAAGTCTTCCTGAAGCATCAAGACACAGAAGAAACAAACATAGATTTCAAGCTGAGAAACAAAGTCAATTCTTTCGCGGAAAGATAAAACAGCTAGTGTTTTGGGAAAAGTGACCGTTATCACAGCAGTTTTAAACCAGAGCGCTGTGACGGCGACGATGAAGAGCGCCGGCAGATCATCTGCTCCAGCGGTGACGACGAGGTAACTAATCACGTTACAGGATAATTAGAACTGGAACAATCTTAATTAAAGATTGATCCGAGACTCCAGCGGGAGACTCTCCTGCGGCTGCCAGCTGTGATGACATCACCACTTCAGAGAGCTAGAGAAGGACGGCAGGCCTGACCACTGCAGAGGTCACCTGAGGTCGCCATCAGCGGGTCAAGTGCCAGCTGTCTCATCAAGACTGTGTGGACCCAGTCTGGGAGGAAACCTGTGAAGAAAAAAAAAACACCTCTACCGGGGTAAAATCGACTCAGCTAAAAAAAAAAAAACTACAACCTGTAGTGTCAATAAAATCAACACACAACAGCATAATCTGAGCCACTTTGCAGCACAACTGAGCGGGTGACAGTGAGCTGTGAAGACGTTCACAGGGAGTGCGAGTCTTAGTCACTCAAGAGTGAACGAAAAGCTGACGGAAAACGGTAGGTATATGCTTCACACGAAAGGTTAGAGGAAGGTACATGTCTGTGCACTCTAGCACACACTAGTGTCTATCAACTGAATGCTGCAGTGAGCAAGGTCGGGTCTCTGACTGGCGACCGTGTTCTTTCAGAGCTGGACTCTTTGCCAGACACACCACACAGACCAAGCCAGTGTGCAAGTCTGGAGGTCACAGTTCAGTCCTAACATGCTGGACCTACAGGAAGTCATGGCGCTGCATGTTTGCATGATGAAAGTGGCTCACATACTGCTATAGTGGCTCCTCACTGACATCTCCAGCTTCAAGTAAGTATCAAATTCTTCACTGTCAGAGGAACCACATCAGCCCCAGAGGTAGGTTCCAAAACATCTGGACTGAATGTGGCTTCGTTTTATGATGTGCAGATCTTCACTCTCACTCCCTTCCAGCAGCTTCTATTACTTCTATTACGTCAACAGTGACAGCGACAATGAAGAGAGGCTCCAGCAGCTGCTAAGCTGACACTACACAGCGACCCCTCCCACGGAGAGGGAGAGATAAAGGCAGGCTGGGGGGAGGGTGAGAGGATAATAAACACTTAATCCTTGCCTCCCATCATTTAGGTCAGCGCTTTGTTGGTCAATCAGCTCGGACCCTGGCTCTGTGGCCGCTCCGGGCACTTCGGCCCCTGACACTGATCAACTCGACATTCACCTCATTGATCTGCTGTGTTTTGAGCATGAGCATGTTGATGCTGCCTGGTGTCGGGGGTTGTACCTGCTCCTGCACGGCCAGGCTTAAGCTTCGCTCAGAGAGTCGGGGCCACGACACGCGAGCAGATGTGCCGCTCCCTAAATTACACTGCAGACCTAATGACCTAGATTGGAGTGCCGCGAGCGCTGGCTGGTGCTCAATCGCTTTATGTGAATCTGTAACGCTGGAGGGGTGAGGAGGACGAGAAGCCTCTGAGCATGGAGGCGAGTGAGAGAACCACCTTCACTCCGTTACTGTCAACATAGCAAAACAACCAGGTGTCACCAGACCGGCCTGTGACCCGCAGCCACAGGGTTCAGACTACTGAACAGATTTGTGGATTTAAAACTTTCACTGAGACATTTCCCAATATCCTGGCTTTAAGGAGACCTACATGCTCTCCTCCTCCAGCGGGAGTTTAGAGAGGAGGACAAGCAGACCTGACAGAGGCCACTGGTCCATTCATGACCATTAAACTAGCCTTTGTTCTCCACAATCCAGTGAACTCTTTAGAATCCCTGAAGTTCACCGGATCAGCAACAAATCAGCCTCTTCGGTTTCACTTTAGTGACCAAACAACGGGCCGGTTGCGATGAGACATGCAGGGATATGAATGTGAGGCAACATCACAGCTAAATATTTTGAGTCGAATAAACATTGTCTTATCTTTTTAAATAAGACCACTGCGGCATGTTAGAGTTGCTGAGAGCTATCACAAATAAGGACATTTTAAGATCCAAACTTAAAAACAGTTCAGGCATGAGCTCAGGAGGAGCAGAAGAGTGACACAAGGAATCAAGAGTTTCTGTTGACTATTCCAGTGGGCTTCGTTCACATCACATATCACCATCAGCCCAAATATATCAGGTACGGATGGAAGAGCGCACAACCAAGCCCTCACCGTATCAGACGTCTACACCGGGGGCCCGAGCAAGACAGATGTGGAGCCCTCTGCTGTCTCCATCCGTCATTATAATCTATACTAACTCTGGGAGAATCAGGCCGTCAACAGTCAACATGCTCGACAGGAAGCTTCAGAGTGACAATGTCATAGACATAATAATCTGAATGATGCCCATCTCTGTCTTTACACTTCTGAGCAACAGACGAATTCACTGAACCATGAGAGGTGAAAAAGTTCCTCTTGCCAGCAAGATGATATTTTCAACTGTTCAAATTATGAAAAGGTGTGACTCCCTCATCACGACTGGTTCCCCACGCACCTCCGAGGGTCAGATTCAGCTTCATCTCATTTCATTATGACGTCTTATCTTGAACGGTCTATAAAAGCGCTGTAAATCAACGAGTGCCAACAATAATTCGGCTATAAAAGTGAGAGTCGCAGCCCGGAGGAGGTAAAAGATGGTGACGCCTGGCGGTTGCCATGGAGACGCAGTTACTGTAATAAGATGGTGTGGCGGCTGTTTGCCTTCGCTCGTGATGACTTTCCAGCTGGGACGATGAATATTTGCACAAGACGCCATTACTATGCTAACGAGAGTGAGAGGGCGAAGATAAGGAGATAAAGTGAGAGCAAACAGAATCAGCGCTGAACAAACCAAACTCAATTACACCAGTTTAATCCTGGGAGGCGCCGGTCAACAAGGCGGCCACTGACCACGGGGGCGGCACACGAGAAGTACTGAGAAGCTCATCAGGCCTGCAGCTACATGAGCAGCGAGCTAACGTCAACCAAGCTAAAAACACTGGCGCTTCACAGGCCAAGGTTCGGACAAAGGTGAAGTCAGCGGCTGCACAGTTCGCTCTGCCACGTCATCCAAACATTTATCAAGGGTAAAACTGAACACTGAACTCTGTCACCGCATGAGCAAGAGCGTGAGACAGAACACCAGCGGCAACATTGCCAGAGAAGGTAAAATTGGCAGGTCATTGTATCACTGTGTATAGCTGTGGCGGAGATCAGCGTTTGGACTGACACCTACTGAGGTGAACTGAACTGGACCTGAGGTGTGTCACACATCTTCTCTGAAACACGGATTCTAGGTGTGTCACTGATTTTGGATTAGTTTCCTCCACTCATTCCAGATGAGAGTGATTTCATTTGGAATTGTCATGGTCACTGCGTGTGTTAATATTGACTGACACCGGTTAGTAGTGAGTGCTCGTGTTCGCGAGTGTGCGAGTGTCGGGGTTCAAGTGCAGACGAGTTCAGCACCGCGGACAGCGTCCGTACGTCACATCTGGACCATAAACGGCTCTTATTTATGGTCGGCAGGGTGAACCAGTGTTGCGTTCACTGTCCGCTAACGACCTCGTTAAAGTGAGCGTGATGGCGGCTGATCGATGGACCTGGAGGCCGCGGGATCGGCTCCCGACGTGGACACACGCGCACATGGCGGCAGTTAACACACTGACACACATCTGGAACGACACGGAGCGCGACCGAAGAAGCGAAGACGCCACTCACCGAGGGTTTCTCTTGCTGGCTCTGGACTCCATTGGTGTCCGACGCTGACGCTAACGGCTTCATGGTGACGGAGGCTCCGCCGGGTTAGCATTCCGGATCTAGGCGGCAGGAAAGACCCCCATCGTCGGCGCACCGCCGCCCGGCCCCTCTCCCCTCCCCGCGGCTCGACAGCTGCGAGACGCTCCGCTGCTGCGAGCCCCGAAATCCGCGAAAAAAAAAAAAAACAACAAGCGGCTCACGAGCAGACACGAGCCCGGCTGCCGGGTCCGGTTCTCCCCCCCGAACCTCTCTCGGACATGTCGGGACTCAGAAGCGCAGAAATGGCTGACGCCGGAGTGAAAACGCCTTCATGCACCATTAGACGCGGAGCGGCGGCGGTGATGGAGCCAGAGGTTTGTTTGGAGCAGGAGGATGTGTGTCAGGGGTGGAGGAGGGGGAGGGAGCTGCTGCTGCCGAGGAGGAGGAGGAGGGGGAGAGGAAGGGCCCCCTTCCTGCCTGATAGTGACGGCGGTTTAACGCCCCCCAGCAGAGAGAAGAGGTCCAGTTCTGGTGACGTCACAGTCCAGTTTTTTTGTTTTTTTTTTTTTTTTACAGTGGATACCAGACAAGGAGTCGAGTTCTGACTTCCTTCGCACGAGTTATTTGCATGTGTTGCTGCAGAAATAAAAGAACTCTGCTTTGGTCTCCAGTCGCTGAACTTCCCTGCCCTCAGCTTCCCTCAGTGTCCTGGTGGCCTTCACAGTCACAGTCAAGTTCTTGCTCACAGCTACGTTTGAAATCGTTCGCGCATTTAATGTGAGCTTGTTTCTGATGGTTGAAGACCTCATTCCATTCTGACTGAAACCATCCACCTCCGGTCTCTCTCTTCACCTCCATAAATCAGCTCAATTGCTCATGAGTCAATTCAAAATCTGCCTTTATGAGTCACATCATCACACAACACACAAAAAAGATTGACACTCTACAACAAAACAACAAGAAACTCAAAAATTCCCAATGCTAACACACTACAGTCACTCACACAGAAAACAACCCGCAATGCAAGGTTCACTTGCACTTTCTATGGAAGCTTTCCCATTCAGGCTGCAGAGTGATCTCTAGGAGGCATAAAACTCTTGGAAGCCGGTGACATAGAAATGTTCGATTCAATGATACTTCAAGCACAAAGTCACATTTAGAAACCGTCTCATCTCCGTTGCCTTACATTTCCAGCTGTGACCACCAGCTCATCCATTTTGTCGTCACTCTAAATCGACTGAACACCTCACACCTGTGTGAGGCTTCACACTCATCAGACCCATGAGCAGAAACACAAACTCGAGTTATTGCTTCAGTGTGAGGTCATTTTCATTTTTGGTAATTTATATTAGTTGTGGTGGCTCGTCACCAGGTGTCTCACAGATGAGATTCATTAGACCCACTAAACAAACTCACAACCAATGAGGCAACAACAACAACAACGGTATTCTGAAATCTACATTCTTCAGATCAGGTTCATCAGCGGGTATCATAAAATGCCACCAAGTCCATCGTCCCTCAGGTGACCTGACAGATGATAAAGATGAACAAAGAGGAAACTTATTTAGTCCTGTAGACAAACCAAAGACACGAGAGAAGGACAGGAGCTTCCTGGGTGACAGCAATGGCTGCAGTAGAAATGAGACCGGTGCTTCGATGTTAAATCACAGTCGTGTGGACGCAGCCGGTTGCAGGCTCAACACCTGCACAGGTCGAGGGCTCTCATCATCAAAGCAACATCAAACACATTTGCAAAAGTGGGTCAAATCACATCGCTGTCAATCACAGCCGCGGTGGAAGGTTGGAGAGAAGAGGTGACGGTCAGCCATCAGAGCAGGCTGGAGGCGGTTACCATGGTGACTAATGAGATGGAAGCGCTCCTCTTCGGAGAGGATGAGACAGAAGACGAGTTCATCAGGGAAGACAGAGGGATGAAGACAATGATGTCACTCTGTCACTCAGCTGTGGAGCCATGGCAACGACACCCCCCACCACTTTACACACAGCAGCCTCCAGGGCTTCAGTTGCCTAGGTAACCCAGACAGCGAGACACAGCGCAGCGGAGGAGGGAGGGGGAGTTTAAAATAAGCAGTGATTGCACTTCACCTTCGCTCAGCTGGTGTGTGTGTTTGTGTGTGAGATATTCAAATGACAGCATGTGAAGCGACAGAGCGAGCGCACATGAAAAACAAAGAGGTGAAAAGAGCAAAGGAGACAATGGAGGTGCCGATATCAGTTGCTAACTCCACGTCTGCAGACACTGACACTAGTTTCCACAAAAAACACTACATCACCTGCACAGAGGAGACCAGAGGAGGAAATGACAGTCATAAGTAGTCTAAAAATACAGTTTCCACTAAACAAGTGTGGCACATTTATAAAGAGCCATCAGATGAATGAATAGCTGCACAAACTGAAGCTAAATCACAGCCCTCAGTTGTGCAGCGGATAAACACATTAGAAATTTCTATCGACAATTATTAAAACAAACTACATATTTTCATATTTGAGAGAATAATTTAAAGACTGAATGATAAGATAAATAGCCATTTAAACATGAACAAAGACAAAATGATCGGACCACAGCTCAAACACATTTATCGACAGCAGTTTTGAAACTCTGATATGGAAATGAGAAACTCACATTTTAACCCAACATCCCATCTAAACAACAAAGAGTGTGTCGGTGGAGCGGCGCCAGAGCCAGCGGGGGAGGTGAGTGGGAGGTTTGGGTTGGGGGGGGGGGTTTAGGCTGAGGGCATGACATCATCACTGGAGCCCTCCAACCATGATGTAATGCAGCAAAACAACAACAAAAGCTCAGGTGCGTCTACAGCACCATCATTAGTATCCTGGCAATGTCCCCGGGGGGAGGGGCCATCACTGGCATCATTACATCACCACGGCCACCGGCTCCCGTCTGGGGACCCTCACCTCCCCCCACCACTAGTTTATCGCCCGCCTCCTCAAGACCAATGAGCCAATGAATCACATTTCTACTAGTGATGCTAAAAGCCCAAGGTGTGTGTGTGTATGTATATGTTCACGCAATGGTGGAACCTATTTCATCCTTCACACAAACACAAGTTAAATCAAATCTGTGAGGATAAATTGCTGATGACTGGACTCATCAGATGATGTCAGATTCAGAGGACTGAACACTCTCTAGCACTGCCTCAAGCCCCACCTTTCTCCCTGCCTCTCCAACATGCGCTCCAGCCAACTCACTTCCCTCATATTTGCTCTGAATTGAAAGTTTCAGCTGCAATTTTGGGACGCCAGGCAGATTTCTGGACAGCAAGCTACCGCACCAGAGTCCACGCCAGAGAACACACCTCAAGCATTCAAGTGTCGATGCAAAGGTTTAGGACCAGGAGGGAAAGGAGGCTGCACATCCTGAGGAAACCACAGTTTAATCAGATTGATGATCAGGAGTGACAACAAACGCTCTCTGACATCAGTGTTGTGCGTAGCATGGCGTTTCTGCACCGGCTCATTAGCGCCAAAACAAATGTCATCTGTCGAGGATCTCAGGGGAAACACACAGCTGGAGAATGTCACAATGGACATGAAAGAGCATTAAATGTCAGCGTCCTGGTGGAGGGAGCGTTCCAGCTCAGGAGCAACACTGTGTGGCCTCAGAAGGTCCGGGTGGATCCAGAGCTGGATATTCCACTCGCACACGTTCAGTCTTTTCTCTTTGAGTTGCAGGTTTGTTACAAAGGCTGCATCTAAAAATAGCAACTCAGGTGGCTGCAGCTCTGCGCTTTCTCTGAGCTGCCGTCCCGCTGTGACCCCACAGTCGGGCGGTCCAGTCCAAGTGCTCCTTTACCTCTTTCCCTTGCTCACTCTTCACTATCCTCCTCATGCTCTTCCTGGCTCTGTCTTGCCCCACATCTCGCCGCTCTCTCATTAGCTGGCTCCAGCACTGGCTGCTCTCTGTGCATGTTTTTGTTCATCACAGGTAACTTTGTTCTCCAGTGGGAAGCTGAAGTTTCACCAACCACTGACGTCACCAAGAGGGTGGGGCTAATCAAACGTGTCTGATTGGTCAGAGTGAAAAGTCCGAAGTACGAGAAAGCACGAAGACAGATGTTGGGTGTGTGAACCCCTGGATCTGTCCTGCTGCCCAGAGAAGAGCCGCTCACTACTGATCTGTAAAGATCTTGTGGAAGTCACACAATACAAACCAGCATCAGACAGTAAGTTCACAGACGAGACAATTGCTGATCAGCACCATTATCTCAGAGCGACAGGAGGCTCCGGTGTGTGTCAGGGAGACGGGGGAGGAAGCTACACAGGACGTTTACCGGAGGAGCACTCAGATTCTACAGGTGTAAAAATAGGCGCAGAGATGGTACCTGAGGTTTGCAGCATTCCTGAGAGCCCCGATTAGGAGCGAGCGGTGAGGAGAAGAGAAGATGAAAGTGATCAGACACACCAACAGCAGAACAAGCCTGAGGAGAACACGAGGTGAGACAGAAACAGACGGCTGCGAGGGGGAAGTGAGACAATGATCTGGAGGTGAGAGAAAACGCTTCACACTCGAGGCTCAGCATCACTGCTCCCAGGAAACCTGACAAAGTCAGCCATCAACAGCGAGCTTCAAACCGCCCAGAGCAAGGCGCACCGTGCCGAGCCTGCCGCGCGTGACAGAAACCACCCGCTGTCATTTCTGAAGTTCATGGCCTCACTTCCAGCGTGAGAACAACAAACTGTCAGCAGAGAATGGAAGTCAATATTCAGAGTCTGGATCACACCCCTGGACCTTGAGCAGGGTCCAGGGTAACATGCGTCACCGGGCCTGGTGCAGCACCTCATGAGCAGGTTTCACATCAACATCCACAATTTTCTTCAGTCGACCGTGTGACACTGCAGAACACACATCAGCACATCGTGACTTTTAAACTGGAGAAGTAAAACCGCCGCTCACTCATCCACATGTCAGCAGCAGCTGCTCATTATGTAACCGAGAGAATCTGAATTCAAAATCGTCTCCTCTTCTGGCTGTCTGCAGCTCACAGATGTTTATGTAACTGGACTTTGAGTGACTTAAGCCGCGAGAAGATTCACTCTCCTTGCAAGCGTTTCTCACTTCCTGAATCCGCTGCGGCGACAGGAGAGTCGGAGAAGTGTCGGTCAGGGAGAATATCCCAGATTAGCTTGTCATCTTAAAAGGCAGCAGCTTGGTCGTGTCAGCCGCTGCTGCGGTGCCACTCGAGCGTGGCCCATCTGGGACCGCTGGTTGCTATGGCGACTGCTCCATCCTTCCCACAGGAACCATTCCAAGAGACGGACGACCATGAGAAAGTTCAGTGCAGTCCATCCAAGACAGCGGGGCTAAATTTAGAAAGAGGGGTGCGGCTGGAAGGAGTGTGGGTTAGGGGGGGCATTCGCGTGATCCTGCACTGGCTCCCCAGTGTCTGACAGGAGCCTGCAGGAACGTAGAGAAACTGCAACTGATGGGTGTAGAAACTGGGCTGGTCCAAGGTGGTGAGGAATGTAGATCTCTCTGGTTCAGCTCCTTTCACATCGCTACAGTGGTCCCTGCACTTGTCAAGATGAGCCAACACTCCTTTCCTGCTGGTCATTCCTTCCAGAGTCACTTGCTGCTCTGGAGGAGGAGCTAACAAGCACTTTGCTGACGACAAAACCATCAACATAGGAGCAGGAGAAAAAACAAAAGCAAGCCTTCCACAAAGAACATGCAGAACACATGCTGGATCACTATGGCCACCCCTCAGACAGATGTTGGGGTCCATGCCGGACCGATGCACAAAACAACACTGTGGCAAGAGAAACCAGCAGCCGACAGTATCCACTGCGATCCAGAGGCAGGAAGAAAACAACAAGGGCAGCAGAACCGTAACACCCAGGAGCAGCAGCAGCAGCACAGCAACTCCATTACGGGACCGGCCCAACAAGCTGGAACGCCACTCACCGTGTGGTAACCTCGGGCCACTGGTGGCTTCCCAGACGGATACGGGTCCACGGTGTCGATGATGGTTTGACGCTCCCCTTTCTGGTTGATCTTCCGAAAGCGCCGGCGGGACTGTCGGTGGGAGGCTTGTCGCTGGAAGTACTCCTCATTTTCGTCCATATAGTCCACCTGCGAGTGAGGAGGAGGAGAGTTAGTGTGTGTGTGTGAGTGTCACTTCATTCACATGCTTCCTTACTGTTAGTCCCGCCCACGTCTACCACGCCACTCTGGTTCCTCATTCTGGCTCTTGCTAATGTTGTCATGCTAAAATAGACTGTGTGTGTGGAGAACAAGCGGTGTCGATCAGCAGAGATGGTGACTGACAGGCTCTATCTCCACTCGAGCATCAGCGTGTCGTCTGATCAGTTACACTTTGGAAGGTAAAAGTGTTTGTCGGAGTCACACATCTCCATCTCACACTGCCAGTGGGATTAAACCACACGACAACAACTCTCTCTGTGCCGTACCAGCTGCTGCCATGGCAACCACTGAGAGCTGTGAACCACAGTGAGCCAAGGTGTGTGTGTGTGTGTGTGTGTGTGTGTGTGTGTGTGTGGTGTGTGTGTGTGTGTGTGTGTGTGTGTGTGGCAGCAGGAGTAGCTTTGATGGTCGTTTAATCGATGACATTACAAGACAGCAGTAGCAGTAGCAGTATCTACGATGACAGTACTAGTATATGTAGTATTATTAACAGGATGTAATGCAGATGTAAAGCTAGCAGCCAAAATTGAACTGGAGCTTCAGAAGCAACAGAATTAGCAGACACGGTGCAAGTGGAGGTAGTTGTACCACAAGTTCTCCTACTACTTATATGTAAAGATACTTGTACTGCTTGCCATTGTGGCAACGGCACAGTTTTCCAACATGACGTTTGCTTATCACTGGTTGTGACAGAATCCTCCGGCAACTGTTGCCATCTGGTCCAGTATCAGTGAGGTTCTACAGGACTATTGTTGTGCATCTGTTCAGGCAGACCTCTCAGGATCATCACGAGAACCAGGTCAGACTGCCTTATCTCACTGGAACCACTGGGCCTATTCTAGGAACGACTGTTGTTGTGAGGATGTGAAATTACAATTCAAAGGTCACAAGGAGGATTCATCAGGATTCTCAGCAACACAACATTTACATGAATCCTGGTGGAAAACCGACACTGGGTCAGCTGGTTCTGTTGTTTCTGCCTGAAGGCTTAACAGACGAGTATCGATTCAAGTCAGAACTTGTCCTGAGTCACAGGAGGAACCGTGTCAACGGACGGATCATCAAACACACACAATGACATTCATGATGACAACAACTACAACAATGACAGGGGGTAGATGACGTTTTACACTGGACAACCTTTCAGAACTTGCACGGTTGTGGGTCGTGTCAGTGCCGATAGATGGACTCACCACAATCATCTCAGAAGGTTCCAGGACGATGCACTCACATCCGCGTCTCAGGCTTCCAGCTGAGCGCTTCCCGAAGCTGGAGAAGAGAGAGACAGATCAGCTTTGAGTCGGTCGCCTCCAGAAGCCCCACGTCTGGTTCCAGTCCACAATGTCTCTGTGACCACTAACTGGACACTGAGCAGGGAACCACAGATAGGTGGAACGTCCGCTATGTCACAGCAGGTCCAGGACCATAGCAGTTTATTAAGAGCAGTCTCAGAAACTCTGGCCTGGAAATTATGGGCCAGAGGAGATCCAGCCAGAGGTTCAACTGAAGAAAGACGTCTTTGTGCTGCGCCGCCCGCCGCCACAACAACCTCCTTGTGCTTCACACTTCTGTGGCTAAAGACAGTGACCCACATTTGTGGAGCAACAAGGGCTCGGAATGATCCGGAACCACAACAGGCTCAGAACATTTAACTTTCTCTTTCCCTTTCTTCAACAATCAGACATGGTGGCAGACACGTCGGTCTCAACCCGACATGACTAGCATCCACAGCAGGAGGTGCGGTAGGAGTTATTATCAGGCCCAATTGTTGTGATAACAGCAAGACCCGCAGTCTCGCTCACTGAGGGTACAAGGAAGACTGAAGACTGAAGACAAGTCAACATTGGAGAAAAGAAAGTGGACGTGCTGCAGACTGGCAGTTACTTGAATTCGGTGGGACGAGAGATGAAGGCCCACTCAGAGGTTTAGTGGTGGACAGCGTTTGTTTAGTCTCAGAGAGGAAGATCCTTCCTCGTCCAGTCATGACTGTGCGTCACACGCTTGCACACAACTCTGTGGCAACGCGTTCCGTCAAGTCCATTTACATTCCCGACAGCGGTAATCCGACCCTCCAGCCGGCGAAGTGAGATATTGAGCGAAGGATTATGGAAGTGGAGGCTGAGTGCAACAAAAGTGTCTTGTTTGGAGATTAGAGAGTGACGCCAACATGAAACCGAGCTGACGAGTCACGTGGACCGATCCTGACCATCGCACTTCCACATGCAGTGAGTCAAGAATCTGACCAGTGACTGACCAGAGGGGAGCAGGGGAGTGATAGTGATGGACACTTGAGACAGACGAAAGTGAGGAGGCCAAAAGAAGTGGGACCAGGTTGGCTCTAGTTCAGGTACCACACCAGGAGAGTGACTAACAAATGCTTTGGTGACCAAACAGGACCAGAACCAGAGCAACTTGCATCATGTGGTCATAATATTCCTGTGGAACTCAGCAAATCTAATGAATAAGGCCAGCTGTGTCTACAAGAGACCCTGGACCCAGTCAGCCGGGGTCCGGTCCAGTTTGTGGTGGATCAGAGAGTTTCCTTCTTGCTCCCACTTATACAACAAGCTCCAGTCAGGAATGTTGATCTACATGCGCCGTGATCCGACAGCCTGAAATCCACCAACTGTCTGTCCAAGCTCTGGCACGAGCCCCTCGTCCCAGAGAGCTCGGACAATGACCTTACTCCCATCAAAGCAGAAACACTCTGGTTATGCAAGCAGACACGTCAGAGGAGAGGTCAGCAGCCGGGTGACTGACCGAGACCGCCCGCTCAATGAAAACACTGTCAGAGGAATTCCCACCCCCTCCCCACCAGAACATTACCAGAATTCCTTCGGAGCGCCTCACAAACTCAGAAATAGAATCTGCCACTCCAGCGCGTGACTCCTGAACATGACTGCTCTGACTTTGAGAGAGAACTTTTCCAAACACTCCTTCATCTCACGCCTTCGCTCCGCAGCAGGGAACATTTTCAAACCCCACAACTCCCCTCCCTCCCCGTCCAGAGACCAGAATCAAAGTCCACACTGGAGGCTTTCACTGCGACAGTTTGCAGAGCTGCAGCAGAGTGACGCCTCTTACCTGGCGGTCCTCCTGTTGTCCAGTCCTTCATCGGAGGTCTAAGTCAAGAGACTCGACTGTGACTGCAGCATATCACCCTGCTGGAGTGTGCGTGTCTGACAGAGAGTGTGTGTGGACCAGCTTCTGTGCACAGGCCCCACCCCCTGCAAGTCTGCACTCCCCCTGCTGAGTAACGTGGTGTGTGTTCATTCCAGAGGACGACTCACTTCCTGCTAGATTACTAGAGAGAGAGTGTGTAAGCAGAGTTGGTTTCACTCGGGTTGATGGCAAACCCACTTGGCTCAGTTTCTGTATTCATTTTTCAAGTCAGTCTGGAACAAAGAATGCTTGAAAATTGAAAAGGTGTTCAGTGGTAAAAAATATTTATACATTATTGAAACCACAGGTGGATCCATCGGGATGCCCCGAATGTTAAACTACTTTGTGCACCCCTGGATCCTGCTCACCACAGCAGTTGGCTCTGATCTCAGTGCAATTTGGGGAGAAGGATGGGATCGAGAGGAGAAGCTTGATACAGACTGATGAGAGAATGGTCACATGGATGGATGAAACCCCAGTCTTGACTTGGCTTGAGTGTCACTGGCACATGCTGATGTGCCAACATGGATCAGGGGTAACCGTCAGGTGCCGGTGGTGACCACAGAAGCTTCACCCAGAGGAGCGCACGGTGTTCCAGACTGGCTGCTTAGGACTTGATGTGCTTGAATCTCATCCCACTCAGAGAAGCAGCTGACCGAGTCCGACCTCCACGGCCTGTAATCCACCTGCGACTGACACACTTAGATAACTCGCGAAGCCCCAGGTCACTCATTAACTCTCCTCAGCCGCAGAGGAACACAGGAAAGCAGCTTCACAACTAAGAGGTCAGCTTGAGATCACAAAGTGAAATTATTCTCTGGATGGACACCCAGACTCACAACCTCAGCTGACTCCAACTCAATAGAATAACCAGTCTGAACTCTGGCGCCTCCTCTAGGGGGGCATGAGTAAAACACTGATAAAGTAAAGAACAAAGAGCTGTCTTTTCATCGAACTCATAATAAAAGCCAACAACATCATAGCAGCTTTGTTCATGGAACTTGGACACACAAAGACTGTCTCATAAGCATCATGTCTCCTGAGACTGATCGGCGAGTGAGACATGGACGCCACGAGTCCAAACAGTAGCTTATTCGGAGCGTATCAGAAGTTCACTACAGAGGTTCTGGACACAACGAAAGAGAGAGGAGGTCGAGCTAAACCTCTCACTGAAGACTGAGTCAGTGTTGACAACCGAAGAAACGCTGAGCAGCAGCAGAGTCAGACTGGCTCGGTAAACACTCACCAAGCGTCTGAGACTCTAATCTGCCAGTCCTGTAAATCCCTCTTCCCGCTGCCCACACACACACTCAGTTTCACCTTGGATCGCAGAAAAAGCTGAGCACCTAAAATGGCAGCCATTTTGGCTCATGACCTGACCCGCTTTACCTACCCGGACTCCTCACACTGGCCTGGTTCTGGAGCATCTGGAGGATGGTTGTCGATCCACTCCTCTTCTAGATATCGTGGAAGTTAAAGTCGAATCGATTTGATGGTCAATGATCCGGCTGACAGTTAATGCTCTGACACTTCCCGAGCAGACGGACATTTGACCATCACGTGACAGAGGTTTGATCAGAGTTTATACTTCCCCTGTGTTTGAGGAAGCTTCAGCAGCCGCTGTTAACCGACTGTGGCACCACTCTCCCAAACAGAAGTTCCGCGCCAGATGAAACCAAAGTGCTCACTTCCTGTCACGGCACGTCCGTCTCACGACAGTCCTCTCTCACACACACACACACACATTCTCATCCGATGTCTGCATGACCCACCTGCTTCTGGGCAGGAACATGGACTCCTTGATGAAGACGGAACCAGACAGAAGGATGTACCAGCAGCTGCCAATGTCATCAGGACTGTGAAGAGAGAACAGTGAAGAATCTCAACAACTGCTGAGGCACAGACACCAAAGAATGATAAACAAGAAATGATTTAAAAAATAAACAATGCTAAAACAGAGCTACAATTCAAATGCTTAAAAACAATAAAAACGTGATTTCCAATCCGTGATTATTGGCCAACTAGTCAGGACCTTCAAGAGGGACATTATGCATCAGTAAGAAGACCACATTTCACTTTCAAAAGGTTTCAGCTCTTGCTTGAGTTTCACACACGACACACGTGACCAGCAGGGGGCGCCACGTTTGAGGAATCAATGAGCCTGGCATGCCTGAGTACTGGGATTCACTGGAGACCAGGCCACCCCCCTGCTCTCCACAGCCTGATTTGACAGTCCATAAACAGTGGTGCTGTTGCAGCTTCTGCAAGGCTAGCATGCGGTGAACAGCTAAGCTCCTGATGCAGCAGCGCTACTGTCCTCCACCCTTCATCTCTATCGTCTCCCTCCCTCAGCGTCCACCGAAGGACTCCTCCATTATTAACATGGTTCTATACAGCAGGAGACGGCAAAGCGACTCCTCACGAGCAGCGACAGTTTGACTGAACTGGGTCGAGCTGAAGGGAATCACCGGCGCTGCTTCTTCAGATGCTGCAGGTCTGTTTGTATTTTCGCTGTTACCGCTCCCAAACAGCAACATTCATATTTAAATCGTCTGTCAGCACTGGAAGACTGAGCTCCTGACTGACTGCGGCACCCAAGAGCGCTTGGATCATCCTGACTCTTCATGAAGAAGTGAACTTGCTCGGTGGAATCATGTCCTGCTTCTGTATCCATCACCTATAATCTCACCCCTGGAGCTCACACTGCATTATGACCCTCGTCGGCTGGTGCACACCCGGAAGTGATCTGCTCAGGTGCATCAAACCATTGCTCATGACAGGAGGTTGTTATCCTTCAGTGAGTCTGTTAGATACTGTTAGAATCCAATGACATGAGGTCCCTGAATTCTCATGTACAGAGGTACTGAACCTCAGTTCTGAGCCGTGCACGACTCGTGCGTATCAAGCAGTGAATTGACAGTCTTCCTGCCATTGACTCTGGAGAGTGGGTCGGACCCCGACGCTCCCCCGCGCTGAAAAGACTCATTAACACTCATCGGCAGTTAAGAAGTTCCTCGTGTCAGTCGGCAGAGGTGGAGACTCCCACTTCTTCTTTCATCATGTTTATCAGCTGCTACTTAATTGCTCAAGTTTCACTCCCAACGTCGTAACTCCCAACAGAATTGAGGCCCATTACAGATAAAAAATATATAGCAACATTTGAATCAATTGAAAACGTTCCAGATTTTCAGACAGATGAGATTTTCTTTCTTTCTTTCTTATATATACACACACACACATATACATATATATACACACATGTCACAGTTCCAGTTACACAGGTCAGATGGTTCGACTTTGCCAACCAGGCACTCCACAGTGAGGGAGAGCAGATTCTTGTAACTGCTACCTGACCGGACGCGACCCGACTTCCTCCTGGCTGAAGAAGAAGCTTTTTAGGAGACCAATTTAGTCCTGAGTGATTGAATCAGGCCGAAGAGTGAGCGGAAGTCTGGTGTGAGAGCTACAGCGGGGAAACTCAACACTCCATGTTTGTTCTCATCGTGGCGACTGCAGTCGTTCACCCACTCAGTAAAAGGGGGGTGTCCCAGGTGGGGCTATCAGGTGAGTGCTGCTCATCATCAGACTCATCATCATGTCTTCATTCATGTGTCACTTACTAGTAGAGGACCTCGTTGGCCTCGTGCCGCTCGTAGCGAACCGTCTCACACATCATCCTGCAGGAAACAGAGAAGTCTCATTAGTTGGGCAAGAAACCTTAAAAACAACCAGGTCCCTATTACCTGGAGACAAATGTACAAACGTGTGACTGAGCTTTAGCAGCTAGGACAAGCACAGCTTTGTTTTGCACATTATTGCTAAGGAAACATATCGCTCGAGGTTTCCGTGAATCCATAGCGACTACGATCGCCACAGGGTTTTTCTGACTGGTTTCAGGGTCAGACATTTTTGGGCATGACTCGTCGTACATTGAAAACTATCCACACTGGCAGATGAAAACGGTTTGGGCATGTTTGTTGTAGCTGAACTGTGAACTGTCAAAGTTTTTATGTTCAATACAATGTTCATTTTAAAAATCGGTGATTAGGATTTCTCCTGTGGTCGCACAGCCCTGACATGAGCTGGACCGCCGAGTCCCGGGTACAGTTACACAACCTCCAGAACCACAAGAGAAACAACATTCCTGCAGCCAGGAAGGGGAAAAAGCGCATCCCCTAATCCCGTCGTGAGCGGGGTGTCTGGACGACTGGAAGTCGCAGGGTTCGCGTCCCGCTCAGACCGCAGGGACATTCCTCGGGATCTGAAAGTGGGGGCGGCGGAGCGAGAAGGGGGGTCACACGCTGGAATGTTCCAGCTTGTGGGTCGAGGAGCAGCCACATTGTTCTCGAACTGGAATAAGCCACATGTATGCACACGAGGCTCGCTGGGAACAGACTTCTGACTGTTTGTCCGGAGTGCTAGCCGGGAGGAGGGACAGGACTGTGGGAACTGGACATCCAAAACTTCTGAGCACGACAATAATAAAAGCCGCAGCAGAGGCATCACGTTTCAAATTCCCAGGTTTTGCAGACAACTTGGACAGTCAAGGAAATTGATCGAGTTTCGAGGACTAACCTGAGCTGGTGCTCCCGGAGGTTGGACAAGGCCTCCATCCCGTGCAGGTACGAGTAGACGATCTCCAGGTCCTGAAGGAAGAACAGAAGAGCAGTCAGCTAGAGTCATGGTCCAGGCTTCTCACCTCAGATCACATCTACAGTCACCAGAGTCAGACTCAGCCATCGTAGAACTGTGTCGTCAGGAGGCCATACATAGGCCGAGCGATACTGAAACCAACTGCGTAACGACGCAGACCAAAAACCACCGCAGCCCACTGCTCAGACCTGAACCACCGTGCAGCCGAAAATAATGAAAGACAAGGTTGGACCAGAACATTGAATTTTCCTACTGTATTTGAACTACACACGCAGCCACTCAGGTCTGCTTCACACAGGAGCCCTCCGGTCTGACCCAGTAACACTGGCCACTGCAGCATCCCTGTGGAGGAGCGGCGACAACAGAGAGCGAAGACCAGTCCTTAGACAAACATTAGAACCCAGCAAGAGTCAACTGAAGGAGGACTGGAGGTCACCAAGGAATAAAGTCACAAATGCAGAGGACTCTGGGAGAAGCTCTTCCAAAAAAGTCTCAAGAAATTCAAGGTCGCCTGTTCCCATTGAGGGAAGTCTGAGTGTCATTGGGACGTTTGAGCAAAGACTGAGCAAAAATGTGACGAGTGTAAATGAAGCTAGAGTTTAGAGAAAACAACACATGCTACTGCACACCAGTGAGGAGTCACCTGACCATCAACTGATCAAGGAACACAAGATGAAACAATGTTTTTTATGAGGAAAATAAGCACTTCTGGACGAAACAGGATGAAAGGGAATAAACATTTATTAAGAACAAGGATATAAGGTTTGAGGTCCCGACGCAAAGACAGGAATATTAACAGAGCGCATATTAAAAAGGCCTATCAGACACAGATGGGAGAACACTGACTCCTGCTGGCGAACCTGCGAAAAAGCTCAAGACAAAGCCGATAGCCCAGCTTCTTATCGGTTCTGAAATGATGCTGCAGCAACCCTGTCTCTCTTGTGGCAACTAGAGCTGCCTCACATGACCATCAGGAATGCTAGGTACACAGTTCACCATGGAAGAAAGGCGTGTGTTTACAGATTAAAGAGTGAGCAACACCTAAGTAGATGAGGCGGAGAACTGAAGTCACATGGCGTGCGGATGACGTCACAGGATCATACTGGTTGTTTCATGTTGACGAGGAAATATCAGGGGTGGCCAACCAGTCAGAGGCTAAGAGCCACATTGTTTTACTTTGTTGCTGAAAAGAGCCACATCCTACAAATATGTAAGGACAATGAATAACAGGTGAAACACATGCCATACGTTTAGGGAACTGGGAAAAGAGCCGCATGTGGCTCGGGAGCCACGGGTTGGCCAGGCCTGATGGACCAACACATTAATTGACTTCACACCACATTTTCAGTCCACACAATCCTAACATCCTAAAAAAGTAAGAGCTTGGGCTGCACCAGCACAACAGCACGATGATGTCACTCATCCATTCACACATCTATTTCCGACACACCACTGTCTCAGACAGACAGCCGTCACAACAATCACAGCCATAACACCTGATATCTGGAAATGCTTTCGACCAAGCTACGACAGAACCTTGTGAGACGGAGTGTGGCGAGAAGGCGAGAGAGAAACAGGGCCTTTGTAATGGGCATGCAGTACAGCGGCCCAGCCGCTGGATGGCAGCGTTGAAGTACTTTTGTCAGGACAGAAGCGGCATCATGTCGTCCGGAGGAACAAAAACTGCAGATGAAACTGGTCCTGTCTTGACATCACGCACACAAGAAACTCAAGCCTGAGAACATTCAGGTGTCTTCCCCAAATCAAGCAGTTTCACCAGTGGCTGATGCGGGATGAGGATCAGCACCTCCAAGTCTGTGCCACATTTTGTGGGGACCTGAATCTAGGATGTTACTGCGCGCTAAAGAAACTTTGCAAACAATATCTGCTGCCTCAACAGGTCAGGAGGTTCCGGTTCATCTCAACGTCGCTCCACTCCATGGGCAGGTGACTGGGTCACCAGGTGGACTCCAAAAAGAAGATCATTACATGTTGCTCTACATTGAGGACCACCAGGACTTCTTGGGGCAGATTAAACTCTGGGGCTCTACGAGCAAAACAACCCCTCCCCCTTGCCCCAGAACTAATCCAGCCAGGAACAGCGGTGTCCCGGAGAAACATTCCAAGGAGCTGTTTTGATAGAAGCTCAGGAATTCTCCACAGGTTTGTAACATTCCAGCTACTGAGCTGCTGAAAGTCCGGGTGCTGCTGTTGTTGTCATAAAGATATGAAGTAACATAAACAATCATGCGACCGGTTCCACGAACGTTCTCATCAAACACACCAGTCACTCGAGCACACACTGTATTCACTCAGATGGGGGAGAAACATGCACTCAGATATGAAAAATGTCTTACACACACCCTGACACACACGTTACGTAAAGCTCCAGAGGGGCAGGGTGTGTGTCCAGTGAGTATGTGAAGACAAAAGTGTGAGAAAGAGGCCAGCATCGAGTGTCGATGTCAAATATTTAACAGGTCACATGTTCTTACAAGCTCCACCCCCAACATTTAAATGACACCTGAAGGCAAAGAAAACACTGTAGACTCACACGTTTCTACTCAAGCTCATCAAAGTGGACCCGAGTGACAGAGCTGAACACTGGCGGAGTCCAGAAGCGTTACGTAACACCAGCACTCGAAAGGCTCAGGGAGCACCAGGAGGGAAGCAGCCCCCAAACACAAATACAGTCCCATTCTCTCCCATTCAACAGTTCACCAACACATTGTGGCCACCTGAGTTTTATTGGGCACAGCACCCTGCAGGTGGTGAAGAAGTCGACCCACAGAGGGTCCTTATTTCCATGATAGTGTGTCATGGTGAGGAAAGTGCTGAGACTGTTTGGATCAGAACTGTTGAAGCGCTGTTCCAACATGCAACTTCAATTCCAGAAATTCAGAGTCGATTCTGGAGGCAAAAGAAGGCTCCAGATTTCCTAACCGCAGCATGGAAGTGTGATTCATGACTTCTTATCACCTCCCTCCACCGGCGGCTGCGGCTCAGATACCACACCTCGTCACTCTGTCAGGGCCTGATAGCAGCCGAACCGGGCATATGACCGTCTGCCAAACAAAGAGACTGCATACAATGCTGCATGTGAGGAAGGTGACAGACACTTGAGCAGTGTGACATGGCCCAAATCACACTTTTCACACTGCTGACTCCTTGAGACAAAGTGCAATAGGCTCAAAATGTGAACACAAGAGAACCAGGTTTTGGCCGCGGACTTGAGCTGCACCTCGTGCACGGAAGCTCTCGCCTCAGGCGAGTCTGCGCTAGACGCTGAAAACTACTTGTACAATGCAACTCCACACAAACGGGATAAATGCAGAACAGTAAAGGGTCTGAACACTGTTTTCAGTGCCATGATACTGCAGCTGTCTGCATGATGAGAACAGTGAAGAAGAAAGACACTGGTCTTTCTGAACTTCCTGAAGATAACCAGACTATTAATTGATCATTTTGACATCTGGATCTTGACTGATAAAAATATTCTCAATGGTCAGTTATCTCACTTGCTCAATGTGTTGAGTGAGTCGCATGGATAAATCAAGACGCTCTGTACTATTTTCTTGTAAAATAAATATGATAACATTCTTTCATGTTCCCTTTTGGCTGTGAAACACTCGTGGGGAGAGGCTAAGGAAAGGGTTACGGCAATGTGAATCCTGTGTGTGTGATTTATAAACTCTGGCAATGTTTCTTCCAGGACCTTTTGACGGTGGTGTAGCCCCCACCTTTTCCCCTCTGGATCAGCTTTGGGTCAACGACAGAATGACACCGTGTCCAAGAGGTGGTGGATCACTGTTTCTGGCTGGGGAAGTACTTTCAAAATGGTGGCCATTTTGACAGAACTTCCCCAGCCAGAAACGAACGACCCCTGAACTGTGTGTCCAGCTTCTGTTCTCGGCACAATCATATCAGACTAGTAAAACCGCTTTCAGCTCCATCCATGTACAACCCTGCAAGCGTCTGACTGATGGTCGTGTGTTCACAAGGTGTTGCTGTTTGGTTTATTTCAAATGAGCAAAGTAAACTTGTTGAACCAGACCTGTGGCAATTGATGACTCGGCAAGTTTCCTGTGTATGACATGTTTGGATACTCGGCTGTTCTGTAAACACCAAATTGTTCTAGATGTCAAGCTTGCACTGAGGATCACAAGATATGCATCCTATAGTGGATCCAAGTCGAGGAGCAACAGCACACTGATGACCCCACAGGTGCCTGCAGAGTGCAGAGCCGGAGTCCCGATTGATACAGTTACAGTGAAGAAACAAAAGTGATTCTTCAATTTTCTCATTGACTGGCCTGAACCATTGCAGCCAGCAGGGGGTGTGAGAGGAGGCCACATCAGCCTCAGTGGGTGTTCTGCTGTTAGGACTTAATCTGACCAGTGTCATCTGAGGAATCCGAGCCTCACCCAGGACTGACACACAAGACGGAGCCTGCGCTGCCACGGTAACCAGAGCTAGAAATACCTCTGACTGACCGGAGGGGGGGTCAAACCTGCAGGAGGCCTGGACTTCAGAGACCTGGTCGCCTCACCAACTACTTGGAGGAAGAAAAGCGGGAGCCTGAGTCGAAGCTGGAGTCTGGAAAAGAGCTGGGGTCGGACCTTTAGGTCGCCCCTCGCCCCGGCCTCTAGGTGCCCTGGTTTCATTCGTGCAGCTCCTTTCTCAACAACAACAAATCCTCCTGAACTCGGCAGTGATTAGAACATCTCCGCCCTGCACCACCGCCAGGTTTCGTGAGCATCTTAAGAGGGTGAGAATGAAGTCGTTGACATGCTTTAATCCTGACAGTTTGTTTCACTCGCCACTGAAGGATTTGCTCCTGAGCGACAGCAGCAACACACCCGACTGCCAACCTGCACAGAGGGAAATCACAACTGACGAGGGATTTGACTCGCCGTGAACTTGTTAAGAGGAAACGTCTGGCTGCTCTGAGGCACATACGCCTCTCAGCAGGAGGTCGGCCGCCTCTCCACTTTCATTCCGTTTGTTTTCAGATAACAGAAGCCACAGTCTCATCAAGACCTGCCACAGCCGCTGCTTCCTCGCCTCACAATGTGGCGACTCATTTTTAGATACGCGAGTACCACAGCTGAGATCAGTGATGGCTGCAGCGCAGAACAGTTGCAGGTTGAGCAATGACAAGCATTGACCTCCATACACGAGCCATGTGCCACCGTTCACATCTGGACCCACGCTTCCTCATCACACATTCAGTGGGGTACACATGGCCTGGGATTTTAGGATTGTGTACCAAGAGTATGTTCTAAAAGCTGAATATAGTGGATCTACTGAGGCACTTGCCGGAATACCAAGTCACTGATGTACCAAGATATGGAGGTTCACACTCGGCTGCGGCACCTTTTTCACCGCATGACGTGACACAAGGCAGCCTGACTCTCATACTGATGTTCCGTGGTGTACCAGGTTAACAATGAGGTGACACAAGAGACACCCTGACATGCCAATTGAGTGTGAGTTAGGGCTCAGAGAAGCACTGTGGTGGAAAGCTTCCCAACCATTCTATTCAAATTCAGAGTTGACAAAGAGGAGCTGGGACTGTTTGTCCCAGCTGACTAGCCTGGGGGTCAGTTTAATATTGTTCTCAAGCTTCACCAGTGAGCAGCTAAATGACATTAACAGGTTCACCCCTGCTCCCCCCCGGGTCTGTGATGGCTTCTCCACGCTGCCACGGGTCGGAAGCTAAAGGCCCCAGCATCTGTCTGAGATGACACGCCAGAGAAAGAAGCGTGTGCATGTAATGAGCCGAGCGGGGAGATGAACTGCCTGTAGCAGTGTAACGAGGTAAACACACTGCCGGGGGTCATGCTGACAAGCGTGAAGGTCGAGAGGTCGTGATGCGCTGGAGCCTTTAATGACAATATAGTGGGATATTTCGTCTGCTCAGCACAAATGCTGTCAGTGTTCCAGGAGGCGGCTGAAGAAATCGCAGCGACGGCACTTTGCTCGCCATCAAGCGCCCCGGAGGTCCATGTGGTGTTCCACCGGGTGCTAGCGTCTCTGCTGCTGCGAGTGTGTGTGTGCATTCCCCAGCCTTTGTTTGTACATTCCTGGAGTGAGCAGCGAGGTGGCAGCTGTCCTTGGCTGTATTGACAGAGCGTGGTGGATCTGTGGGGTATTTTTATCCATTAGCCAACGTGACAGAGCAGGTGGGGAAGTTGTGGGGGCGACTGCAAGGTCACCGCCTTACCGCTACAGGGCCAAACGTCGAGGCCAAGCGTGGGCTCTCTTAAGACGAGAGACAGATAGTCTGCAGAAACCAACACATCTTTGTAAATGCCACCGCACTCATGCGGACCTGAATGAATCTGTGGGTCTGTCCACCGTTATGCTATGCTTGCTCCGGGGCTGCTCTCCTAACACATTTGTTTTCACATTGGACACTGAGTGATCAGCACAAGGCGGAGAGTCCATGAGACATCCATTTCATTCGATCTGGACCGGTCCTGACAGGTGTCTAACACCATCACACAGCCACACCAGCAGACGCTCAAATGTTGCCCGTGTGTTGCTGCCACATTAGAACCACATGCCACCTGAATGAAGTTGGCACCGGGTGCACAAAGCTAATTAGCTGTCTTATTAGCATTAAGCAGTGGGCTAGAGGCTAATCTAGAGGGGACATGTTGCTCTCCCGCACCTCCTCCGGCTCTGACGCCGGATAATCATTACACTTCCACCTGTCCGCCACTGAACAACAGCCTTGTTGTTGGTCCACTTTGAGACCTCGCCAGACTCTCTTACGCCAGAATATTCTCAATACACATTTGAGTGAAGTGGTCTGCGAGGGGAACTGTGTCAGTGGTGTTGGCTTCCCAGCGCGGCCGAGCAGCTGGTGGACTCTGAGACTCACTAGACCAGAATCTGAGAGGCATGTGAACCATCTTAGCTGTGGCCACTTGAGCCGGCAGAATAAAACCCCGCGCCGAATCTCTCAAGGCAAATTAGACACTTGTGTCAACTGAGTGTCGCAGTTGTTGTGCAGCAATCGCCAGGGAGGGAGAAGGACGTCTGAGTGAAACAATTATTTGATAGACACAAAGTCACCCTGGGCTGAGGGACAATCCAATAACTGCCATTTATTTGATGTATCTCTGGTTAGACTGGAGTCTAATCCTCTTGGAGGACAGAAGAGCAGCTTCAGCTCCGGTCCTCAGTTCAACCCAAAAACCCCACGGATGGAACCTCACACAAGTCCACAAGCGGGACCCTTGGACAGAAATTTGGGGACTGAAAGGCAACATGACTGATGTCAAATCTGGAAGATTAAAACCTTGTAAAATGTCTCTGATTATTAATCACAGTTAAAATGACAGACAAAACTGTAGCTCCATTTTTTAACCGCAAGACTAACCACTGTGTTTGTTTGGTTGCACACTAACTTTCCATCAGTACACAAGTAGACTCAAGAGAGCAATAAAGGCTGGTTGTGGGTTCAGTGGGGCACCCCCACAGGACACAAAGGGATCCCTCAGTTCTGCCCTGGAAAGTGGTGGTCGCTGTGCCGCACCGGGAACAAGGCCAACTGTCCAGCAAAATGAAACTCGCTCCGTCTCACTGGAACAAAAGGCTCTCAGACGTGCAGCGCAATCATCGCAAAGTTACACAACATCATAAAAAGATCAATTCATGAGAGTTCAAAGCCAAAACTAGAGGCGGGTGAAGAACTGGGGGGAGGGGCTTTCATCTAGCCAGGGAAATGGCTCACTTGGTGGCCTCAGTGATCCAAAAACGCTCCGTGGCCCAGCATCCTCCCCCTGCTTCCCTTTCTTCCATCCAATTAAGCAGACAAAAACAGGGGCCGGAGGCCAGAGATGAGCTGGAGCGACACGACGGGAGGAAAATAGCAACTCCGGCCGTGACCGCCTCTCTTTCCCAAACCGTCCTCCAACATTTGAAATATTCATGTGACGGGATAATCAATCTGAGGAGTCAGTGCCTTGTCCTGCAGCCCAAACTAATTCCGTCATTACGATTCGACAGTAGCGACGGTTGCTAAGCAACAAAGCTGAGTGGAACTCCAGACAAAAAGCCACGCTCGTGCCTATGAGGACAGACCCCTCCCCATGGTCATTCGCTCCGATCGCGGTGTTCGTTAAGTTGGAAGATAGCAGTGCCGTCCTTTCAAGTATAACGCCTAACTCGGTGTCGCCACGTCACACTGGAATCTGGGCCAGTGGGTCTTTCCCAGCCAGCTGCACTACTTCCTTGATGTTTCCTCCAGAGGAAGCTCTCACAGGGAAGTTTCCTGTTTATAGACCAGGGCGGCCGCCCTGGGAGGAGGTTACTTCCTCAGGATGTCTCCCTGAAGGAACCTGAAGCTGGATTATTGTCATCGGGTGGACGTCAGCCCGAGACTCCCGGTTCCTTCAGTAGCGTCACAGCGGAACACCTTTGATGAGGCTCCAGAACAGAGCCCTGCAAGACCTTCTGTCACATCAGGTCAGAGCTCATCGGTTCATGAGGGCGTTGCGTGCAGATGACACTCTGGTGTCTACCAAGCATCAGAGCTGTGCCGGGCGCACATGTCTCCTCTCACTGCTGTGTCAATCAAACACATCTCCGCAGCTGAGCTCTGACCTGATGGTCGTAAACCAGACTCAAACTGCACTAACACTGTGGCGAGGCAGCAACTCCAGAAACAACCTCATTCAACATGCAGTGTTGCGGGTTGGGAGGGCACACAGTATTCTCCTGCAGCCGACTCTTACAACTCAACAACACTGCAGCCAGCAATTCAGTTGGAGTGATACTGAGTGTTTCTGACAAGCAGAAGCCGGCTGGCACAGGCAGTCATTGTGTCGGGCCGCACCGCAGTGCTGGGTGGACTCCCAGCACCAGGACCTGAAAGATCAGCCCACGGATCACCCAGCCTTCCTTCCAATTACAATCATATAGAAGCTGCGTTTAGCTCGGTAATAACACGCCGCTGGGCGGTGGGACAACACAGTCACATGACCAAATGCTGGAGACGGTAAATATAACCATGAACTTCAGAACCGCAGTGAAAGATCTACAGTGCATCCCAGAATACTTAGCAGTTTCCTCTGATTACAGCTCACCTCATCTTCAGGGTGGCACCCTGGTGTGCCACAGAAGGGCACAATGATGAAACCATTTCAGGAATGCAAAGTCATCCCTGAACAATGGTGAATAATCTCAGCAGTCCAAGTTGGACAAGGCAGTTTTTTTAAACAGAAGAAAACTCACACATTAATCACATTAATCTCATCATCACAGCCGATTCCCACATGGAGCTGCTGCATCACACAGAATCCCAGAACTGCCGAGAGGCGCTGAGGCGGCACGAACTAGCCAGACCCTGCTAAGGATAAGGAGACCTGTCAAACTAAGCGCACCCTCTGTCCAAAACTGAAATGTCAGCCTAGGGCGGGGTATCATGGCCCATTTCCTAAATCCATTTCGATTCTGAATGTGGACTGCCTTTACATTAAACACCATCTTCCGGACATCGAAACATCCTGGGAATAGCAGTTTCAGTCAAGGGTTTATGTTGCTTCATGACGTAGCGTTGTTAGAGCACCTGAACGAGCCATTTAAAGCCTTGGTTTTCTACGTCCCAGGTCATTACCCGCCCCCTTCCTTCTCTTGAGTTGTTTTAAATCCAAAATGGTTCACCATTGTTTTACCCATGTGGGCCATGGTAACATCTAAGCTTCAACTGGACATACAGGCACTGCTGCGCAATGACGTGCTAAACCAATCTTATACTCAATGAATCGGTATTGAAAATTTATAATGACATGGATTCTACATTGAGTTATTTTTTTACCCAGCCCTAGGCGCCAGCTGGATGTCAGAACCACCCCACTTCCACATTTCCGAGCAGAAGCTGCAGATGAAAAGCAGCTGCAGACAGGAGAGTTTTGGGAACTGATAACTGTCATACTTTCACCACGGAGCGTTGAGGAGTGATACTGGAGACAAGAACTGAAACCCAAACTAGGAAAAGAGTCAGTGACCCGGTTTAACCGAGGTGACCAGTGACACAACTCAGCATGTTGAGGACTTGGAAATGATGTTAGATTATCATTTAAAAAATTTCAGCTGAAGTTCTTCATTTTCTACATGAAGAACGCCCAGCCTGTCATCATGGTTTCAAGAAAAAAAAACATGCAACGTGGATGAGGGAAGGTACACCTCTGCTGACTTCCTGTACACCACACAGCGGTGCTGCAACACTGAAAAGCTAAACCTCTGTGTGTCCACAGCACAGACCAGGCCAACTGTCCACGCTGGACAGAGCTGGACGTCAACACTGCTGCTCTCTGTCTCCCCAACTGAGTGAGAGAATTAGAGATTCAGCATATTAAAAGCGCATCAACTCTGGAACAAATGGCTGCCAGTGCACAGTCCTTGTTCAGCCACAGCACTCCCACCACAGCACAACGACTCACTTGTGTGTGGAACATTAGCAAACATTAGCTGCGCATTTGTCCATTATTTCCTCCTTCAAGTCAGAGCGCCTTGACTCGTCAAAGCGACGACGAGCAACACTCGACCATCATCAAGCATGCAGAGGCCGGCAGCGACTGAACTTGCACAACTATCCAAGTTTCGTCATTCTGAAGGACGTCACAGCCCAAATTCCTTCACCATTGTAGTCGGCTTACTTTCCATCTGTGGATGTTTGCGGGCCAAACAAGCGAAACAAGCACATTATTCAATTACTAACCAGCGCTCTGTACTTCCCAAAGAAGATTGAGAGGCTTTAGCTCCTGAGAAAGTGCCAGTGCAGCATTATGCAAGACTGTTTTGATGCTTTGCAGCTCATAAGCAGATCTGCATACTAACGACGGCAGGAGCAGTGAGGGTCTCAGTAAGGGTCTCAGAGGGGACACTGCCAGCGAGGAGGAAAGATCGGGCCATCTGGGGAGAGTGTCTGGCAGACGACGGGAGTGCAAGGTCAAACGGAGGCAAGTGTCAATTAGCTCAGCCAAGATGTGAGCTAACATTGGTCCATAAATAACAACAGGCTGTAAAACCACATTAAAGCGTTTAGTGGGGAGTTAGTGCGTGACAGTGTGAGGACAGCAGACGTATTGTGCACAGAGAGACGGCAGTTACACCCCACAGCAGCAGAGTATACTCTACAGCAGGCTAAATATCATGGGCACGCACACAATGCTCAGACGATCGATGCACGACCTGGGAAAACAGATTTGAATGAAAAACAGAGGTGGTGTGAGGGCAGCCTGTGGGCCACCTCAGGCCTTTTGACGGCCCAACAATGAGCTTAATGTCAAACGGAGGCCAGCAAACACCAACCTTTCACCAAGAAGTTGTGCTCAAGGCTACATTCAGTTTAAAGCGCTTAACCGATTGTAGAAAAATGTTACTGAGGCCTCAGCTTGTTTACTTCCTGAGAACCATGCTGGTTGCTGCACAGGGTACAGCAATGTGGTGAGCCTCTTCTCCCCCCTTCCTAAGTCGGCTTCAAGTATTGCCTTCAGCTGATTCCAAAAAAGTTGGAAACGCACTCAGAAATATGTGTCAAACGCAAAGCAACTAGGAAATGTGATCACATTAGTTGAAGTGTTAGACAACGTTTGACAAGCGAGAGCCACTCGCTATCTCAACCATCAGTCAGTGAAAACCTAGTTTTTAATATCTCCACAGGGCAACAGGACTGCGGGGTGACCAGACCTCTGGGGACCAGTTGAAGATAACAGCAGGACAGACACGGTTGGCCGAGCGCTCTACTGAGCAGAGGAAGTAGAAGCACTTTCCTAATCACGCGGTCATGACTGAGAGGAAACAGAAGCGTGCCGGACCGACTGTCTCTTATCTCTCTTGTGTTTTGTAATGAAGTCTTTAGATCATGTTGAAGAGCCCGATTCCAGGCCGACAATGATGAGGAGGACTTATATGGAGGTTGAAGCTAAAGCTGTCATCATGTAGATCTGTTTCATCTTCTGGAACATGAAGGAAACTTCACCATCTCGTCCATCCGATGAAGATAATTATCGGATTATGACATGACATGTACTGCACCATACAGACATCCAACCATCATGGATGTAGCGGAGACAAGCAACACATCTGACAGCATTAAGACCTCCTCAGAGAGAAACATGCACCCTCCATTCTCACCTCTTTCACTTACAATTACGCTTAGTTTGACATGAATGGCAGCTCATGCTACACTCAGCTTGTCTTCCATTCCATTCCTTCTTGTGGAAAAAAAATAAAACTTCCCTCTCTCTGCATGTCACCTTAAAACATGGGCTCCGTTTAGTAAACGTGCCACTTGTCAGCGGAGTTCAGACGTGAACTCTTGCTACAGATGTCGCCTGGTGCGTGTAGCTGTGGTGACCTGCTGTCGCACCACTTTTGAGGTCTCCTCAGTCATCGTCTGGAGCAGGAACAGCCGTCGTCTCAACGATCGCTGAACGACGAGCTGATGTTCTGGGATTTCCACATTGCTAATCACACAATTAATCAGCGTCATGTCTGAGCGCTTCCAGAGAAGGATTACACAGCAGATTACATCAGAGCGAGGCCACACTGACGCCGACGGCTGCGGGGTGGAACAGAACGATCATTATCAAGGGAACTTCTCAGCCGACAGGTTCACAAAGCTTCGGTAGAGAAGAGTGCAACTTCACTCCTGCAGCTCGCGCCATCCAGTCACAGTGGCTTTCGTCTGATCATGTGACCTGAACTCATTTGTTGAAAGAATCTGTGAACACCTCCGGGTCTCTGGATCCACAACAAAAGCGTGATGGGGTCAATTGCAACGCTGAATCATAATGACGACGCGTGGAAAGTAGGAGCACGGAATTACGTCAGTGTGCCAGAAATTAAAGCGGCAGAACCAGATAGCGATGTCCACAAAAGCAACGGCATGCCCAGATACAAGCAACTTCTGGATAAAAACAGTACATTTGCAACTAGAAAACCCACAAATCAAACACAACGCAGAATGTGTTTGTTGCTTCCAGCATATTTCATTGAATCCAAACTTATATTTCCTGTTTATGTTTGGGGAAGCCATCTTGGATGGTGTATTTGGGGTGGCAAGGATTCTTCCTACACAGAAATCCTTCAGATGAAGTAACTGGTACAGTATGGTGTACCTGTGAAGGTAGGTCCCAGTCTGACCTCTGACTGTGTGACAATGAAGTAGGAGTCAGTAGATGAAATAAATTCAGGCAATAACGGGTCAACATGACTCTGTTAGTCTGGAATAAATCAGCATAAAATACGGTGCGACACAGTGACAGACATCCGTTTTGACAGCAGCCAGGTACAATTTAATCTGCCGCCAACAGGATGCCAGGATGAGGAGCGTGATGGAGGAGCACTTCTCTCCCACACAGTGTATTCACCTGCAACAATGAACACGGCCTGGAGACGCAGCAGTAGATGAGCTTGCTAATAACGTAGAGACGTGACTTGTCCTGGGGCTGAAACTTTCTCAACAAGCAGAAGAGGACATGAAGCAGGCTGCTGCGGCACAAGTGATGACTAAGCAGAACAAAAGTGATAAACACTTCCCAAGAAACTTTCTCTGTGGTGAGAAAGTGGAGCACAGAACGACGCGTTGTCATGTCCTCCAGATAAGCGTCGTGAGAGCGGGCAGAATTGCACAGTGTACGCAACACGGGTCCTACAGGAGCGTGTTTTAGTTGAGTTCAGAATCAGAGCAGGTAAAGAGACGAGTAGCAAAATATGAGAGAAAGTTATCTCATAAAAAAGTGCAAAAAGCAGAGGAAGGTCATTTAAAAAATATTTAAACAAGGGCATGTTGACGTTCGATAATAAAATGTTGGCGTCATCACAGATGTTTGATTCAAGCCATCCGTTTAGAGATAATATGGAGAGAAATGCTCCATTTACCTGCTACAAGAAAACAAATTTAAAACATGTACTTGTGTGTCAAGTATCAGCAGGGAAAAACCTGGAGAGAAAATACAATTTCAGAACACAGCTGCTGACGTCAAAGCTGAGACCTGTCTTTTACGGGACCAACGGTCACACAGAGCCAAGCTTTAAACCCGTTGGGACCTCACTCTAGCTTAGGCTTGAAATGTGAACCACAGAGCCTTCCGGTTGTGGATTCAGAATGACTATGCAGTAACACAGTTGCAGAACAGGAAGCAACCACAAAGCAACTACTGGACCTACTCACTGTCTGTCTTCTCCGCGCTTCACCGGCCCATATTCATGAACTGCTCGTGGTCATCTTCTCTGTCTTCACAAAGCACCAACAGGTCTTCAAACCAGCCATACACTCGAGCAACTGGTATGCAGTCGAGACACCTTGCTGAGCACGACATCATTGAGTGTTTGAGTGTCCGTTGCTGACTGTCTTTCTTAATTTCTTAAATCTTGTTGACCTCTTTCTTGAGGTTGTTCTGACATATGCCTCACAATCACCAACAGCAGACCCAGAAAGATGGTAGAAGCCTTGGGCCGTCAGAAGTGCTGTGTAACTAGCTTTTGGGACTGATGTGGTCTGATGTGAACACAGGTGACTCCGGATTGGTCCCTTCATGATTTGATTTTCAGGATAAACAAGAGCACAAAGAGGCTACACGTCAACCTGCAGTGAAACAAGACTGGTGAACATGAAACACCCCTTAGTGTTCCAACCATGCCAGCAAAAGAGAGATGAGTGAAGTCCTGCTTGTTAACTCATCTGTATGCGCTCAGTGCTGCAACTTTCCACGCAGCTGTGAACCGCTGCTGTGTGTGTGTGTGTGTGTATGTGTATGTGTCATCACTCTTGGATAGGAACTTTCTGTAGAATCAAATGGGAAACTGCGGTGAGTTGCTGACGGCTCCTGAATCTGTGCCACTTTCTAACGTGTCTGATCTGGAACGTCTTCCTCCAAACAGACGGCGACAGGTCCAGACCAAGGAGGAAGGAAGCGGCAGAACAACAACAGCAGAAAATAGAAACAAAGTTTCCTCGCTGGAAGCCGAAACTGCATCCTCTTCCCGCTTCAACCGCTTCTGAGAGTCATCAGCTGAAGTGCTGAAGCCACTGGAAAGTTCCTCCGCATAACATGAAGCCTCACTGTCAAACACTTCCTGTTATCCAATATTCCCACAACAACTCTTAATTGGAGGGGAACTTTACTCCACAAAGCTACATGGCTTCTTTTTTTAAGAAACATCTTAGGTGGGTTTCACACATTTCAGCGACCCAAACGCTCCAGTGGCAACACAGACGGAACAGACCTGAATGTGTTTCGCGGATGGCCTCAGTAACTCATTCACATCAGTGATTCACAGCTGAAGTTTGAATCGCCGTAATGTGTTCAAGAAGACACTGTTCCAGACCATTCTCCAAACTACCCTCTGCCCTTGAGCAAGGATGCTTTTATTGGCTTTATTTTGGGCATTAATGGGTGACAGCAGCACGGTGGTGGTTCTGATTGCTCCGCGGGTCAACGACGGCGGTTCAGAGTACAGCAGGGATTTATTTTTGGTCTGGAATATGTGGAAACAATGTAAAGTGGAGCCAGTGAAGCGGCGATGACGCAGGTCGCTCTGAGGTGGACGCAGGTCCGTGACCTTTAGCTTCCGCACCTGGCCAATCTGCTTCACCTCCGCTGACAACACTCAGACCAAAGTCACACATAGGAACACTGGAGACCCACACAGGCTGACAGTCCCTTCCTGGCTCTCAGGAGCCTGTCACTTCACTGACCAAGTGTACAACCAAATCATCAAGACACATGGCGAAGATGGAGCCTTTGTTCTGACCACTCGGGTCAGAGTGAAGTCTCCATTCTGGTCACTGTCTCTGTCCGACTCTCAGTGATATAATGGAGTCTAGTCATCTTCAACATCTGGTTCCATAACTGAGTAGAGTCACTTGTCGGAACAAGTCGTGTTGTGAGCTGTTAGGGACTCTTCATGGAGGTTCCATGAAGGAAGGTTCATGGTCCTGTAAGGTCTAGAATGGGGTGACCAGACCAGGTGGATCAGAAATTTCTGTGGATCTTCATGACGACTTCATGAGCCCAATGAACCATAGTGTAGATTAGCAGGGCAAGACCTGAACTGGGCTTTTCAAAGAGGGCCTCACCAGGAGTTATCTGGCTTGGCCACAGGTTCTTCACGACCGTGACCAGAACACCTCACGTTCACACTGCCACGCTTCTGACTTGGACTAACAGCTGATCAAAGACGTGACTGACAAAGTCTTCCCTCACTGATGGAACTAGTGGAAAAGGTCTCTTGACCTCAAGGTCCACATCACAATTGATGTCCTTCCGAACCTTTGCTGTCCTTTATGGGCAGAGTGGTGACTTATTTAACCCGTCATGTGACGAAGGGGGGCAGGGAGGGTCAAATCCCACCACGGTCAGAGCAGGGTGATAAAGATAGATCCCTCTAACGGCTGGGTTAATCCCGACTGAGGAGCCGCTGCCAACACCATTAGGATAAAGTGTGTCAGCGAGCAAAAGACCGGTGGGAACAGAGGCAGAGTGCTGGACACTCCGGTGGAATCTTCGGGATCGACCACACGCCTCACCCTCAAATTAATATGTAGAGCAGGTGTGGATCTTTCGAGACCCACACCTGCTCTACATATTCATTTGAGGCGGAAAAGGGCGTGGCAACCTGGACTTCAATCACCAACTCATCTACCAATCTGGACATAGGGATTGCACCCCTGGGGAAATACCAGCGTAGGTGGTGAAATCCCAGCCTTTGCAGTCGTCTGCCAAGCAGGACTCTGCCTGTTAAGGTAGCCCACTAAGGAGGACCACTGAAGATGTACAACGCGCTCTGTCGTCTGTCTGGACACCAGAACTCCAGCCTCTGCCGCTGCAGTAGTTGCATCATTATGCGCCGCTACACTATGATACAAGCAACATGACAGCAGTGTTACGACAGCTGTGCAACAACAGCCTAGGACATGAGAGTCAGGCACAGACTTCTGAAGTTGTGTTGCCAACCGTCTGAATAAGAAGGTCATGTCCTTAGAAGTCTACAACAGAGGTTCTCCTCTGTAGGTGTTGATGTTGGCCGTTGTGTTCTTGGCTGCAACGCAACACTGTTCACACATGCTGACAACACTACAGATTTTTTTACACAGATGAATGAGAGCAGTGGTTTATCTCACACCCACAAAATCAGTTATCCATGCTTTCACCCCTCTAGGAGTCAGTCACATCAGTGCACACATCAGTCCATGCCACGTCTCGGATCAACCAGATAAATGAGACTTTTCCGACCTACTCTGTACGCCCGTTGTAAAAATTCATCTGATTCAACAACACAAATGCCCTGGTTATTCCACTGAAATACAAAGTTAAAACAACAACTGCAGACACAGACATCAGTGCGGGCCAGTCTCCATCCTGACCTCCACAGCAGCTCACTGGTGTGACATTGATCGTCTTTTGTCTGCCGCTCTTGGCTGCGCTGCTCTCCAGTACTACGCTGAAGCAACAACCTTCGGCCGTGCAGGCTCAGAACAGAGCTCGTTCCCCAGTCAGAGGGACACAGTCCCCGCTCATGAGTCATTGAGTCATGAGCATTGTGCCTTATGAACTGTTGCCACCTTAGCATGGATCAGCACTGTCTATCTTGAAATGTTCTTTGGAAATGCAAGTGGGCAGAAATTAATGGCATCTCCATCTGGTCACACCAATGCGCGGTTCGTGGGCCACGTGAGGGCCAACTGTCAGGACCAGGTGACAATAACAAACAGAGAATGTCTGTCTGTGTTTAACTCCTGTCTTTGACTTTGTGTGTGTGTGTCCCCATCAGGACATATTTACTTGACCTAGTCGAGTCGTCATCTCAACACCTTTAACACTCACAACTAGGTTCACAAAGACAGAAATTGCTGCCCCTTAAAAGCACAGTGACGTCACAATCACTTGCGAACGGAACACCGTGATGACAGCCCATCTGACTCATTAGCACGTATTCATGAACCTCAATGACGTCGCCGACAGCTGACGTTGATCCGAGCGCTCTTTAGCAAGGCAGCAGAACCACCAACTCTCACGACACCTCATCTTCTCTTCGACCCGTGTGGCAGATGAAATGTGACTCGCCAGGTTTACGAATAAAGAGGTTAGCGGCGACCACCGAGTGCTCGAGCGAGAACATGGAACAGAATACAGCAGAGAAGTGGCGGCGAGTGCTCGACCGCCGGGACTCGAACCACCGACCTGTTGCGTCCTCTCCGCCGGGTTCTTCATCACCGCCTGTCGGAAGCTGTTGTCCACATAAGACGCCATGTTCCTTGACGATGTAATCCCTCACAGGGGTTACGATCCAAACACGAGTGTTCCGTCGAGGCTCCGGGGGTTTCGGGTCCAGACTAGCGGGACAGATGGGAGTGCCTGGGGCCAGGCCACGACCGCAGCCCGTCAGCCGAGCTCTCTGCCCGGGACGGCAGCCTCCACGTCGCCCGCACAATAACCTGCTGCCTCAGCGAGTCGCGGAGAGTCGGAGACCTGGACTCGAACCTTTTGTTGTGTTTTCCGGGAATTATTTCCGAACCGTCTGCCAGAACCCGAGCTAGCGAGTCCACGAGCCGCCAGCGAAGAAGAGCCGTCCGCGGCGGGAACTCAGGTTGTCGAGGCGCCACGAGTCTCCGTCCATGTCCGCACGTTCACCGACTCGACCACAAACGGCTCATTTTGTCCGTTTCTCTTCAGTCCAGAATGTTCCGCCGCTCGGCGCTGTTGTCCGCCACCATGGTGACTGACGCCGCTGTCGAGCTCTGCACCATCTGTGCGCCACTTCCGCCTCGGACTTTCACAGTAAAGGCACGAACTTCAAAGCGCGCGAGTGGTCATGAACGGACGATTATTCTGGGGGCAGTGTGGAGGTGTGCACAAGTCCGTGGCGTGTGCTTTATCTGGTTTATACTCACTTGTGGGAACCTTACGACTTTGTGGAAACCATTTCGCCCCTACCCACATTTTCAAGGCTCAAGATCATAAAGACTGGGTCTTCAAAAATTGGTTTCATCCAAACTGAAGGAGGTCGCGTCATCATGTGCAACAACCCCTGCTTCGCCAGATTTATGAGGTTCGCGTCAGCAAGCGAGTGGAGCTACTTTTCTTCCTCTGATCTTCCGCTGAAGGCGCGGCTGCTGCTTCCGTTATGGTCGCTGCTCTCAGTGCGCAACTTGACGAGTCTCACGAGCTCATGGGCGAGTCCATTTAACAATAAGACTCGGCGGAGGGGGGGCGGGGGTTGAGGTCGGTGTTGGGCTGCCATCTAGTGCCGTGACGGGGGACTACTCACAGCGGCCGTCTGGATCTTGTTAGTGGGCCCGAACTCTCCGAACCAGTGACGCCACGATCCATTCACGCGACGTTGACGTCACACGGGCTCGCTGATTTAGGTCCACGGTGAAGGCGTGGCAGGGAGAAGTTTCAGGGTCAGCTGACCCAATGTGAGTGGCCCGAATAACCTTCTTCTTTAAATGAAACATGATACGCTGCTTATTCTGGGAACAAACTAGAGTTCCCACTTGTTCGGTCTCTGGTGTCCGCTTCTCTAACTGGGCCACGCACACTGGTCACCATGGCAACCTCTCCCGGCCCCCGCGAGGACTCGTATTCACCTGCAGTGTCACGTGATCAGCGAGGATGAAGCGGTCAGGAGGACGAGTCATTTTCACAGGTGAGAGGCCGCGATCCCTCCACGATATCCTGCACGACGGCTGAGGTTCTGGTTCTGACCAGGTCCAGACGGGGTGGGAGATTACCGGCCCAGGTCGGGTTCCATCCCGCGGTTCATTGGAGAGGGATCCACGTCATGCGAGACCACCGGCGACCTGCAGTACCTGACCCGGGCCGCTCCTGGTGCCCCTTCCCCCGCCCCGAGGGCCTGCCACGTGGGAGAGGTGGGCTGGGGCTGGGAGTTCAACCAGCAACTTAACGGGCAGACGCTCCGGAGCAACATGCAGATCAAGGTCTGAGAAGCAACGGGGGTCCGCGCTACTCAGTGGAGGACGCTGACCTCAGCATGGCCTCACAGTAACGACACACCAGAGGTGGTGGTCAAGGTGCGGGGCCAGAGCAGACTTTTGGTAGGTCGGTGAGGTCAGTGTCCTGAAACTGGGTGAGCAGCTTCCAACCTATTGACTCAGCGATGCCTTTGTTGACAAAAACAAGTGACTGGTTTGTTTGTTCTGACAGAAGACTGAGGTGCGAGTCGCATTGGGGACAGACGGAACCACCAGTCAGTGTGTGTGTCTCACGCATCACTCGTACACGCCTGTACACACACTCACACGCTTGATTCCTCCGTTCTGTTGTTCCTCTCTCCAGGAGAGCTGAGGAGCCAAGGCCTCCAGCAGGGGGCGCCATGTAGCCTGGCATGGCCGTTATGAGATGATTTCTCTGCAAGGGGGTTCAAAATTCACGTGTTCATCTCTTTCCACTCAACGAGTCTCAACTCCAGAATACCAACTCTGATCTGATAAGGACATAAAAGCAGTGTAATCTGAGCAACATCATCTCAATCTGATTAACAGATAAATAGGTAGGTATTCAGTTAGATAAATAAGACTTTATTGATCTAGAGGGAAATTCAAGCGTCCACGAGCATAAAACAACCATTGCAGACAGTAAAATAAGATAAAGGTAGAAACAGGTAAAAAACAAACAAACAAACATTGGAACACTGTGGATTAGAAGATGTGAGTGTTCACTTCTTCATGACTCAGGTAGTCTGGGCTCTGGACGAGGGAGTTAATCCGGTTGATATTGGAGCCTCCACATGATCCAGATGAAGTGACATGACCAGGTCACGTGACGTGATTTGCACAGACGACGACATGAGCAGCTTCACAACAACGATGCACCCTCACCCCTTCATGTGGCCACATGATGTGGTGGTGTCAGACGTCTGGCTTCGCTTGACACTGAAACTGAATGCAGACATGATATGAAAATAAACACCCTAATATGAGTGGATCTGTGTGACACAGTGATTTTTTTAATCCATCTGTTTTGATCCTGACATTAACTTGGTAGCATCATCATGTTGCATAATAGCACTGGCATAAAATAAAGAAAATTCACATGTCGTTATCGTCTTAATATGCAGGTAACACCATCAGAAGATGTGGGCAGGCCTATACTTTAATCTGACAAATATCATCATCTTAGATCATTGACTCACAACACTGCATTTATGGCACCTGCAGTTCATTTAAAATTATGTTAATCTGACATGACAGACACAATCGATGTGGACCATATGATGTATCCTCAGATTAGCCCCAGATTATCAACTCAGAATGTTGGGCATGCATGAGAGAATTGATTTAATCTAGTTCAGTGTGAAGCTAGTCAGACGAACATCATCTTGTTCAGATAGCCTAGGATTAAAACTCAACCTGGTTGAAAGCAGAGCCATGGAAACTCAAAGTAGTTGCCAAGACGTTTAAAAGTTTGTGTCCTGTCAGCTCAGATGTCCAGTGGAAGACGTCCCAAAATAAACCCAGTGTTCTCGTATCGTGGTGAGACAGACTCAGATTAAGAGTTTAATCTCTGCCTGGAAGCTCTCAGGCCGGCTACAGCCACCAGAATCTCATCTTGAAGTGACCTGCCGGTTTCCACTTTTCAGTGACAATGATTTTCCTCTCACTGTGCCACTGACAGGGGAAGACACTGGTAGACATCCATGTCTGTACAAGCTTTCTGGTTCTGTTCAGTCTGCCCCATTCAGTCTGATCTATCCGGTTCTGTTCCATCTGTTCTCCATGACTGGCACGTGTGTGCTGTTGCTGGTCCCTGACTGCTCGGGGCTTTTGTTGCTCCTGCTCTACAGGCAGCAGCGGCAATCATGAGAGAGCTCTAAATGCAACAGAGTGAAGATCACATGACATGCTGCTTGGAGGTGTGCGCTCCCTGAGTGCTGTTCTACTTTGTCTTAATTTTCCTTCACTAAAAAGTTTCTATTTTTAGCTTTATGCGTATTAATCACTGTCTTTCCTGGCATGAATTTCCTGTTGGTTCTTCACCTTTCAGGCAGTCACGCCGCACAGACTCATGCGTTTACGTTCATGTTTTCTCCTGCAGCGACGCTGTTTTACTGCGAAATTTCTAAGCGGATATTCCGTATTTCCACTTCCTGTGAGCAGCGCTAGCTTACATCACCGGCGGCTACATCAGTTAGCACAAACTAGTCTCTTTACATTTCTCCGTCCCCCGAAAATGTCTCACCCAGCGCCTTCTGAAAAGCCATCAAACCCCAAAACCCCCGGGTTTTCTTCGATGTTGACGTCGGCGGAACGAGAGGTTCGAAACATCCAACATTTAAATGTCAATCCTCCAGTTAGCTTAGCCACTTAGCTTCATTCAAGCAGCCACTGGAACCACCGGCCAAACGTCGGAGCAGCCGAGCAACCTGCGGCCCGTGAATGAAGATGTTTGTGGGGTCGCTGCACTCTGCTGTGTGTGTGTGTCGTCCTCACACTTAAAATCAGAACCTCGGAACTGGAATATCTGCTCTGCAGCTCAACCACGTGGTCTCCGCGCGTTCATATTTACCGTCATGTTTCATTGACCTCCGCCATCGTTGCTCACTGTTAGTTGACTTGCTTTTGAAAATCCACATAACAGCGTCATTAATCATGGAAGGTAAAAACTATAATTTCTGAACGCAACATAACTTCAAAATAAAAGTGCAGCGCCAACACAGTGTTACCATAGCAACCGAGGCGCGTGGGTGTAACCACTACTCCTTTCGTCTGAGATTAGGGTTAAACTAGAACAACAAGAGCTGTGTGACTGGTCAGCTCCGACTGGATGTGAAGGAGAAACTGTGCCTGACTTTGCGCCTGGACCAACCTGAGTCCTGTGACTGTCCTTCCCACAGCTGGCCGCATCGTTCTGGAACTGTTCGCCGACGTCACGCCCAGGACGGCGGAGAACTTCCGGGCGCTGTGCACTGGAGAGAAGGGAGTGGGCGCCAGCACAGGAAAACCGCTGCACTTCAAGGGCTGCCCTTTCCACCGCAGTAAGTGCTGTGTTCCCCCGGGGCTGGATCACACTTTGACTTATGCCTGATGCTTTCAGTTATCAAGAAGTTCATGATTCAGGGAGGTGACTTCTCCAACCACAACGGCACCGGAGGCGAGAGCATCTATGGAGACAAGTTTGAGGATGAGAACTTCCACTACAAGGTGACCACCAGCCTGGTAAACATGACGCTCCAGTACAGCACTCACATCCTGTGTTCCCACAGCACGACCGAGTCGGGCTCCTCAGCATGGCCAACGCCGGGCCCAACACCAACGGCTCGCAGTTCTTTATCACCACCGTCCCCACGCCACATCTGGACGGGAAGCATGTGATCTTCGGTCAGGTGCTGAAGGGGATGGGCGTGGTCAAGATGCTGGAGGCCGTCGACACCAACGAGGATGCTCCGGTGAAGGTCTGGAGCCCAAAACCTCAGCTGAGTTTCTGTCAGACGAGGTTGTAACATTCATGTCTTTGCAGCCGTGCGTCATCGCCGACTGTGGCGAGCACCGCGACGGCGACAGCTGGGGATCGGCAGCAGATGACGGAACAGGCGACGCCCACCCAGACTTCCCGGAGGACTCTGACGTGGACTTCAAAGACGTGAGCGTTTCAGTGGGCTTGCTGAGTCTAGTTGCTTCCACCTAACTCATCTTGTGCTTCTGTGGTCCCCCAGGTGGACAAGGTCCTGTCGGTGGCTGAAGACCTGAAGAACATAGGAAACAAACTGTTCAAGAGCCAGGACTGGAACGCTGCCGTAGGCAAATACGGCAAAGCTCTGAGGTGATGACGACGAACATTCTGAGTGCTGAGGTCCAGGTGAGCTGGAGGTCTGACAACGGTCTGGATCTGCCCTCAGGTACCTGGAGGTGGGCGGGGAAGTCCTGGAGGAGACACAGCAGAAGAAGCTGGAGCCCACCGCCCTCAGCTGCTACCTCAATACTGCTGCCTGCAGGCTGAAGCTGCAGCTGTGGCAGGAGGCGCTGGAGAGCTGCAACGAGGTGAGATGGTCTAAGACGAGATTGTCAGAGGTCATTTCAGGCAGGGTGGACATGCAAACTTGAAGTGACACCACTGACATGCTTGCACGACATTCTGGGTTTGACGTCAAACTGCTCTGTTTGTTTCAGGCTCTGGAACTGGACCACAGCAACACCAAGGCTCTATTCCGGAGAGCTCAGGCTTGGCAGGGGCTGAAGGAGTTCTCCAGTGCTATGGTAACTTGCGGCGCCCCCTGGTGGGCGCTTCTGTGACTGTGAAGTGATTTGAAGCAGCACAACGTCGAGCTGCCTCTCATTGGTGTTTCTGTCACGCAGACGGACCTGAAGCTCGCTCACGGGATCACACCTGAGGACAAAGGTGAGTGTGATGCAAGGGTCCATCTGTTACCCTCACGACAGCTGTGTCTCAGTGAATGCATAGCGTAGCGAAGATGTAGAATGTCACTCGTGGTCCCTTGGTCACTGTTGAGGGAAGTTCGGCCCAAGTTGACTGGTGTGTGAAGCAATTTGTCCTGGGGGAAACAGCTGGTTGCCATGGTAACGGTGGTTATCTGCTCCTGCTGTTATCAGCCCTGGCCGCATGAAGCCAGAATGTTCTCAGCGGTTCCCATTCAGGTTGTGGTCTTTAAACCCAGCTGCTGCCAGGCGACTGATAAGAGCTCCCTCAGGCATGTGTATGGAGCAAAGACTGCAGGATAACATCTGGAAATCTTCTGTGTGCAGCCATCAGCAACGAGATGAAGCGAGTGCAGCTGAAGGTCCAGGAGGAGAAAGAGAAGGAGAAGAAGATCTACGCCAAAATGTTTGCCTAAAAATCCTCCAGACGCAGACGTGGTTGCTGTGTCTGGGAAGACCAGGTGACCACGCCGCTACAGGTCTGGAGCTGAGGAGCAACACTGATCTGAGCTTCAGTCGCGTTCACAGATTCAGCTCCATCAATGGTGAGGAGTCCTGCGGCGTTCTGTTTTCACCACGTCAGGTGCAGCAGCATTTATCGCTAGAGAAGAAATCAATTGTTCAGGTTCCAAAGAAACAGGATGTAAAATGTGCTTTTAATACTCCTCTGCTTCCTGTTTCTCACTGGTTTGCACTTCACACACCACCTCGGGGCGACCTGTGACCTCTTAATGTTTCACATGACAGCGTTTCCACAGGTAGCCGTTAGCTTGATGCTTTATCCCACTCCGTCCATCGCTCAGGTGCATCAGCCGTTCAGACCACGTCCCAGTAAGAGTCAACTTTGTTGCCAGTAGTCCCCTCTGATGGAGTGTGAAGGTCATGTGATGCGGACTGTTCCTTGGAAATCTTTAGTTTACAGCGCTGAGTTGTCAGTTTGTTGTTTATTGATGTTACTCTGTACAAAACTGCAATAAACTGTAAATTAAGAACAAACATGTTCACAATCATGTCGAAGCTTTTCGGGGTACAGCGGTCCGTTTTCATCCGTAACGTGGCCACAACAACATTACCGAGGGCGCGTAATGTGACGACACTTGGCCACCGTTGAATAATCCAGGCAGGATTCCTAATCTGAAATTACGCAGTGAAAACAAACTGGGATCTGAGACGCTGTTCGACTCGTTCAGGCACATGAGCGTTCCGGTTGCCCAGAATTTAACCGCCTAGGTCTCCAGTCAGCAGACAGGTGAAGTTCACATCCCATTGTAGGCGGGTCCCCCGCCCCCCTCTGGTACCACCCAGTTGATGTTCTGACTCGGGTCCTTGATGTCACAGGTCTTGCAGTGGACACAGTTCTGAGCGTTGATCTGCAGACGCATCCCATCGCCAGTTTCCACTGGAACGTACTCATACACGCCTGCAGGGGGAGACAGAGTTACTATGACCACTAGTTCAGCTCTGACGCCGTCTTCCAGTCAGACTCGACTGAACCTGGCAATGATCACTGTCAGCCAGTCCAAGCAGCAGCATGAGGTTGGTTGTCACAATGTTATAGCTGCACATTCTAGTGTAACGTGGTAGCACAGGTTTAACAGGGTCAGTGCCTTGCAGAAGAGCGCTGCGAGTCATCAGGAGCAGCGTTACCTCCGCTGTTGTCGCCCCTCACGTGAGCTGAAACTGGCATGGGTGTGCGAGACCACCGTCCAAATGATGTGTCGCTCGGGATGAAGCTCCAACCTCTGGAGGAGCTCCGTGACCCACCTGCAGGACAGAAGCGCTGCTCCGGGCCGTCGTAGATGGCGAGGTTCCTCTCCACTGGGACGCTGTCGTCTCTCAGGGTGAGGTGGGCTGGCTGGTCGCCCTCGTGGTTGGTGCCACTGAGAGCCACCGAGGACAGCAGGTCGAAGCTGATCTTCCCATCAGGTTTGGGGTACTCAATGGGGGTGCACTCTTTGGCAGGTTTCAGCTGGTGAGCATCCAAACCTGCAGCAGGAACCTCAGAAGCTCAATCCTCTGTAACAGAGGTCTGTAACAGAGTCACCAGGACTCACCACAGTGTTTGAGGGTCCAGGGCTCCTTCCCCCTGAGGATCCAGTAGAAGATCCCGGTATAGACCATCCCGCCGTAGAGACCAAAGTAGTTGTGGAAAGATGGACGGATGTTTCTGACGGCGTGCAGCTCCTTCCACACCCACGATGACTTCAAGGCCTCGGAATACTCTGGAACGTGGAGCCCTGTGGATCGACATGTTGAAGCTGTGGCACATGAACGACTCACGCCAGGCACCAGTCATCTCATTGAAGATCTGATCCTTCACCGCCAAGTCGCCAACATCTGGACCCGACGACATCTGGCTCTCCTCACACCGGTCCATCATCTCCTCACGCACTCGTCCTGTAAACCTCTTATTGTCACCTCTCTGACAAGCTTGTAGTGCCCCCACCCGCCTGCAGAGCTCCCTTAAACCCTGATCCTAGTGCAGCAGACTCGCATCGTCATGACAACGGTCTCTGTGACATCAGGCTGCGGTTGTTCCCGGTGGCCCTCAGACTGATGCTGCTGAACCTCGCAACACAATTAGATCCCACAATCTGCGTGTGACCTTTCAGGAACAAATGTGCCACAGTGTGGTGGGTCCCAGACTTTCATTTCTCACCGAGGTTGGTGTTTGAGTCTGTCTGTGTCAGAAGCCAGGGTTATCTGGATGAATGCTGTTACCTGCTGTCTCTGATTCCGGGTTCTCGGCGGTGACTCTTGGAAAAACGGATTCTGCTGCCAGAATGCCGCTCTTCATGGCCGTGTGGGTCCCCTTGATCTTGGGGACGTTCATGAATCCAGGACTGCAACCGATCAGGAGGCCGCCGGGGAAGGTCAGCTTAGGGATGGACTGGCAGGAGAAACACGGAAGTGTGAGGACAAGAAGAGACAGGAGGAGCACGCGGACTGTCAAGTCAAAAGAGGCAGGAAGTTGTCAGGTCAGGTGACAAGTCCAAGTCAGGAGGAAGTCTTGCTGACTGTGGAATGACCTAGAGATCAAGTCTCAAACTGTTTTAAATCTGTGGACATGAAACCCAACACCAACGTCTCAATGTGATTTGAGGGAGTTTTGTTTGTGTGGCGTCATTTTCAGGAGCCACGGAGGAAACCAAAGTCAGCACCAAGTGTTGCCTTCATTCACAGAAGTGTCCTCCATAACAGACAGAAGTTGGACCACTAAAAAGGTGTTGTGATCGTGTTATGTGCCAGGGTCGTGAAGTCTTGTCGACCACCCTGGACCCACTGAGGTGGTACACACCTGTAGGCCGCCCTCGTTCAGTGCCCGGGCTCCGTAGGCGATCCGGGTGCCGCCCTCCAAGGTGGCTGAGATGAAGGGGTGGTGCTTCCAGCGCTGGAACTCTCTGAACGGACTCAAGTAAGGATTGGAGTAGTCCAGACCCACCTGAGGAAAGGAGTTCAGGTGAGCAGTGGGGCTGGGTATCGCCAAGAACCTCACCATTCCATTGGGTTCGATTCCATTCAAAGGCTTTTTGTGAATTACGAAGTAGAAAAACACATCTGCACAGCATGTCACCTCACATGCCGAGCCTGAACCTGATAACAAAACTTAGTCACTTATATGTGCACGTGGAGTGCTGAAGTGTGAAACATGCCAGTCCCAGAGAGAGACCACTCTGCTGCCCATCAAACTTGACTGACAGCGGATCTCCTCAGTTTGCATTTCAAATTAAACTTTTCTCCTGGCAGTCAAGCTTCAAAGATTGACTCTGACTCCATCACTGTGACAGGGGGAGGACCGGGACTCACCACAAAGCCCAGAGCCACTAGTGGTTCTCCTTCGTTCAGGTGGTACAGGAAGGATCCGCCGTACGTGTTCCTGTTGAGCGGCCAACCCACTGAGTGTTCTGCCCGGCCCGGACGCCAGTTCTTCTCCTGGATGGTCCACACCTGAGACAGACAGCCGTTACCTGACCTACTCACAACTGGAGACAGAGCTCCCGTCCTGCTCACCTCCTTCAGTCCGATGGCATAGGTCTGCGGTTCACAGTTCTCTCGCAGGTTGAACTGCTTGTACAGCTGTTTGGCCAAATGTCCGTGGCACCCTTCTCCAAACATGGTGACCTTGGCGTGCAGCTCCATCCCGCGCTCAAACACATCCTGGTGGAGGAAGCAGCAGCAACATTTAACTCTCCAGGTTCAGACTGAATGCCATGAACCAGTACCTTCGGAGAACCGTCTTTAGCAATGCCGACGTCGTTGGTGGCAATTCCCTTCACACTCCCGTCTTCATGGAACAGAACCTTCAGACAAAGGCACCGTGGGTCAGAACCATGTCGCCATCATGGGTCAGGGAGAAGATGGAGATGAGATGTGGACTGATGGACGGTGCCTTGGTGAAGACACGAGGAGTGTGTGTGTGTGTGTGTGTTTCTCACCTCCGAGGCAGCGTACCCAGGATAGAGCTCTACTCCAAGCTCCTCAGCCTGTTCACCAAGCCAGCGCACCAGGTTTCCCAGTCTCACAATATAGTTTCCATGGTTCCTCATGGGCAGACCTGTCGGGCATGATTGGTCAGTCCAGGTCGCATGACTGTCATGCTGGTCTTAGGATTGAAGGACTGATTCAAAACTGGGTCCCAACACCAGACTTTGTTTCCTCCCGGAGCTCCTCAAACCTGACCCAAACAACTCTCTGGAAGGGGTGCGTGGTCCACTGCCCCACTGCTCAACTATGCCGAGTCACTTCTGGAGCTGTGATGAGTCTCAAACCATCCTGTCCTCTCTTTATTACACTTCTGACAGTCTGTTCAAAAGACCCGGGAGTCTCAGTGGACCCCCTTAACCCCTACTGACAGTCAGAGACTAATAAAGTAGGAGTAGAGTGGGCAACAGTTTGGGCTCACAGAGGGTCAAGAATTACCTGGAAGTATGGGAACAGGTATCCTGTGCTTCTCTGTGAAGATGCTGAAAATGTCTTCAGTCACTGGTGTGTTGAGGGGCGCCTGGGGACAGAGAGGAGGGGTTGACCAGCTGAGGACTGGAGTCACACCCACCAGGGGAGGAGGGTGGCTCTCAAATCTAGACACGAAGGGATGAGCTCCAGACTTTCACTGGACACTCAAGTAGCATGAACCATTGTTTTTCAGCAAGAAGCTGTGTTCGGCTGCAGGTCCAGATCAACCCACCAACACCCCACATCTAGAGCTCGACTTCCTGTCACGCTCTCATACCAGGATTGCATGAGTGAGTCTCACCCCTCTCTCTTTCCAATCGGGGAAGAGTTCCTGCAGCGCGCTGGGTTCCAGACAGGCTCCAGAGAGTGTGTGAGCTCCGATCTGAGAAGCCTTCTCCACCACACACACTCGTAGCTCTTTCTCCTGCTCATTAGCCAGCTGCTTCAGGCGAATGGCTGCAGAGAGTCCTGCAGGACCTCCACCCACGATGACCACGTCGGCCTCATCTGCAAACCGCTCCATCTCCACACCTGCAGGGAGACACCAGAATCGGAGGTTAGAGGAGCTCAGCTCAGGTTCTTACACTTGAACCAATAAAAAAAGCGAAGTTGTCAGCCTCATCGTGCGACAGGTGCCTTCAGTGTGGAGTTATAGTTGATGCTAGATTCTGGTGCCAAATGAAGTAGAGCAAGTAGAGCAAGACACCTGACTTTTCTCAAGCTGAAAGAGTTTTATACAATCAACAAACAACATCCCAGTGTGGCCCTGTGTGCTGTGTGCGTTGCTTTAACAACACATATTTGAATTTTTATCAACATAGTGTTTGTGAAGCCAAAACATTGGGTGTGATGTCACATTTCCCAGATGAATATTTGCCTGACAGTTTGTCCACATCGTGTCAAAGGCCGGCGTCACTGATGTTCCAAATCTATATCGACCACATACACACCACATCCCAGACAGGGTTTCATCAGGGGTCTACTTTTCCAGCAAACTGATTTTGGCCACAGTCCAGGTTTTACTTTCCTCAGTGTTGGCCAAAGGCCACTGTGCAACTTCTGTGATTATAAATGAGGGGGATCTACAGTGCAGGACAAGTTGGAATAATCCACTACCTCAGGTCACGACTGACAGATGAACGGCACAACATCAAACACGAGCGCTGCATGTTTACAGAGAGATCTCTGGAGGATTTGGGTACAGGAAGTGGTTGAGAAGGAGGGTCAGCAAGGACAAGGGTTCTCACGTACACGTATATCGTCTTAACTTGCAGACACACAAACGTGTGTGAAATGAAAAGACTTGAATCAGTTTATTTAAATTTCTTAAGTGTTCTTAAGACTTAAGTGTTGTTTGTTTTGTGCTACGGTTTGAAGTCGGTATGACGTGGTAGAGGTCAGCAAGTCGGAGTAATGTTGCTGGAGCTCACCTTCCCATCGCGGATCCTTCTCCCGGGGATGGATGGTGTAGTGCGTGGTGATGCGAGGAGCAGAGGAACTGGACCGTCTGTGGAGCTGTGGGGTGGCGTGATCCACAGACTTCAACGCCTGGATACACCTGTGTGCTGATGGAGGAGAGAACAGTCAAGGAGGGGGTGCAGCCCAAGTCATCAGTCCCATCATGTGTTGACGTCTGATTCTCACAGGTGAACCCGCTGCCAGCTAAAGTCATTACTGTCACTGTCACCTTCCATTTCAAATACACCACCGCTGGATCACACCACCGTCTTCTCGGCTCTGTCTCCTCTCAGTCTGCCGTGGACTCTTCCCACAGACCGAAGCTCGTCTCTGAGCAGCTGGTTGTTTCTCAGCAACATGCTGGCGAAGCTAAAGTTCCCCCCAGAATTACTCAATCGGCAACGAAAGCTGACTGTAACCACCTTCAACTATAGTTATGGCTTAATAGTGGCTTGACAAAAGTGGAGTTTTGATGGACACACCAGATCCGGTGACCTATATGTCGAGTGAACTTTGCCCTACATGTTAGCTTGATGCTAACCGAGTGTTAGCGGACTCTTTGTGACAATTGACGGAACGTACAAGTGAAATGCTGTTAGAATAAAAGTGTTAGCCATGGTGGTGGGGTTGTGAGTGCGTTTGAAGGCTCGTCCTTCAGACAGCTACCGGTTAGCCTGGGCGCTAGCTTGAGACTCACCTCTCACGGAGTACCTGCAGGCAGGAAACATCGCGACTCCTCCGCTGACTTTGCTCCAGAAGATTGAAGGTTTAGATGCTACAAGACCCGTCAGGAGGCTGACCAGAGCCGGCTCGCTCCGCAGCTTGTGTAACTCTCGAAAACACGTCTCATAACACACACATTGACCGCTGCAACGTCAGTGCGCATGCGCCGCCCCAGTCAGCAGCGCAGGGGTCGGCGTCTCCCAAGTTTATGAACCGCCTCGCCACTGGGCGCGGAAATGCTCTGCCAAAGATGCGGTTGACAAGATGCTGCTTCGAGCCTCTTGCCCGAGCTGAGACGGGACGGAGGGGATAATCTGATGAATGAGGTCTGGAGTCTAAAAATAAGTGGATGACAGCGAGTCTGCAGCTGCTGCCGGAGCTCCACCCTCCTCCTCCGACACACTGGTGAAATGACCCGTGGGTTTCTTCTCTCACTTGTAGTCACCAGCTTTGGGGCGACCCAGAAAACACACGCTTCTCTGCCTGGACCTTCTTGTAGAGAGAAGCTCGGTCTTCCAGGAGAGACTCAGAGGAGAACCTCTACTGCTCCAGGAGTAGACCGTTACCTCTGCTGGTTTAGTGAGGAGTTCAGCTGGGAGGGCAGACCCAGGACATGTCTCTGTGTCAACTCTGGACCTACTCCCGCTGCTGCCCCTGCGACCTCACCTCAACAAAGTAGTGGAAAAATGACCAAAGTTTTCCCTGTCAGTTTTTATTTCACCTGATCTCTTCAACACACAACCTTGAACAAACGAAAACTTGCAATACTTTTCGACTCCTTTTTATTGAAAGACAAGTGTCTCCAAACACTTGCAGCACGATGTGGTGAGTGAAAGAGTAGTTTTTCACAAACATCATGATGAATAAAACACACTAGGAACTTGTAGACAGACATGCAGTTCATGGCGTGGTCAGGATCCCAGGCCAGCTGGGAAATAAAAGCCTCCAGTCCGATGTCATGTTCCCAGCACTGGAACACAACCTGGCTGGAGAGCCTCCACCATGAGCCACGTTCACTCGACAGTTCACCTGCTGACTTGACTGATTTGTTTCGCCATTCTCTTCACGCTTTCATGCAACAGCAAAGTGAGCACTGATGATTGATTTTGTGAAATCACCAGAGTGGTCATGAACAAAGAGTCGAGTGTCTCACGTTACTTTCTGAAGCGCTGAGTCCTGCTAAACAAGATTTTCTTCACAGTCCCGATGGTGAGATGCAGGTCTTGAATGACCAGAAGTGCGTGGGATGTCCTGCCGGGGTCATGGTCACTCAGTCCATGTGTGTGTCGACGCAGGTGTCCGAGGGCTTCTGCGGACACACCGACAGAACAGTGGGCTGCCTCCTATGCTCGGGTTGCCTGCTCACGTCCTCCAATTCCTCACTGGCATTCTCCACTGGGGTCAGCTTGACGGGCGGCACCGTGACCTCAGGTGGGTGAACTGGCCCCGGGGCGGTCTCCTGCAGCGGCCACATCTCCTGCCACGTTGGCGACGGGTGGACGCCCTGGTGCCCGGCCAGCAGGGGGCGCCGCTGGCGGGAGTTGGCCCAGACCTGCAGGATGGTCTCTTTGAAGGGCCGCGTGGTCAGCGTGTACAGGATGGGGTTGAGGGCGCTGTTGATGGGCAGGATGAAGACGACCACCCACGAGCTGATGCTGCCTGCAGACACGTCTGAACATCATCATCCATCCAGCAACCTATCAGGGGTCACTCGTCCCTGACCACTCCTCCTCACTTCAACCATACATTTGCTCACCATCCAGTCTCTTACCCAACAGACACTCGTCCATCATCCATCCATAGTGTTGAACATAGAAACACAGATGAATCTCCACCATACCTGGAATCTCTACCTGCAGCAGGGACACAATCTTCAGGATGAAGATGGGGATCCAGCAGAGCGAGTCAGTGATGACAATGGAGAAGAACCTCTAGGCGATGGTCACCTCCTTCTTGATATGGTTGCTGTACTTGGTGGTCTGCGTTCCGGTTCTCTGGATGTTGTAGAACATGCTGGCGTAGGAGAGCACGATGATGAGGAAGGCCACCAGGTTCAGACCTGCGGGGACAGCCGGGCACACCAGAGCTTCATGCATGAATCTGGTTTGAATCATCGTCACCAGTCCCGAGGTCCTCGCCATCCGAAACTCACATTGATTTCTTTACAGCCAAACACAGGAGTTTAAACAGCCCAGGATCATCTTTGGCCCTGATTTGAGCTTTTCCCAACAAAATACAGGGAAAACTGCATGTCTGTCTCGCTCTGGAGTGCAGACACACTATAACCCGGGGCTGGGAAAACTGGTCCTCTCAGGGCCGGGGTGGTACAGGTTTGTGGCGCCCTCTCGTGGACACCTACGTCACCACGTGCATAAAATACGCCCTTTGACCTCTTCAATTGTCTCACCCAGGAAGATGACAATGGAGTAGACGTGAGCGCACGGCGTCTCCGGCTGCTCCGAGTGCAGCGGGAAGCACACGCCGTTGGTTCCATAGAAGTTCCGGAACAGACCCTTGCAGACCAGTGGCAGGAACGCCACCACAAACCCGAAGACCCAGATCCCCAGCAGGATGGTGACGGTCCTCCTCCAGCCTGGCGTCAGGTACTGGAAGGGGTAGACGATGCAGATGTACTTCTCCAGCGTCAGGTAGGTGAGCAGCAGGACTGAGACCTCGGTGGACAGCATGGCCAGAGAGCCGATCACCTGACACTGACCGCTGTCCATCCAGGCCTGGGCGTGGCGGTTGTACTCGCCGCGGAACTTGAGGTCGTACGCTCCGATCACAAAGAGGTAGATGCCCATCAGCCCGTCAGCGCCTGCCAGTGGAGGACGGAGAGAAGTGCAGATCAGAGGTGGAAGGAAGTTTTGAGAGGGGGAGGCTGTCGTTGCCCTCCATTTCCAGATGGACTCATCATTTCTCAGACAGAAAGGCTGACCGAATGCTGCACCGGCTCTCCAGCATCCCTGGGACTCACAGCAGAGCGAGATGATGCACATGGCGTGCAGCTTGTTCTCCGAGCGGATGTAGGAGCGCATGCAGATGACAAAGACGTTGCCGACGCAGGTGGTGGCCGACACCACCCAGACGAAGACCCGCAGCACGATGTTGGCCAGCAGGTCCTCCAGGGACGAGATGCCGTCTGTGTTGGGCTTGCAGCTGCGCACGTGAGGAGCGTAGCCGCAGTACTGGAACTTCTTGAAGTAGCTGCAGAGAGAGAGAGAGAAGGGATCAGTGAGCAGCACAGTTCGTGCTACCTGTCCATCAATCTTCTGCATCATTTCATTCTGCCTGCTCTGAGTGAAGATTAATGGTTGTCCATGGCTCCACAACAGCTCTGTGATACTGACACTTACATGTGAGTCAGGTACTTCAGCGGTTCAAACATTCGCCGCTGGATGTCTCCGATCTCAATCCCCTCCATGCTCCTGGGAAGCAAAACACAAATCCACGTGATGAAGTAAACATCACCTGACTGTCGTTGGAGAGGATCACTGGGCGGATGAATAGCTTCCTGGTCGCCATGGAGACAATTAGAACCAGTTTGTTTTCAGAATACTGGTGATTGTTTTTTTTTCTCCAGATGAAGATGAATGTAGATCTGTGTGTGTGTAGAGGTCATGACATGATAATGGTGCAGTCAGCTGGACAAGGTGGTGATGATGGAGGTCCGGAGAGGAGGGGGGCGTGAGCGCGGCCAGAGGATAGAAAGGAAGCAGTCTCCAACTAGAGTAGAGGCCAAGTCAATGGAGAACAAGTCAGACAGTCAAGAGCAGACCAACACGGCGGAGGGTGCAGAGCTGCTCCAGAGGTTGTGGGGTAGAATCCTGTTCAGGTCACGTGTTGTGAAGACAGAGCTTCAGCAGCGAGATGTGTCGTTACTCACAGCGACTTGAGCCTGTGTAAGCTGTCGAAATGATTGACCTGAAGCTCCACGATGGGATTGTAGGAGATGTTCCTGCGAGTGAAGCAGAGGCGAGGAAATGAGTGTGTGGCTCACACACACCAAAGCCATTCTGCCGTGAGGGACAAAAGACTACTGATCCCTCCATGGTGTCAGCAGACAGCTCGCCTCAGCCCTCTGATCCGAGCATGCTCGAGTGTGTTTGTCCATGGCACTCACAGTTGCAGCAAATCTCCCAGTAAGATGAAGAGATTGGAGGGAATCTTCATCAGCCTGTTGCTGGACAGATCCCTGCGACACACACACACACGTTAGTCGCAAACACAAAACATGCAGAGCCGCTGTCGGATTATAAGTATGTATAAATATAAACTTAAATTAAAGAGAGGATCGCACGTATCCACTTCACACAGGTTTGGATTTGTGGGGTCCGGCATAAAGGAAGTGTATTCCCCAAGATTCTTCCTCACTATGATAAATACGCTTAAGCACATGCACACACACACACACAGGATGCACGTGCACCTCAACCTCTAGGTCAAAGGTAAAGAAGGAGGCTCCTCTGTTCTCTCCATTGATTCTGTTGCCTTCAATGCAAAATCAATATTGACACAGACGCCAGTGAAGAAGCTGGAGAGAGGCTGGTTCTCATGCTCTGCTGAGGGAAACGCTGGAGGACGGTGTGTCAGAGAGGGTTCTACACAGGCTCACACACCTCTGTCACACTTGAGTGCTAGGATAAGGAAGACCTCTTTCTCCACCTCCACTCAGGAGTCAGAAATGAGAAGCAAAATTGAGCAACGCTGCGAACGTGACCGCAGCAGTGTGAGTCACATGACCAGGTCTGCGGGCAGCCAGACTCACAGTTCTCCAAGCTTCTGCAGGACAGAGAAGGCCTGCTCATGGACCTGGCTGATCCGGTTCCTCTGCAGCACTCTGAGGACACAGGAGACAGACAGTTGGACGTCCACCACACCCACAGGACAAACTGATCTTGATAGAGCTTTGATGCATAGCTGCTTCACGGCGTCCAGAGAATACGATTCATAACTTTAACAACACAGATATGAAAATTGTCACTGTTGAGTCAAAAACGGATGAAAGCTTTGACTGTTCCGAGACAGGCATATTTCATAAGGGAATAAATCAAATGCCACGCCTTGGAAGGAAAGTCGTTATTTGACTTTAAAGATAGAACTTTTTTTTTTTTAACACTAGAGTGAGGTCCAGCAGCTCCACCTACAGCACGGTCAGCATGGTGCAGGAGCAGAAGGAGGCGTTCCCAATGCTCTCCAGCAGGTTTCCCTCCAGGTCTCTGCCAGGAGAACACAGCACCATGAGCAGGTTCCCGACACACGCTGGCACCTTCGGACTCACAGCCAGTTGAGGATGGGCATCTCCCGGCAGATGTCGTCCAGCCGGGTCAGAGAGTTGTTGAGCAGAACCCTGCGAGGTCGACACGTGCGGGTGAACATCAGTGCGGTGAGACAGAAGAAGCGACTGACAAGACTCACAGCAGCACTAGCGAGTTGAGGCCGGAGAAGGTGAGCGAGGAGATGTGGTGGATGTTGTTGTTCTCCAGGATCCTGAAACCACAATCACAGCACAGCTGAGGTGAGCCACAGATGGGTCGGTCCGGTGCTGAGAGCGTGATGTGACGTGAGAAACATTCGTAGACAGCCTCAAAGGGGTTCTGACGTCCTGCCAACAGGGGGCACTGCTGCACATTCTGTTCTGGTGTCTGGCAGACAGTGATAGTTCAGAAGGAAGGACAAGTACCCATGGGTCTCATGTATGAATACTTCAGTCTGAAACTATGGGTACACAGGCGTATTCGGATGTATGAAACAGTTCACAGCATGGATCCCTGCATGTTTGCTTGATGCATCACAAATGAATGCATATGATGGGGTACCCGACCCCTACCTTTCCTCTGCCTCCTCGTTTAAATATGCAAAACATACGCTCTTTCACAAACGGACAAGAGCGCACTCTGCACTTGACTCAAGTACCCGCTTGATCATTTCAAGGCAATATATACCAAGAGACAAGGCAACATTCACCAAGTAAATGGTTCACTGTCAGAGTATCCACATGTGTAGTGTTGTTGGAGCTTTTGCCGTGACGTGTGCTGCGGTCGCTCCAACTATACGAGAAGAACTGGCGCTGCACGGTGGTGCTCCGAAACACACTTTTTATTGACTGTATAGCTACTGCAGGACTACACTTCCTTCCCTTAACCTATGCGGCACCAGCAGACACTCCCCACTAGGTGGCACACTCTAGACAGTGACCTTTGGGTCGCTCCCCACTTCAGTCACTTGACCTTTGACCTTCTGTGAAAACCAAGACTAGAAGTGTTTGAAGGTGCTGATGAGTGCTGTCCATGTGTTGGTTGAATCGCCTCCTAAGCGCCACCTGCTGGTCACTCACAGCCACTCCAGTTGGTGCAGGTCCTGGAACACTCCGGGCTTCAGCACGTAGATCTTGTTGTAGCTCAAATACCTGTGTGGGCAGACAGAGGTGACCTTTGACCCTCATGCATCAGTTGAAAACAAGCACACACACACATACACGTTTGTATTGCTTCCCCTGTGGGGACATTGTGAGGACCGCTGATAGCCATAACCCTTTCCTCAGCCTCTAACCATCCAAAACATATGGCTCACCTGAACCAGGGCTCCGAACCAAACTGAAACCCAGTATAATGACCCAGTTATTTTGGTGTCGTCAAATTGAGGTATAACCTCGTGGGGTTCTGAAAAAAATGTATTAACTAAGCCAAATGTCCTCATAAGATGAGATAAACCAATCCCACACACACACTCATTCAGACACAATCATGTCCACTTGACACATGCAACAAACTGAGTGCGTGGAATCTCCACGTGTGTCTGCTTGAGATGAAATGCGGGTGATCACTGTTGTTCACCTGTCACTCTCCTGTGCATCTTTGAGCACCAGGGTCAGGAGGTAAAACCATGAGTGTCAAAAGAGCACTGCGAGTGCGTTTCAATAAGAGTCTTCATTTGATAACCCATATGAATATTTCATCAAGACTATGTGTGTGTTTCTATGTGGCAGGAAAAAACCCTGTGACTGCTGTGAGCTGTGTGTTATGACACTAGTGAGGTTCCAATTGTGCGATCTTGAACTCACTGTGTGTGGGTCAATGCCTTTTGTTGGTTTGCAGGTCGCTTTGTGTGTGTGAGTGCGTGTGTGTGTGTGAGTTTCAATGCCACAGATCAAGTCTGTGCTTCTCGTATGTGACTGTCTCCAAGGTCCTGGTCGTCCAACAAGAGCATTGAAGGGGACCACACTCTGAGTGTCCCTAAAGCTCGGGCACCTGTGTGAACCTGTGGTTCTGGCCCAGGACTTACAGCCGGGTCAGGTTGTGGAGTCCTCTGAAGGCGTCCGGACTGACGTCGTTGATCCTGTTGTGCTGCAGGTAGCTGCAGGAGACACCAAACATTATCAGACGGCTGAACCGAACACTGAGAGGGAGCTGAGTCCCGCCTGGGTCGTCTGGCCTAGTGCCATTCAGCGACTGTCACGGCTGTGGCTCACTCACTCGCTCTGTCTGCAGCAGCTCTGGATCCCTGAAACATCGAAAATTGCTGAAAGTGACTCGTCTCTGGCTCGTTCAACATCACCTCTGACGCCTGCGTCCTAGAGGTCTGCTCAGCTGCATTCATCAAGTCGAGTCATCATGTGTCATCTCCCTCAAGTCAACACAGGTGATCTATCGGGCCTCAGGTCTCAGCATGAGAGAAGTTTCCTCAGCTATTCACCTTTCACTCATGGATCATGACCGTGTTTATATTTGCAGCTTTTCATTGCCTACATGGAAAAACATTGACAGTTGCTGAAAGACTTGGTCCAGCCGACTCATATCTGTGATTCGATGTGATGTGTGATTCGCCTCAGACTCGTCCATCATCGCACCTGACTCGCTTTTCATCGCTCTCATGGAAACTGAGACCAGATTCGCCTGAATTCACCATCTGGTGACGCATCGTTTACCCTGACTGTTTAGATACTCTGGTTTCCTCCCACATCTGCATCACAGGTTGATGGAGGACTCTAAATCAGGGAGCGTGGAGGTCAGAAGACCTGCCCCCGGTGTCCCCTGCCCCGGGAGCTGGGACAGACTCCAGTTGTCTCCTTTCATAAAGCCTGCTGCGGAGAAAGTGCTGACTTATGTTTGGACTCTCCTGTGGCTGGGAAGATGAGTACTCACAGTTTCTGCAGACTCTGGTACCTGAAGAACATGTTGGCCTTCAGCTGCCTGAGAAGGTTCCTCTGCAGAGACCTGCAGGAGCAGAAGACACGTCAGAGCAGCGTGTGCCAGTGTGAGTCGATGACTGCTCTCCTTACTCACATCATGGTGACATTCAGCGCCACCATGGGGACGTCCTGCAACTGTGCACCATCACAATCCAACTCCAGGTCTCGACACTTGCAGAGCTCTGGAATTGGCCCCAGCACTGGAGGGAGAGACGAGGAGGGGGAGACCAGGTTTGGGTTTTTGATCTCACAAACCAAGTCATGTTCAACACCTGTTTGGGATTGAATGAGCGAGAGGTCGGGGATACCTGCCCCAGGGCCACGGCGATGAAGGTTAAACAAGTCCCAACCTCCCTGAGAAGGTTACCAGCTCAGGCTGCTGAACCTGCTGTTGGATGGAACTGGAACTCTGACTTGTGAGCCGATTGGTCCGAGGGAGCCCGGGTTTCACGGGAGGTGAATTGGACCGGGGACCATGCACGGAGGCACAGTCTGGCTGTCACATGACACGACTCTGGGGGCTGGATTTGACACATGGGCTGGATGCAGGAGGACGCTTGATCCCAAGTGTCCAGATGCTGCTTCACAGCTCCTCAGAGAGAAGCCAAAACAACGGATGGCACCCAGTCACAAAGAGGAAGGTGGGCGTCACCACGTCAGCATCATGTGGAGGACACACTGCACCATTCTCCGCTCTGAGTCGAGCTCATCTCTGCTTCATTTTCATGCAGATTTCACATCAATCTCTCACGGTCAGCGGAACATAATGTCCTCCTCCTGGACCTCCAGGGCCAGTGGGAGAACAGGCCTGTTGCTCTGACAGCAGGAGAGCCATATTGTCATTTCCGTTTACACTGGAGAAATATCTACAGAAAAAAAAAATCTTGAAATGTTTCTGTAATGATATTTCTAAACCCAGAGTCTTTGCTGTTATGTTGTTTGACATAGCTGTTTTTGATGACTTAATAAGCTAACATTTTTATACTTTCTTGCAGTCAAAAATATATGTTTCTAATTGATTGATTTGAATAATAAATTTTTTACAGCACAGCCTTCATGTTTCCATCAAAGCCCGGTGCAGAAATCCAATCAGGGCTTTCTGGAACAGGGAACATGGTGCTAATGTGACCTGGGAGGCGGACTCACAGCAGAGCTGGGATTTGGTCCCCGTGTTGTGAGTCGGCATACCGAAGTACTTGTCGAACAGGTGCGGCCATCCGTTGTTATCACCTGCAGGAGGAAAGCAAAATATTTTAAAAGACTAGAACCTACAGAGTGACCTCTGACAACCTGGTTTGACCCACTGATGTTGTGGGGACTGGTGGAGAGACTCCACTGTGTCAGGGTCTGAAGTGTGAGGCGAACTTCCACTCTTTTCTGAGGAAAAACACAGCCAGCTGAGGAACCAGAACCCATCTGCCCGTCACACATCTCTGACATGTTTGGGCTCGTGGAGCGATCCTGAGCGTGGGACACTCGGCGCGGCTCAACACGCTGTCATCGACTTCATGAGTCATGTGACACTGAGCCTCCATCCTCGTCGTCACAGCCGTCACAGTCTCTGAGATGCTGGAGCTCATGAAGGGTGAGAGGCTCTCAGGGAGTGACTGCTGTCAGTTCAGGCGAAAGACCTTCAACCTGATGCTCTCCAACACCTCCATCTTCAACAAGTCTTCTGTGACGTCAGTACCAAGTCAAGCTGAGATGACTTGGACCTGCCTCACACACATCACATGTCTCCATCGTTCAGAAGAGCCCTTCACTCACCCCTGCACCTTCTGACCTCAGGTAGCGTCACCTACTGATGCAGCTTCTCACCCTCCTGAGCTACACTGACAACACCCCGAGAACCCTTGGCACTCTGTCCTCCTGTTGCCACTGCAGTGCAGTCTTGCTTGACACATCACAGATAGAGAAATACAGTGTGTGTGAGAAAGAGAGAGAGTATGTGGAAGAGAGAGAAAGAGCACATGAAAAGTGCAGTTCTTTGATTCAGATCTTCACAGGAGCTGAATGATGACTGACACTTTGATTCATGAAGAGAAGAAACATCACTCGCCTGATAGATGGAACCTCTGGGATCTGCATTTTCTCTGATCACATCCACACACTCCACTCGCTCACTCAACACTGCGCTACATCTCCTGCAGAGGTTGGAAACCACCTGGACTCTGGATCCAACTGGACTGAAAGTTCCAACAGGACTTCTCTCACCTGAGCGCTCGGGCCTGGCTGGTTCTGTAGAGGATCCAGAAGAATAATCCTCTGGGATGACTCGGACTCCACGGGCTGGTTTGCTCAGAGTCCAGCAGAACTTTTTCACAACAGCTCTGAAGTCGGAGCCCACAGCGTCCGCTCATTTGTCGGGGCACATTCATCTTGTTCCAGCCCGTAACTCTTCTGAATCTCTCGGCCTTCAGCGCCTCATTGCTCGGACCAGACGCTTGCTGGTCTCCACAGTAACGCCTCTGCTGAGGAGGCTGTGGTGATGATCTGTGAGGGACTTGATGGGGGTCACAATGCCACTGCAACTGATTTATTCTCACATCTGCTCAGAGAGAACATCACACCCAGCAGCCAGTGCAAGTCCTTGTTCTACCGCTGACTCCACTGAGCTTCATTCCTGGGCTCATTTCAGTCAGGCTCGCCTTCTTCCCTCTGAGGTGGGAGCAGCAGGTTTGTTTAGCGCTCGCCATCACTTCGTGAGAGGGCGGGTCGACCGAAGAGCAGTGACGAAGCCAACGTTCAGGTAAGAGCCAAGCCGGACCCTTCAGCTCTGACTACTGAGACTGAAGAAACACACCCAAGAGAGTCGGCCGCGGCGACACGCGCGGCTCAGATGCCAACCTTCCTGGCTCAGTCTGAAGTCTCCAGCGACTCGATGTCACGAGATCAACGAACTGGAGAAGACACTTGCTCTTCAAAGAAGGAAGAGGACTGTGGGAGGGAAAGTGATTCCCTCCGTTGGTTGAATCAATTAGTCCACGACGTCTGCCGCATATCGAAATGTTGACACTCCGATTGTGTTGTTTCCCGCAGCAGGGCCAGCAGAGCTAGCAATACAGCAGTCCTGATCCGCAAAACTGAAGTCAGTCCTTAGATCATGACCAGAAATCTGCAGGCTCCTGCCGCGGCCCGGGGCCACATGTGGCCTGCAGAAGGCGCTGTGAGGTCAGTGGTGAATAAGGAAAAAGACATTTACATTGTTATTGCCTCAGGTGGGACAGCACAGAGGGGTCAGAGGTCAGGCTTCTGTTCCTTCCTTTGTCTGTGAACAGTATTACTCCAGTGAGGAACACATTTCACCATTGGAGTGTGAGAGAAAGACGGAAATGATAATGATGAAGATGAAGATGAATGTGGGAGAGAGGAGGACTGATGAAGGTAGATGAGGACATTAGGAAGTTGGAAGTGAGGAAAGAGGATGAAGAAGATGACCAGACTGTTCAAAGATGTTGAAGGATGAGAGGATGATGAGTGGAAGAAGAGCGACCTTTAAGAACAAAGGTCAGACAGCACTTCATATTTATTTCATTCCATCCACTGTATTCCTGTGGCCTCCTGCTGTGCTTCCCTCCTCCGCGTTGATGTAATAGCTCAGAATGATTTCCCATCTTCTCGCCACTCACAGCACCTCCACAAGCTCTTTCTCCATGATGGATCTGCTTGCTGAGGTGTGTATCAGCAAGCAGAGGTGCTGTATCAACATGTCATTCCCACTCTTTGTCAGTCTCAAGCTGCTCTCACGGTTCCTCAACAATCAACCGTCCATTTCATTGAAACAGCACAGGCAGCTGTTGACTGACCCACTCACCTGCACGCTGTGGAATGAGCCTTCACTTCAGAGACAGCCGAGCGCCTGCACCAGATGGACCAGCCAGGTTGACCGCTGATGATGTAGAATAGTTCATAACTCCATAACTTTGTTTTTCCATTTCAACCGTGGAGAAGGAGAACTTCACTTTGATGCTCGGTGAACAGGCCTCCTCTGCTGATGACCCTTCAGGGTCGGGGGTCTCTGAGGGGACCCCGCTCAGCACCACTTCAGGGCCCTGCTTCCCTGAGACTCACTTCTGCAGATCTGGGTCGCCGAGTGCGAGAATCACTGACCTGGAAAACCCATTTTCAGAAGGCTGGTGTGAAAGCAGATACGCGAGAGGAAATGTCGGCAAGTCCTTCAGGGCTTCATCGACTCTTATTAGAGTCTGAACTCGTGATTCATGTCGCCGTCGAAATTTCCGCAGGTGTATTTGACTTCTGCTCTGAGGAGGGTTTGCTAGAGCCTGACTGTGGCGTGGAGAGACTCATGGCGCACCACTTTATTCCTCATTGTTGTTCCTCCATATTTCACTGCCACCACGCGCCACACACAGCTCAGCGCAGCTAAATGTGCCTGCCACTGACTGACACGCCTTTAATTCAGGGGGCGACTCTGCCTGAGGTGAGCGACTGGAAATTCATGGTGGAGGAGCTGATGTGGAGAGTTTGAGTTCAGCTCCTGTTGTGTCTCAGAATAACAAAAGCCTCACCTCCTGAAGGTAAATCTTCCTACTTGGATTAATGTCGCTCCCCGATGACAGACCAACAGTCCGTCAGTCTCTGACACTAACCACTGAATCACTGGAGACGGCAGGGAAACTGTGAAACAAGACGAGAATCAGCAGCCACTCCTCACGCCATCATGGGTCCCTCAGGACGGGTCGCCTGGGTCAGCAGCTCTTCACATGGAGGCCATTCTCCGGTCGATGTTTGAGTGACAGGTCTCAGGTCGTCAATGACGAGAGTCGGGTTATTGTAGGTGGAATCATCCATCAGATTAGTGAAGGTTTCCATTCTTCCATTCTCCCTTTCCAGAGTTGATCTGCTCTCCCTTCTCAGTCAAGCTTTTCCTCTGCACTCAGATTGTTACAGCTGACGTGACTTGTAAGGTGTCGATTCATGTCAGTTTATTTTCCAATGACTAGTTCTGACTAACTGCAGTTGAGGTCGGGTCCTTGTTGATGAGATCTTCTCCAGGTGGAGGAGGACCTCAGGTTCTTGTTTACAAGTGAGGGGAGGATGGAGACGTTTTCAGTACTGAGAAATCTGTGGTGAGGAAAGAGCTGAGCCAGGAGACAGTTCTCACCTGAGGTGACCAGCTTTGGAGTGACCCAGAGAATAAGTGTCTCTGCCCGGACTCTCTGAGAGAGAGAAGCTCAGTCAGCCAGGAGAGACTCAGAGGAGAACCGCTCCAGGAGAAGAAGGATGTGTTCTTGCTTAGTAAGGTGTTCAGCCACCTTGACCTCAAATAAGAGGAAGAAGAAGATGGGTGGATGTGACCCAGGATGTTTTCACTGTTTTCACTTTCGGTCTGTGTTTGGTGAACATTATCCTCCATGCCTTTCTCATCCACTGCCGCAGTCAAAAGGACTTTCCTCAGCCAAGGTCACATTTTGGCCAAATAGAGAGAAGCGAGTTTTCTAGCTCTGCAGACAGAGGCTTGTAAATCTGCATATAAGTCGCCGGAAAACCTTCTAGCACTTGAATATAATATATAATATATAATAATATAATATAACCCTTTCCCTAAACCTAACCATCCAAAACAAATGGCTCACCTGAACCAGGACTCTGAACCAAACTGCAACCCAGTTATGATGACCCGGTTATTTGGACATCCTCAGATTGAGGCTTCTCCTCATGGGGTCTGGCTGAACAGTCCTAACTCAGCCAAATGTCCTCAGAAGGAGGTGTGCTTCCAAGAATTGGTCCCCACAGGAATAGATAAACCACGCCCCACACCCACAGATTGAATCAGTAGGGCACCACAGGAACAGTCGGTGTCCACTGTGGACGAGGTTATGTGACCACTAAGTGGCGGCCTTGAAAACACCCATGATTATTCAAACAGAAACACTGCTGTTATCCTTTGTGCAGCAGGTTCTTTACACATGGACATCAACTCTGCACATCAGTTTGGATAAACTCCTCGTCAGTTTATCAGTTTATCAGTTTTGATAAACTCCTCGTCTGCCAGGGAGCCGAGTCACCAGTCAAACCCGTCACTGCGTCGTATGAGTGCATGGGTGTTCTGTTAGCTGGGAGGAGGAGGAGGTTTACCAACGTAGCCAATAGCCCGGCACATGCTGCTCATCGAAGGCCAGCATCAGATGGCAGAGCTACAGACGATTTAATCTCAGCATGTGGAGCCCTTGAGGAACTTGACGGAGCAGCAGGCCCAGTTCTCTCCTGACTTGTGGCACAAAGACGGAGCTGAGCAGCTCCTCGGCCTGCACCGATGCTCCTCCAATGATGACACATGCTGACATGTCGGAGTAATGACTGTGTGCTGCAGTCTCCGCTCTGCACTCATTTCATGCTTCATTTACCTCTCTGGTCCAACACGCATGGCCCACCGTGGCCCAGGGTCGTGGATGCAGGCCACGCCTCTGTTTTCATGACTCTGACTGGGCAAGGTTTGGCTCCTGCTGAGTGACTGCAGTCAACGCACCACAGCAACACAGCTGCAGAGACGTAGTCTGCAGGCGTCGGTTGCACTCGTGGTCAAGTCAGCCATAGATTGGCTCCAGAGTCACGAGCACGTGGCTGTTTGCTGTTTATTCTCCTCCTCGTGTGGCAGCACCTCCTGATGCGTCCTTACACGCCTGTCTTGCCGACCCTGCTCCTGGAAGCCGAGGGGTGAAATCAATGGCTGCACCTCGGAAGAACATCCCACAGGTTCCAAGAGAGAATTGGGTCAGCGCCGCAGGAGCCGCTGCTGCTGGAGTGTGACAGCAGGAACAGAATGTTTTTCTTGTTGTGCTCAACATTGACCTTCCCTGCAGCACAATGGTCAACGTGAAGCAGGAGAGCTAAAGAATGGTACTGGTTGCCATGGAGCTACAAGAGGACCTGCTTCAGGATCCTTTGTTTTCATGCTGCCCCTGCTCCATCCACATCATCACCAGGAGCGCTGCGCTGCTCACTGCCATCTGTGTCCCCGGCCTGTCACACCTCCACTCTGAGCAAGAAGAGTCTGAGGAAGTCTTCTTCTTTTTCCTTCAGCTTCTCCCTTCAGGGGTGGCCACAGCAGATTATCTTCCTCCGTCTCACCCTGTCCTCTGCTTCCTCTTCTCTCAAACTTACAAACCTCATGTCCTCCTTCACCACGTCCATAAATCTCCTCTTTGGCCTTCCTTTCCACCTTCTGCCTGGCAGTTCCAACCTCAACGTCTTCCTACCGATGTACTGGCTCTCTCTCCTCTGTACATGTCCAAACCATCTCAATCTAACCTCTCTGACTTTGTCTCCTAAACACCAGACATGTGCTGTCCCTCTGATCTACTGCTTCCTGACCTTATCCATCTGCTCACTCCCAGAGAGAAGCTCAGCATCTTCATCTCTGCTACCTCCAGCTCTGCCTCCTGTCTTTTCCTCAGTGCCACTGTTTCCAAACCATACAACGTTGATGGCCTGACCACTGTTTTGTACACCTTCCCTTTCATCCTTGCTGACACCCTTTTGTCACACATCACACCTGACACTTTTCTCCAATGGTTCCATCCTGCCTGCACCCCCTTCCTCACCTCTTTCTCACACGCTCCATCGCCCTGGACAGTTGAGCCTAAGTACATAAAATCCCCCACCTTCTTTATCTCTGCATCCTGTAACTTCACCTGTCCACTTGGCTCCCTCTCATTCACACACATGTATTCGGTCTTACTGTGGCTAACCTTCATTCCTCTCCTTTCTAAGGCAAACCTCCACCTCTCTAGCTTATCTTCCACTTGCCCCCTGCTCTCACCACAGATCACTATGTCATCTGCAAACATCATTGTCCAAGGGGCGCCTTCTGACCTTCTCTGTACTAGTAATCTGAGGACGTTCTGTAACTTTCTTTAAAAAAATGTGTGCAGACTAATCTAGAGTGAAGTGGGAGCCAAGTGGTGGAGACTCTTCCAGGTATATCAGAGACTGCATGTTTCCTGGCGCACAGCACGGCCAGTGTGGAGCGACGCCAGAAAATCAGGTCACCTGACACTGCCATTTTTCACCCAGGTCACCACAAAGACATCACAAACAACCGTCACAAACTAAAGCCACACATCACTCATCACGGCCTGTTCAACTCTCCATTGGCAGGAGAACTGAATCACCCATGTCAGGAAGCCGAAGCCTCCTCAGTTGTGAGTCAGTGTAGGAAAAAAAAGCATTGAAACCACTTTCAACATGATGTTGTGAGCATCGAGCGTGAGCCTCTCTGACAGCAGCGGGGCGTTTGTGTTCATGTATCTGCCTCTGCCAGAGGTGTGAGGTGACCAGCGTGTTGACAGCAACACTCACCGCAGTTCTCTTCGTCCGCCTGGTTCCCGCAGTCGTCGACACCGTTGCAGTGCAGCAGCTGTGGCAGACACATGCTCAGGTTCCCGCAGGGAAAGTAGCCCAGCGGACACACGGCCTTCTCCTCCGTCGTGTTGAGCGCAGCTGCGAAGAGACCACACACTGATTTCAGGCTCTTTGTGAACCAATGTCAGTGATTATTCCTTATTAGGAGCTTTTGTTCCTCAGTCCTGGAGAAACCACTCAAGCGCTCTGATTTTTAACAAGTTAAGATGATGACATTGTCTCACTGATCACTAAAATTAGCGATCAGCCGTGACTGCGCTGGACATGAAGGAGGCAGGAGGATCTCAGGAAGTCTTGGGTGGCGGATTTAAAAGGTGCCCTTGAACACACCTCTGAATGGGACCTGGATGCTGAATAGTTGAGGTTGGCAGTGACCTGGAGGCTGCTGTCTGGCAGAGAGCTGGCAACGCCTCAACAGTTGAACACACAGAGTAGGTATTTCTATTCTTGTCAGGACGTTGTCTTTCATCTCCCCCTGAATCTAACCATCCAAAACACATGGCTAACCTGAACCAGCACTCTGAACCAAACTGAAACCCAGTTATTTTGAAGTTTTAACCCTCAGAGTGAAGCTTAACCTTGTGGTGTCCAGCCAAATGTCCCCACAAAGTAGGCTTTGTCAAGAGTCATCCTCAAAAAGCAGGATAAATAAGCCCCCCCGCACACACTCCATCAGAGTGCTGTAAAGCGGACTGCAGGTGGCACTGAGGTCACCTCCGGCTCAGCGCACACAAATGAATCACAGATGAATGAAAGGTGAGGTGCGGCCGAGCACTTCAGTGTCCGACTGTTTCAGGGCAAATGAACTCTGCAGCACTTGATCATCTCTGGAGATTACTGCAGCCGTTCTCAATGAGCAGCTCTTGAAATCTTCCATCTGCGGCCGTTCATCAGGGAAGGAGGAAATGTCGCCACAACCTCCTGACCCGTGTTGGGCGTCTGAGTTTGCCCACACGAGACCCCAAGTCCTGATTATTTTTTTTCCTCACGTGACTGTCAGTTTTGCTGTCAACACAAACGGAGACGTTGAAGGTCCATTTTCCTTCAATAAATGATGTTACAACACTTCACTGCTCTTTGTCCTGGTTTCTAGGACCATTGTTGTGGTGGAGGACTCGCTATCAACAACCTGCTCAGAATGACTCCTCTTTGGAGCTTGACCTTCTGCTCATCACAGCAGTGTCTGCTTCAACTCCCTCAGCAGCTCCATCGTCAGAGCGCCACTTCCTCTCACCGGAATGCAAAATGGGAGGTTAGCATGTATGCCGTCCTGCCGAGACATTAAAACTGCATGTCTGTGTCTGGAGCCGTGAGAACCCAGGAGGCCAATCACAGACGTCAGTCAGAGTCCGACCTTTCCTGGATCGGAGCGGCTCTCCGCCTGAGTCAGGAGGGCAGGAGGAGTGAGGCCCACAGGAGCATTGCACTCATACATTAGAGAGGAAACAAGGCTCCTCCAGGTGCCTCTGAGATGCTGCTTAATGGGTCTTCAGTGGAGCCTCAGTATGTAGGAACCTGTGACCTCGGAGTCCCATCCTCAGATCTGTTTCTCACTGCCACCTGGTTGACCCCGAACGTCCTCATGAAGAATCACCACTTGTTTTCTGGTAGCTTGATTTTGGAGGATGGTCCACGCCAGTGCTCTTAAAGAGACAGGCCGACCTTCTGGAGACGGCTCCTCCTGGCTCACCAGGGTCTCCTTTGCTAAGTGCTTGTTCAGTGACTCTCTTTCTTCCACAATTTGTATTTGAAGATTTCAACTCTCACCTCGAGAGAGAGACTCATCTGAGTTCAGAAGGTCACAGTGGCACCTCTGAAGCTCCCATGTGTTTGCTCCTCCTCTACCTCACTGCTGCTGGGTTTGTCCGTCTGTCTGTCCATTTATCCTGTCCCTGGTGAGTGTCTCTGTACATGGCTTTGATCTGACATGTGATCAACACTGCCTGGAGTCTCAAGGATCTCCGGAGAGAGCGGTGAGGAACAGCCTCTCATCTTTGAGCTTGTGATGCAATTGAATTCATGTAGAAGACACTTCTCTGAGTCAGCTCATCACTGGGTCCAGACCGGACCTGAAGGGATCATGTTCAAGAAGCTCCTGTGAGTCTCACTGGAACAAGACCTCAGCATCTCCTTCCTGTCTCGCCTCTCCAGAGCAACAGATGCTCCCTCAACAGCTGGAGGTACGAGCGAACCACTCCTGCAACCCCATTTCCTTCACAGCTCACACAGAGCAGGCCTAACACTCTGGTGGTTGCTAACATGCTCTTTCATCTCACCATCACACCAATGCATGCAGGTCTCCGCTCCGTCAGAGAGTCTGCAATCAAAGACAGACAACCAGAGAATCTGACTCGCTGAAGCCATTTCCAGATGAAGAAACAACCTTTGTAGGAGTGAAGAGGGAAGGTCTGGCAAGATGTGGAGTGGTCGTGTGAGGTCCATCTATCAACACTGCGAGGAACTCTGGAGGGATGGAGACTCACTCAGATGTGCAGGAACAGTCAGGAAGCCTCCTGATGCCACTGACATCTTCAGTTCCTCACTCGAGTGACACCATGCTCAAGTGATTAACCGGCCTCAGAAGTTCAACCTCAACACGTTCATAGTTCTGAGTCTGTGAGAACAGGAACAACATGCGGAGAAGGATCATCAACGTCATGCCAGATGGTGACAGACCAGTCCTTTTATTAGGAAGTGCTGCGATTCTCTGGATTCTGTCTGGCTGAAGAAAGAGCTGAGGCAGGCGATGGGTTTCTCCTCTCACCTGTGGTCTCCAGCTTTGAAGGGCCCCGACAACAAGAGCTTCTCTGTCTGGACTCTCTGAGAGAGAAACGCTCAGTCATCCAGGAGAGACCCAGAGGAGAACAGCAAGACTCCCAGCAGCGCTGACTGGCTGACTGCCTGCTGGAGAGGAGCAGCTGACCCCCCCCCTCAACACGCGAGTGTAATTTGGTTTCTTATCGCGCACACAGCGCTGGTGGGGGTTCTCATCGCCTCACCTCCATGTGAGCGAGGGAGACATTCTTCAATCAAGGATTTAAAGACTCAGGGAGGAGACTCGTCCACGCTGATGAACTGAACTGGAAGGAGAAGGTGCAAGTCTGTCACACATCGTGTCACATGGGGACACCTTCGCTTCCTTGTGGAACTCTCTACATTGTTGAGGTGGAGTTGCTGGTTCTACTCCCACCTCCCACTTGGTGCTGAACACTTGCAGCACCTTCAGTCAGACAGTGGGAGACCAAAACGTGTTGGAGCTGCGCCTGCTGATGACATCAAAGTACTCACTTCCACAAAGTACCTTTTTCACTGTTAAGGGCAAACTCACGCTGTCAAAAGCTGACACCCAAACACGCAGATAAAACACTAATGGTTTGTGTTTTCAGGCACTCAGGTCATGTTCCTGCTGGAGGCGGAGCCACATCACATATAATTTTTTTTTTTTTTAATAATAACATTTTCCTTCATTAAAATCCCATCATGAAACTGTGAAACTGTGAAATTTGATTTTGTCTTTCATTACTCAAACAAGTGCCAAATGATGGCCCCCGCATCGTTTGCGTCGTTGCTCCGCATTGCGCCACCCACAGGCCTAGTATATGTAATACACATGGCTACATTTTTTGGGGGGGAAAAGTTCACTTGTTGGCGTCACGCAGGTCAGCGCCTGGGCTCGCCTCACCTCGTCTATCTGTCCCTGAAGCTGAATGCTCCACGACGAGCGACTTCTTCCACCTGTTCACTTGCTACTGGAACCTTCACAGTTTGGGTCGGTACCGCACTTCAAACGTCTCTTCACGCTGATATTAAGGTGCGAGGAAACGCACACAAGTCTCGACCGCAGCTCTCTCATGTTGCGTCCCACAGTTACGCGTTGCTGCCTCACAAACAATCAGCCAGCATCAGGTGAGAAGGACAGCGCTCTGCAGCGCGGCCAGCTGGGCGGAGGCCCCGGGGCCGACCCGGGACTCCCCGCAGAGTCGCTCAAGTCTGGACCTCTTGGTTCCGGAACTTGAGGGACTGAAACACACGCTGAACCTCGAGTGCCATGCATCAACTACGGGGTTTGGTGAGTTGGGAAGCTTCAGACGCATCACAAGTTACAGTCTCACTCACCGCTGACCGCGCTCAGCATCAGCACCGCCGCCAGGTGCACTTGCATCTCTGGTCCGGGAACAGCGTCCAGCGAGGCGCGGGGGTCCACAGGCGAGTCTCAACAGGAGCCGCGATCCTCAGCGAATGCAGCGAGTTCTGAGTGAGGGACCTGACGAGACGCCTCAATGGCAGCGTGACGCACGAACACAAGGGGAGGAGCCGGGACACGCGGAGGAGGATCGAAATTCAATGAGCTGAATTATAGTTCAATTAGCCGAATGAAAATCACCTCCGTTTTGACTTTCACCTGTAACTCTCTTCTTCTTCTGAGAAATAATCATTAGAATATAAACATCAACAAAACAGTCCACACATTATCTGACTATCTGAATGCCAACATCCTGCTGCTAGATGGAGTGGGCTCCTGCTCCGCTGCCTCCAGGTTGATACCGCCATCTTAAGCTGACTCCTGCTGCCAGGTGAGGACGTCCTGACCCTGAACACAGAAGACTAACCACAGCCACTGGTGTCAGCTCAACCACCTGACTCGCTCTTGCTGGTGAGCAAGTCTCTCCTGGATCATCACGTTGATGAGTGTGGACCTCGACCAACACTGGCTTCAGGTCACAGACCAACAACCGGACTGACTCAGACCTTGACTCATAAATCTGAGTCACTTCAGTCATCAGACCAGAGTTGTTTAAGTCGTGCCATCAAACTATCACTGGGTTCCAAACTCTTTCTTCCTGGCAGTCCTTAGCCTCTTTGTGCTGCACGCTTTCATGAGAGCCCACGTTGGTGACGTGGCCTCCATCTGCGTGTCTCCCAGGCAGGATTACCGCTCTCAACTCGCTCCTCCAGTGTGGATGTGAAATCCTCTCAGCCATCTCTTAGCGGAGCTCTTTATCTCCTGGGATGAGGCGCCGCGCTCCTTCCTGTAGACTTCAGTGTCGACAGCCAGCCCACAATCGTACAAAGAAAGCTTCAGTCGGCACGTGGACGCTGCTGCTGGCGGTCGCTGACGGCCACAGTCTGTTGGCCTGGTGATTACGACAGGAACACAAAATCATGTTGACCAAACCTGAGAGACCATCTCCAGCAGTCAGACCATCGAGCTGTGGGAGGCAGGACCAGAAGACTGGGCTTGTTGCTGGACTGGATGAGTCCGCTGAAGGGGTTTGCTGAAAATTTATTGACTCGTGGTTGACATTTGTTTTATTTCCAGAGCTGAGCAACCTATTCCACTCTCCTCTCACTGACTCAAGGGAGACACCTTCACAGAGCAACATCCATTCATCCACACATGGAAAAAACGAGTAGATAACAAACGCAGACTGTCCATCCCACTGAGCAGCGTGAGAGGATTAAAGTGATGGGAGGGTGAGCATCCAGCTGAGGAGTCGATGAGGATAAGCTCCTCTAAGTCAGAGGCCATGGTTCTCAGTCAGAAGTCTGGTTGGTCTTGCAGATGAGCAGCAGTAGGAGGGAAAGAAGAGCTCACCCTGGAGAACCACTGCTCCTCCAGCCTCCAGAGAAGACAGAGGTGAGGTCTAGCCAGGATGTCTCCTGCACTGCTGAGGTGTTTAACTCCATGAGTTGAATGCTACCATCAGGTCTGCAGGAAGTTCCTGATGGATGGGCAGAAATGCAGCTTCCTGACCGGCTCACTCAGGGTTCCTGTTAATGACTCTCAGAATCAAAGTGTTCCATGAGTGAGATTCTAATTCATCATGTGACTGAAGCCGATCAGTGAGGGGAGAGAAAAGCGAGGATTGTGATGCAAATGTGGCGGTGTATCTACACTGTCAGTATCTGCAGGGCTCAGCAGATGAATAAAGATCAAGGCTGGCCTGAATGAAAGCTACTGTGCATCCTTGTTTCTGTCAGAGCGTGCTTCCCTTCCTCGGGGCTCGGGAGCTGTAAACTGCCTGGATTTATTGAGCCAAGGTAATTAGAGAGTGGGACGGTAAACTGAATCTTTAACATTCTGGTGGTGCTCAGTCGTCGCAGCTGTCACATGAAGTGTTTCTCCAGCGGACTCTCATCATCCACCTGCAGACCTGCAGCACGAGGGAGGAGATGCAGTCTTCTCCAGAACCTATCCAAGGTAGACTCAACATGGAGTAGCTGTCCAAAGGTCAGTGGCCGCCTTTGAAGAGGAGATCTGCTGATGGGATCTCAGCCTCCGGTCTAAAGGTGTCCAGGTGAGAGTCCAGGACCTCCAACTCCCTGTGAAGAAGCTATCGGGTCGACAACGCAGCAGCAGGGACTTCACGTCAGTCAGTCGTGTTTCGGTTTTTGTGTGCTTTTATTTTGTTACTTCCTGTGTTCCTGTCTGTTGTTTCTGTTTCCTTTGTTCCTTCCAGCTTCACAGCAGCGCAGCCGGAACCCATCTGCTGATCAAGCTCCACAGATTTCTACACCTGGGTTCCACCCTGCACTGCCAGACGGTTGCTCCGTGTCCACCGGTAAAGATCCCCTCGAGACGAGTTCTATCACGCTCTTTGTTAAACTTCTGATTGTGCGTGCCTTTTTTGACGCTTCCTTGGTTTCTCCCTAGTTTATTTTCTGTCACTTTCTATCAGCGTTTGTGCTTTGTGTGAGAGTCTTGTTTTCTCTTGTTGGCTTTTTCTTCCTCGCGTGTGTGTTTGAGTCTTCCACTGCTGAGCGTTTTTTGCTGTTTGGGCCTTGTGAGTTTATCCGAGTGTGTTTCTGGTCTCCGTTACTTAGGCCTGATTGTAATTTGCCTCTTTTCTGTTTCCCCATTCTGGAGTATTTCCTTCGCTCTGCCTTTTGGTGGCGACACCTTTAGTTCCTTGTTTCCTGTCCGTGTCCTGTCATTGTCTTGTCTGTTGTGTATTAAACTTTGTTAAACTTAACCTTGTTGTGTTCGAGTCGTCTGTGAGCCAGCTACAATTTTAACACTTGGGTCTGTTCACCTGAGCCACCACGGCAGAGGCGTCCCGTCCCTGACCAGTCTCCTTCCATTTAAACTCTCGAGGGCCACCTGGACAGATTTGATGGGCTCAGTTGGGCCCCAGGCTCTGAGGTTGGTGCATGAGGCCCAGAAGTACAAGGAAAGGAACTTGCTGAGAGAGTGTGGCGATGGAGATGACTCAAGTCTATGAAGTTCATCCTGGCAGGAGAACCTCCCAGGTCTGCAGCACGTAGTCCAGGCCCAGTTCAAAGAACAAGAGGCCCAAACATGTGAGCAGGCGCCTGCCTTCCAACACCGGCTAGGAGTCATCTTCACAGTGGTCCTCAGGACTTCTCTCATCTTGACACATTGATCCAGGGATTATAAAGCAAAAGGACACACATTCAGTGAAGCTACGGAGGAACATCATCTGATTGTGTGAACCAATGGGACTAACCTGCAGCGCCGCAGCGGCACCAGAGCCTTCTCTGTCTTAGTTTACTGTTCTTAGGGAGGAATTTATATATCATCCTCAATCTTAATCTGGAGGAGACAGGGATGTCAACAAAGGCAGAGCTAATGATTCTGCTTCCTAAGAGGAGCTCATGTGCTTGTGTGCCGGCGACTCTTGCGCCCACCATCCGCTTTAAGCACTGAGATTCATACGGTGGAATCACCTCTGTGGCTGAGATCAGCTGGTCTCCAGGAGCCAGCCAGCCAGAGTCATTCCTCTGATTCTTGAACTTTCAGAGGCTGAAAATAAAGATGGTCACACTGTCATGGTCTGACTGGGACGTGAAGAACCCCTAGACCAGGGGTTCTTCACCTTTTTGATCTTGGGGCCCATCGGGACCTGGGTCCATTCAATAGATCTGATTCATCACTCTTGATTTCATTTGAGATCAACAACCATATTTCACCTACTCACACGTAAACAAACCAAAACTTTGTGAAATGACATGAAACCATGTGATCATCGCTAAGATATTTGTCATTGGAAAGTCCAAACAGCAGCAGAACCAGCTGCAAGTCATATTCATCAAATTCACTAAAGAAGAAAAAAGAAATACACTTGATACAAACTGTTGAGAAAACTGGAAAAACAGAATAAAATTTGGAATGAAACCATGTCGCGGCACAACTACGGGCCCCGGCGCTATGGTTAAGAATCACTGCCCTAGACGTCTCGTGAGGAGGCGATCACGGCTCTGCCTCTTCTCCACCTCGACATGGTCCCGACTCTGATGTCATCACAGTGTTGTCGAGCATCTCAATCGGTTTGGCTGAGTCTGGAGGCAGGTGGCTGGCGGTGCTGGACCTCCTGATCCCTGCGACAGAGATTTAATGAGAGGATTCTTTTCACTGTTACAGATTCACAACTGAGCTGACCTTGGACAACCTTTGTGGGGCCGCTCCACCGGCAGTGATCAAAATGCACGAAAGACATGCTGCACTTCTGAGAATGTTTTCAGACCTGATCCGCTCAGCAACTCGTGGCTGCTTCGTCTGGGTCAGAGTTCGACCTGTCTGCTTTTCACAGTATTGTTTTGCTGTGGTTTCTGCCTCATCCCTCTCACTCTGAACACCCTGACTTCCACTCCATCCTGGCCCAGACCTTTCCATTTTCTTCAAAAGTTTACCGGGATTTTCCTTCAGCAGTCAGAACTTTCCAGAACCATTTCCCCTCCAAACACCTTTGAAAGGTTCATGTTCTTAGCTGCAGCTTCTGGGTGGAGATTTCTGTCTGACATCCCACTGAAATCCACTGTGCTGTGGGAGGAGGAGCTGCTTTCTGACTCTTATAGAAACGTCTGCAGCTTCTTTAAAGATGGCTTTTCTGAACAACAGACTTGACAGTGAGCTAATTCTGCAGGTGGATAAAATCTCTGGACTCCGGACGCTGGGAAGCTTCAGTGACTGACTGGGATTTGCTTAAACAGAGCTCAGAGTCTTTTGTTGGGAGCCTGAAGGTTTGTATCTGAGGAGGGCCGTGAAAGTTCATCGCTAATAATGATCCGTGCTCCTCTCTGTGAGGGTGCACGTCTGGGCTTCACATCTGGTGTTGTGTGGAACATGCTGGTGAGACGCAGAGCCCTCGTGGAAGATGGCCTCCATGTCATCATCGCTGTGAAAGGATGAAGCAAGACGCCGTCTGGACAAGGACTCAAGCGTGAGGGAGAAAACAAAAGAAGGAAAAGTTGAGAATGGAAGGGGTGGAAGCTGCCACCTTTGTCTCCTTTCAGATCCTCTTGGCTGTTGAGTGTGTTGAGGAGACACCAGAGCAAGCTGGAGGCTCCAGTCTTTGTTCTTCCTCGGTGGATCATCCTCATCATCCTCATCATCATTATTTTCATCATCATCCTCATCATCATGCTCATCTTCATCATCAGGCTCATCTTCATCATCCTCATACTCCTTATCTTCATCCTCATCCTCATCATCTTCATCATCATCCTCCATTATCCTCATCTTCATCATCCTCATCCTCCTCATCTTCATCATCATCCTCATCATCATGCTAGTCTTCTTCCTCATCATCAACATCATCGTCCTCATCTTCAGCATCATCATCATCATCATCCACATCACCATCCTCATCATCATGCTCATCATCATCATCCTCATCTTCATCATCGTCCTCCTCATCCTCAACCTTTTCATGGGATCGGTCGTGTTTCCAGACTGTAGGATACACTGAGCTGACGTGGCCCGGTGGCTTCTGTGACGTCTGCTGCAGAGGTGGAGCAGCTGCGTCCCTGAACATCCTCCTGACCACCTGACATCTCCACATCTCGACAAACCACCACCTGCCACAAGACTCGTCTCAGAAATCAGGGGAAACAGTTTTCCCTTCAGCCCTGGCGCAGGCTAATGGCTGGGAAGATTGACCTGCCATCTGTCCTCAAGTTCAGAGCCACTTTCATCGACCCACAGTTCACTGTAAACAGTGACTTGGATGCTGAGCACTTGGTCTCGGCTGCTGTGAGACGTCTGACCCGAGTCCTGTGATTGAGACATCTGCTGTCACATGTCCTTCACTTCTCAGGAGTGGACCTATGCTGTCCCATCCCAACGAAGCATGTGGCTGGGCCTGCTCCTCCGCCAGAGGACACACGGAGATGACTAGAGCTTTGGATCTTCAAGAAAATTCACACTCGCATGAACAGCAGAGGCCTTCTAGGCAAGAACCAGTCATGGGTGCCACATCATTTTCCTCAAACTGTTCAAATCATCTACTTCCCCCACAGACACCCAGTTTACATCCCTGTCCAGGTGGTCCCGTAACTCTGAGCCCCACTCTGTAGAGAGGCGGGTTCTCCTGCAGATCAGAGGCCATGGTGCTCAGGACTCCGTGTTGAGAGCAGGTTGATGCCTCACACACAGAGCAAGGGGAGTGAATTCTCCTTCCCCTGGACACCAGGGGAACGACACCCTTGTCACTGAGGACGCGGGCACTGGAACCACTTCTCTCAGTCTCTGGATGGGTGAGGGAAGACTCAGCACAGACTCGTCCAGGAACTCTGTCTCTTCTGCCTCACACACGACCAAGAGAAGCTTAGCCCAGCCGTTGGTCATCAAGCACGCGGACAGACAAACACTGCCTGGCAACCGTTGTCAGACCTTTTTCCACATCCTCCGCCAGGCTTACTTAGAAAACACTTGTGGAGGGTGACATCAGAAGAGGAGGAGGACAAGCTTGTGGTTTTGTGCTCAAGTGTTTTCGCCGTGACCGCTGTCTACCAGAAGACTGGTACTGTCGTGACGCCTCATTCATCTGGAGGAGATCCGCGTTCCTGCTCGTCCACCTTGGAAGCATGTGCGGCCCTGACCTGGACCCCCAGGTGCTGCTGGCAATCAGGATAAAGAGGAGATGAAACATTCAGCTGTGTAATCTAGGTGGTCCACAGGCAAAGAGGAATTGAAATGTGCTCCTCAGATGTTGATTCATAATCAGGACACGTCATGAACATGTGATCGGCAGCTGCGGCTGAACATGCAGAAGGAACGAGGAAGTGGAAGGTTCATGAGTGTTGGGGTCCGCTGTCTGATCAGTGAAGGAGTGTGGAGGAACGGAGAAAAAAAACAAAGGCTGCCGGAAGAAAATGGAAATATGACGTAAGCGATGATGAAGAAAAGCCTTTGATGTGCAACAGCAACTATAAACACGCTTTAACAAAGTCGGAACAAACGAGCCGAACAGAAGCACAAGGCAGACACGTGACTACATGAAAACAGCCTCACAAACAGGACCGTTCAAACAGAAAATGACGTACGCTCAGGTGTCACGTGAGCAGCCAACGCAGCTCGAGCGAGCGCGCGCTGTGGTACAGAGGTTCCCTGCGCGGGGCCCCTCACTGAAAGCTCAGTCGGTGCTGCCATCTGCTGGACACAAGACAGAAGCACAGCGACATGATGCGGTCCAACTTTTCTTGATTCAGTGGCTACAATGCGGAGTCTTGATGGACAGTGTCTGACTGTGGGCTGCACTGACGTCCAGGTGAGTTTCGAGCGAGAGCCTGTTTGGACAACCGTCTGCTGCCATCTGGCGGCCCAGAGCATCAATCACAATGCATCTCCAAAGGTCATTGTCCCGCGGGTCAGAACCACAGCTTTGTTGGACTACCGAGCCTTCCACGTGGCGGTGACGTCACTCAGCTCCAGCCGAGTCCAGACTTGTCTAATATGTTCTTTTAATTTTGATTTGGAGGGTGTGTAAACGCAAATGTCCACCAGGTGGCGCTCGGTGATCACTCATCGTCCTCCATCCTGCTTCCCTGAGGCGGGGACGTGAGACAGACCCTGAGGAGGACAGACAGGCTGTGAGACGGTGGCTTCATCTGGGTTCACCTGCAGGATGTGTTCTAATTCTAGGGGGTGCAGGAGAGCTACAACCCTGCATCCAAGCGGCTGCAGTGACAGCAGGTTTTGTTCCAGCCCAGCAGATTCACACTGCTTCACCCATCAGGTTTGTGAAGACTGTCATCAGTGGACCCACAGTCTGGTGAAACCATGTGAGTTTGATGGTTGGAACCAAAACTTCCACCCACTTCCACCCCTTCCTGGAACAGTTTGGACCCACTTCCTTTACAGGGAAGGTGTTCCTCAGTCGGGTCAGAGGTCTGTGACTCTGACCTTGGTTTGTCATGTGTTGCATCTCTCCCAGCTTCAACATGCAACAGACACACGTTTCACTGTGGAATTATCATGTTTGTGTGTTGAGGTGTCCCAGCATGCATTGCAGGGCTAAGAGCTGGCTCCACCCCTTGCATGTTGTTTATACTCTGGACGTTCATTGTTCTGATGGGGAAGTCTTTGTTTGGACCATCAAGTGGAGGTGAAAATCACTGGCAGCTGGATCTTGGCTGAGTGTGGACATCAGTGACTGGAGTGGAGATACGGTCCAGGTCAAGCACGGCGATGGAGTGAAGAGAGAGAGGAGGATTGACAGAGCACTTCAGAAGGACAGGTGGAGGTGAGCGTGCAGCTCTGGTGGTGGCAGGAATAAACAAGGTGGAAGTGAGGGCAACTCTGAAGTGCACGAAAGTGGCGTGGCTGCTGGCCCAGACGACGTCTAGCAACCTTCTGACCAGCCTGTTGAAGAGGGTGAGAGAGGAGGAGGACAGGGCGTTGAGTTGCTGCCAGTGGTGCTCCAGGTCAGCTGGAGCACCACTGGGAGCAACTCAGTGGTGCTCCAGGCTGACCTGGAGTCAGCCTGGAGCACCACCGACCAGAAAAGGTCAGGAGTTTGCAGATCTGGACAGGAACCAGAGTTGCTGAAGATGACGATGTTCTCACGCTCAGAGCGACAGGGCGTAACCACTGCATTGTTCCTGGCTCCCCACTCCCCTCCACTCCACTCTCTCCTCCAGTGAAAACCCGGGTTTGGTCAGATGTGTGAGACGTGAGCCCGCCGGCTCGGCTGCTCAACAAAGTGGCACCGTTTAATTTGTGTGGCAGGAAGTGGCGGCGAGCGCCGGCTAATGAAACGGCTGCCACTTAACTCTGCGCTGCTTTATATTCACTCAGAACGAGCGGAGCAGCACATCGTGGCGACATGCAAATGCCGCCGTCGCCGCTAATGCAGGCCGCAGCCAATCACGGCGCGGCGTTGACAGGCAGAACAAATGCCAGCCAGCTGAACGCGCGGGTCAGGAGCAGAGGACGAGTCCCCCTTTCTTGATCCTCTTTTCAACGCCGGCGCGCACATTCTGCCTGTTTGCTTGCTGTTAAATTAGCGCCCTGAGATTAGAGACGGCTTAAAGAAAGTTTCTCTCAAACTTGATAAAGCTGCGCCAACTTATGCAAATACACAGGCCGTGTTTCATCTCCCAGAAAACCCTTCTCTCCTTGTTAACACCCCGATCTCAAATGAACACAGGCATGTTGCTGTTTGATCGAGACAGCGCCCCCTGCTGTCAGGCTCCGGCGCTCCCAGGAAGGCTCAGTGAGAACACGGGAGGAGGGTGGGGTGTGAGGGCTGCAAGTGATGGTTGTCACCTGACTCCAACTAAGGTGAAGAAGGAAGAGGAGAGGGCGTGGTGAAGGTGGGGGTGAAGATGGAGAGGAGGAGGTGAAGGAGAGATTGGGGGAGAGGAGGTTGTATCATCACGAGGAAAGAGGAGCACGAACTCACTCGCACTTCGGAAGCTTGAATAAAGTTCCTGGATATTGTTTGAAAAAGAGGCCTCCCACAGTGTTGTTGCTGTTCCTCGGGCAGCCAGGAGGAGGAGGCAGCGCTCCATCGCTGTCAGAGCGGGGTCTTCTTCCCCTCTCATGATCTTGTTTTGACGTGATCTGGAAGACTCACTCAGTCTCTCCGACTGATGAACGAGATAAACGAGTCCAATGGGTTTTTAAACCGTTGAAGTTCTGCTGATGCGGCAAATCTCTGAAATCAAAGAGAAATATTTACACTTGTTTTAATTGATACTTTTATTTATTCATGCCGTTTTTCTTTGGATGTTTCCGCCGCTTGCGGGCGAGAGAGAGGTCCAGTGAGTCATGGTGCCAAAGAAAGACTCGCGTCCGGGGGCTGACTCGTTGTGGCTGGACCAGAAACGATCGGCTTCCTCCAAGTTCAGACGCGACGAGCGAGTCATCACGCTCAAGGATTCGCAGGAGTCATGGTGGGTCGTCATTGACCTGACTCCCATGAGAGTCAGGAGTTAGTTCTGGTCAGGTACAGGGGACTGCAGCAGTGACTCCAGGAAGAGACTAGTGATGTGTTGTTCAAGCAGTGATTTGTTCATTTGAGCTTTTCAAATGTTCAGCACACACACACACACACAGTCCATTTTAATGGACTGCTTTTTATCTTCCTCTGATAATTGTGCTTTTCCTCCTAACATTTCACTGATGACATGTTACTCGCTCCAAATGCGTGAACCACCAGGCTGCACAAAGCAGGTCCAATGTTGGAGCTGGAACTGCTTTTATTAAAGCGCCAGGACTCTGACTCTTCATTCAGGCAGTAAATAATGATACATTCATCCAGAGGACTGAGGTCAGTCGTTCCCTCACATGCTGTATTTGTATATTTAAAATTTCAAACGTCACTGAAGTCAATTAAATTGGTGTTTATTTATATCCAGCTTCAAATAACCATTGAGTTGAAATGTTGACTGGAAGGAATTGCAATCCAACGAAAACTGATTCATTCGTTTTGGTGAACGAGATTCAACGAGTCACTGAAATGATTCATTTCGCCCATGACTAGATCAGACTCGGGTAGGACTCCCCCAGCCACCAGCCTATCAGATGGAGCGGCCTGTGCTGGGCGGGGCCTCCAGCGGTGACTGATGGCGGCTGGTTCCTCCCGTCTGTTGACAGACAGCAGAAATGATGATTTAGGAGGCGAGCGTTTATTCACGTGACGTCCCAGATGAATGGAGATCAAATTAGAGGTTTATGAGCTCGCTGTTTATTCTGCGCGTGATTCTCCCACCGTGATTGATGCGCTCGCCGGCGCCGGCAGGAAGCCAAAATAACAAATGAAGGCCCCGACATTCAATAACAACAGTTGGAGGAGGGGTGAAGGGGCCAGGCTGGGGAGGGAGGGGTGAGAGTTGGGCTCTACTCTGAGTCGCTGCCAGGTGACAGGGTCTGCTGTGTTCCCCCTCCCTTTCATTTGGAGCATCCTCTTTTTTGTTTTTTGGCTAATGTCTTTTTTTAAAGCTCAATTATTATGTTTGAATGAATTTTGATTTGTAGGTGCCAAATTTCCTGTCCCCTTCCTCCAAATATGAAATGTATTTTGTCTCTGAAGATGGAAGCCAGTCCCTCAGCTCTGACTCCCTCTTCCTGTCAGTCATTTCACATCTACCAGATGATTCTGAAATTATTCAAACTAAAAATGACAAGTTACGCGATAAGTTTCTCTCCTCTTTGTCAGCGTTGGTGTTTAATGTGCTGCTTCTTCTACCATGCGAGCAGACTGAGCTGCTCTGCTCCGAGTCTCTCCTTCCTCTGGCAGCAGATTATCAGCCTGAGGAGATCCACTTCCACCCCAGCCGAGTTCGGTCTGGTCCTGCTGCGAAGAGAAGAGACCGGCTCCTTCTGCGGCCACTCCAGTGACCTGCAGGGGGCAGCGGAGCGCCGCGCTGAGAGCGCGACACCTGCGGTACCGGCCGGGCTGAGAGGCAGAGACAGGTTTGCTGAGATCGTGATGGCAACCTCCGACACACACGACACGCTGGACTCACGGAGCATGAGGACCTCGGTTCTTTTTAATGAACAGTTTCACCACGTGACTTTCTTTTGTCAATTTCATTTTCGAACTGAAAACTAATGTCATTCTCATTGGTCTTGTTGTTTCAGGTTTGGCTTTTGTTGTTCTGTCTGATTTTCCTCACAGCATCTGCTTTTGTTCGCTCAAGGTCTTTCTTGTTTGTTGAATCCTGATTTTTTATTTATTTTTTTGTTTTGTTTTGACTTGCTTGTCGTGTTCACAGCATCTCTTTCCAGATGATCTGAAGGTGGTGGTTCACTTTTCTACTGAGGTTCATGGGACTGACTTTTGCCTCAACAGTGTCAAGTGTTTGAAGTGTTTCTCAGAGATATTTGTTCTCTTCCTCACCCGGGTCTGTGAAAAGACCGGCCAGCACCTGTTCTGGATCATCCGCATCTGGACTGTCACAAATCTTCTGCCTGTTGATTCACAGATCACCTCCATCTTTTGTTGGATTGTTATCCACAAACACCCCCTATGGTCGCGGTGTTGTTGTCCGTTCAGCGGGTTCCTATGGTCCAGATGTTCCCTCCTCTCGTCACACTTCTGTTCACCCGTCAGCTGTGCTTCACTCCAACATCCAGCCTTTTCTCCTTGTTAATGAGGAGTCTCTCCCCTCAGTCTGATCGGGATGTTTCCAGTCCACTGAACGACCTGGGCGGCGTGCTGGTCCACAGGCTGTCAGGTGAGGAACTACTTCCCCCTTTCAGTGGACTGATGACTGCCGTTTGACTGAGCCTCTTTTCTCAGGTGTTGTTGGTCCAGGTGGCTCCACTTCTGTTTTTCTCTCCTGTTGCTCTGAATTGATGATGGTCTCTGTCATGATGCTTTGTTTTTTCTGTTCCTCTGAGGTCTTTCTCTTTTGAATCTGGTGATTTCGGTGTCCTGGTTTGATCGTGTCGACATGTGTTGTAGCCGCTGATGAAAGTCTCCATTTTGGTCGTTGTGTGTTCGACAAACTTCTACCTGCTGCTTCCGCCTGTTTGTCTGGTGGTGTTTCTGTTGCGTTTCACCGCCGGAGTCTTGTTCCTGTTTGTTTGTTTGTTCTGGGATTCTGCTTGTTGGTTTGTGGTTTTGTCTTCGGCGTCTCCCGTGCGCGGAGGCGTGCAGCCGCCAAAATCTCTGCTGTGATGTGGAGAGCTTGCAGCCGCTCGGAAGAGGAAGAATAAATAGACTAGTGCGTCTGCGGCTCCGTGTGTCGCACAGGTTTCAAATTTAGACGGGAGCGGCGCCTGTGCCGATCCGCAGCCGCGGCAGCTCTTCCGACTTCTCCTGTGAGTGTGAACTAACTTGATTGAGGGAGAGAAGTGAATCGTGACCGGCTGCTTCCATCCACTGAGCGCCCGCTCTCTCCTGAACTCTCGTCCTGACGGCGTTCATACATTATGAATCACGAGTCACAAACAGTTTTCCATCCAGACGAGTCAAAGAGTCTGCGGCTCAGATTCCATCCATCAGAAATACTTGTGTAGACGGCAACACTTCTGTCTCGTCGCGGTTCAAAACCACGCGTCAGAACTGCTTCCAGGGTTCGAATGTGTCGTCAATGTCAGTGACTTGATGCATCGTGACTCGGAAATATCTGATCTGCGGTTGAATTAGCGGTTCCGATGGTCTCGCCGGGTTCTGTCCACAGCTTTTCACGACATCGTCAGGTCTAGAGAGAGCGCCCCCTAGAGTCATGCTCTGACTGTCTCACACACTCGAATGCAGGAGAGCATTTCCCATGTTCGAGACAGAAGACATGAACACTCGCCGAAGAAGCCAGGTCTGGTCTGTAGCTGGCCACGCCCACATCCAGCCGTCCAATGGAGTGCGACACATGCGGAGCTAGGCAGAGAAACAAGTCGTCTCACTCTCTTCCTGCTGAGCTTTCAGCTTCACCCAGACTCTCACACTCTGGCCCGACTCGCTCTCCAGCTCAGAGACCGCTGATGCGTTCAGGTGCTGTCAGGACCGTGCTGTTGGGTGAAAGTTATTCTGAGTCTGACCTCCCGGTGAGGCCCGGCGCGGGGGGCAGCAGAACCAGCAGCTCTGCAGGTTTTCAAACTGTTTCCACCTGCCTGGCTTCCCTGCTGTTCCCCTGAGGACGCCGCTGCCTCCAGCTCGCTCGCAGAACTTTCTCTTTCTCCAGACGGCTGTGATGGACGAGTCCCAGCGGAGCGGCCGGGTCGGACTCCCTTCCGCTCTGCCATGAGAGTCCAGCTGAAAGCAGCCTGGAGGAGATAAACACGTCTGTGGGTCAATATCTGAGTCCAGCTGCTGAGGAAGCTCCGGTCCAGCATCAGCAGCAGCCAGCATGATGCTTCTGTCCTCGCCTGCTTCCAACTCAGCCCCCGATGTTCCGGCCACCGCCACAAAATTATGCCGTACATATCATTTCACAATTTGAATGAATCTATTAAGTTTGATGCTTAAACCAGAATGTAGACAATATTTTCATTTTCTGACGAAAACTGCTTTTCTTTTTGAGGAGTCAAAGTTGATTTCCCGAATGTCACTTACTGTTTTTCTTCTAAATCAATTCATTCACTCCATCTGCCACCCTATTGCACTGGGAGGAAACTGGAGTGCCCTAACTCGGGTTCATTCCTAGATCTGAGCGGCTGCAGCGCGACCACTTCCATCAGCCTTTGTGTGGAGTCCTTGAGTCCAAAGCTCCACTAAAGTTTAACAACAACAACAACGTTTCACCTGATCATTTCTCTCCCAGTCTGTTGAGAAAAAAAAAAAAAATAATAATAACAAGTATGTGTGTGTAGACATGCATAGCTATACTTGTGGGGACCAATTCTTGGAAACACACCTACTTGTCGGGACCACGTAGAAAGTAAAAAGACAATGATTACAAAGACAATGTTTTGATATAATGATAATATGGTGACAGTGTGTGTATAATCAAGCTCTGCTGTACAGAGGACCGTGTCAGCAGCAGCAGTCTCACTGAGAGGCAGAGCTCCATGCAGCCATAGTCTCATGGAGTAAAATCCAGCAATGTTCCATGTAAAGTCCGTGATCAGCCGATTCCGCGATTCCGTTGGTGATTCCCGTGACTGAGGCAAATCCCAGGGCCGTTTTATCCACTGTGACTTGTGTGCCGCGAATGTTATGCATTTAATCGCCTCGTCCCCGATGTGCAAAGACAGGCGTGTCAATATTCATATCTGAATTTTACACAATTTTGTGCCGTTTATATGCGTTGCCACAAGTGTGCAAGCACCTTATGCCTCAATTTGAGGATGAAGACTTCAAAATAACTGGGTTCCAGTTTGGTTCAGAGTCCTGGTTCAGGTCAGCCATGTGTTTTGGAGGGTTAGGTTTAGAGGGAGAGGCTGGGGAAAGGGCTATGGTCATGAGAGGTCCCCACAAAACATAGTGAAACATGACTGTGTGTGAGTGTCGCACCATCATTCAGCCTGGATGCTTCCTCTTGAGGAGACGAGGGAAGGTGGCGAGGAGAAGTCGAGTGTTCAGAGGTGACGTTGCCAGATTAGACAGGAAGCTTAAGAGACTCAGGTGAGTTGGTTTTAATCCAGAGAGTTCCTGCTGGTAAAGTTTTTAATGAGGCCGCGACTTCACACGTGACGAAGGTTCGACAGCGACGGGCTAATTTATTCATGATGGAGGAAGTTGAAGTGACAGCGTGTAAAACCTTCGGTTTCTGAATCAGAACTTCTGCCTGCTGAGACGTCACATCTCCTCTGACTGGAGACGATGCCGGCAACAGAACCAACAAAGACTTCGACACGGCAAATGCTTTTGCTTTAATCTCTGGGAACTTAGAAAACCGCGCACTGAAATGCTGGAACGTCAGCAGCTAATTCTTGGTCTCGGATTCTGTGACGGAGCAGATCTGCCGCTGGTTCTGGGCCCACTGTTCTGGACCAGCACCAGAACATAGCCACATTTCTGCTTGGTTTCGCCTGTTGCCTGGGTGAGAGGAAGGCGACACATGAGCACACACACACACACACACATACGGTTTTTATGTTGTGAGGACCTCTCATGGCCATAACCCTTTCCCCAGCCTCTCCCCCTAAACCTAACCATCCAAAACACACGGCTAACCTGAACCATAGCCTAAGCCAACCTCAAATTGAATTATAATGTCCCAGTTATTTTGCAGTTTTAATCCTCAAATTGAGGCGTAACCTCATGGGGACTGGTAAAAAGGTCCCCACAAATAGCCCCAAATAGCACAAGGTCCCCACAAAGTTTGCGCACATACATATTCTTGTTGCTCTCTCCTTGTGAGGACCTCTCATTGCCATCACCCTTTCCCCAGCCTCTCCCTTGAAACCTAACCATCCAAAAACATGGCTCACCTGAACCAGGACCCTGAACCACACTGGAAGCCAGTTATTTTGACATTATCACCCTCAATGTCCTCATAAGATCAGTGTCTTGTCAAAGTTTGGTCCACACAAGAATACACACACACACAGACAGATGAGAGAATGCTGACAAACCCTTCCATGAATGGAACACACACCAACACACTCGGCATCTGAGAGGTTCCAGAGTCAGAGTGGAGTCTGTCTGGTGATGACCTGAAGGCCGTTTGAGATGATCTTCCCATGAATGTGTTTTCTGGACGTCCTGCTGCGTGGCCTCGCCGGCGGCGGCCTCGTCCAGCGGTGGTGCTCCTGGCCGCTCCGCTGGCGCTCTCTCTCCCGTCATGAATAATGGAAGTTCAGTCTGAATTATTGATGGAGATTTTTGCACACGATCTGCGGCGGCCATTATCCTGATCGGTGACGGATCTTGTTAAGTCCTGACAGACGGATCCCGCCGTCATCTCCTTACTGCTGAGGCCCCCTCGTCCAGCGCACGTCTGCCGTGGCGACAATAGACCGCCCAAATGTCACGTCCCCTGATGCGCCGCGGCACCACAGGCCAGCGGTTCGAGCCCCATCCAGCCGAGCGAGCGCTCACATTTCCACTTATCTTCTGAAAGCTCACAAACGAGGTAATCGCCTTATGTAACACCTCTTATTACTTCCTGCTCCTCCTGCGGCGAGCAGCTGGAATTTAATGTCAAGACCGCTTTCCCTTTCTCTCATCTTCACCAAATATGAGCTCAGAAGGAGGAAAGCTTTTCTGCAGCCACAAACGGCGACAGAGAAACGGCTCAACTCTCGCAGGCCTCCACCAGCGGCTCCATCTGGATCAAAGTTCATCTCAGCCCTTCTCCTGCGAGACCCTCTGATTTCCTCCAAACATGACGGACAAAGGCCCCAGCTCTTCCAGACTTGGTCACTGACTTGGGCCAGGTCAGAGGGTCCCTGACCATGAGGGGGCTGTAGGAGGTGAGCAGAACTTGAAATGGAAATAAAAGGAAACTAGAGGAGAGAAACACTTGAAAGAGTTACCAAGATGTTCCAGCTTGGTGACGTCAGGTCATCTCTTTTTGGGGGACGTCAGTTATATCAGCAAGAAGAGGGAGGGTCGGTTTCCTCACTGAGGAGGTCCAGGTCGGATGCTACCTCAGATGGTGAGAGCCTGGAACTGATCTGTCCAGGAGGAGGAGCGATGCTGTCTGGAGTGAGACAGTGCTGCGGACCCAGGGCTGCGGACAGAAGCGGTGGAGAACATTTGAGCTGATAACACTTAGGACAGGGGTGGCCAACCAGTCAGAGGCTAGGAGCCACATTGTTTTAGTGTGTTGCTGAAAAGAGCAACATCCTACAAATATGTAAGGCTGCAAGGCTCACCTCACACAGCTGGTCACGTGACTTCGCGGCAGTATAGTGGTCAAAGCACATCCCTATGTGTCACAAGGTTGCTGCTTCGCTTCCGGCATATGTCTCTTGTGCATGTATTTTTAAAAATCATACATTTTAAAATCGGAATATCAAGTGGCGTAGATAGAAATGTGTGCTATCTTCTATTTATTTTTTTACGTGCCTCATGTCACCAATAACATCACCCCAGTCTGTGTTATGTGAGCGACGCTGCAGACTGGACAGTCTCATGTTCACTCCACTGAATGAAACAGACTCCTCGATAATCAACAATGAACAATAGGTGAAACACATGCCCTACATTTAGTTTAGGGAATGACAAAGTGAAATGTGGAACTAGGTCATGTTAAATCGTGTTGATCGTGGATCTGATGACGGTCTTAGGACCGCGGCTCACATCGGCATTGAACGTGCTCCGAGCCGGGGGGCGGCTTGGACCACGTGCGGCCAGGTTTATTGTTTATGTTCCAAAGTTAAACTCATGTCACAGTCTTTGAACAATATTTTGATATTTTGTTGGAATAGCTCTTACTTTTTCATCTTATTTCCTGTATAAACAATCATCTGAATAGCAACTTGACCAAAATCGCAGCCAGTTCGTGGCTCATTCTGTAAAGAGCCGCATGAAAGCGGGCAAAGAGCCACATGCAGCTCGGAAGCCTCAGGTTGGCCAGGCCTGACTTAGGAGAAGCGACCGCTCTCCTCAGTGATCTCAGTGAACTAGTCTCTTCATCTTCATCCTCTCTGAGCTCCTTCACCTGACACCTCCGCTAGTCTCCAGCAGACAAGAAAACCTTGGCGACTCGGATTACCTTGCCTGTGTGTGTGTGTGTGTGCACAAGCTCTTGTCTGATCACAGGAGCTGTTAAACTCCCACGGCAAATCACAGAGAGGAGGCAACTCCCCGGGGAGAGCGGAGAACACAGAGGCTCCAAAAGGAAATACTGAAAAGCATCAATTAAGGTGTCAGAGGAGGGAGAGGAAGTCGTCTCCGAAATACTCTAAATATCCCCCGTGGTAGAGGAAGAAAGAGCGCTCATTAGAGTCCCGAGCGACGCGAGGATGGGCTGTGAACAGGTGTCATTTATCACCGCTGGAGTCGAAACGCCTCAGATTAAATATGATAACAGGCTTTGAAAGAACGAGCCAGAGCCGGTGTTGAACCGTGTCGACTTGAAACGGGAAGCATCCGTCATCGCCGGGGAATTCTGCCTCAGCTTTCTTTCAACGCTCTGATTTCATCAATATCAGCACCGTCCCGCGCCAACGCTGTCGCCTGACCACATCCGCCTCCAGAAACGAGTCAGTGCCACGGTCTGAATCCTGAAGTGAAAATGACCAAGTGTCTCACGACTGAGATCAGTTTGAGACGGACCAGACAACAAAAATCCCAAGCAACAAACAGCTGAGGAAAGGGAGGCAGACAGAAACAGCTGAGAGAGGTGCATTGTGGGGAAAAAAAATTCAAGACCCAGGAAATAATAAAGACGACAACAGTACAAAAACAAAGAATGTGATGTGCGGGAAAAAAGAACATGTTAAATCCCAGTTAAAAATAAAGAAATAAAGATTCGTGGCCGCAAGCGCAAGGCACATCAAACATTCTGGCGTCATCTCTGTCTGTGTGGCGGCTCGCTGTGTCTTCCACACACAAGCACTGTTAAACTGTGCTTGTGTCTCCCTCTTCCACTCAAGCACAGTTTAACAGCTGCATCATGTGAAATTCTACGATATTCCCTGAGAATTCCGGTCTGATCAGCCCATTCTGTGAATCCGTCTGTGATCTCGGACTGAGTCCAGTTGTTTCGTGAAGTCCATTCTCCAGGGTTTAGGGAGCGTTTTCAACATCAAAACAAGCAGCTCTGAGCAAGTGATTTCAGCCCTGCGAATACAGAGCCCACTGTATTGTTAAGTAAGAAACTTGGCTGTGACAGCAAAACAAAACAAACTGTAAACACTTCAAAAAGCAAACAGTCAAAAATCACAAATGTGGAAAACAAAGTCGCGTCATGCAAACTTGACAGGAACACAGGAAACAAAACAGGAATCTGAAACTGTCATGACTGGCTTTTATTTTGTTTTTTCTCTCTTCCTTCCTGTTTAATGACACTGCTGGAGTTAAATATCTCATCAGCGTCAAGAGCTTAAAAACACCTGGACTCCAGCAACGTTGCGTCGTTGCCTAGTGATGGGTAAATGAGGCATCATAAAGCATTTCGACACTATGACACATAGTGCTGTGCTGATACTGTGTTGATACTGTGTCACTGACACCTGCTGGACATAAAAAATCCCTGCAGGCCACCGACTTGACAGACTGAACTGACACTGACTTGATGACCTACTGTATATAATAATATAATTTCAGTCTTTGCATTCATTATTATTCCATATCTTTAAACAATGTGAACATGTATCGGAATGTGAATGAAGATGCTGCTAGACTCTTTGTTTTTATACATTTCTATTCAGAAAAATACGTTTTTCCAATGTTTTTAAATTTTCTAAATTAAATTATACCTTAAAATTAATTTGAATTATAATGGAACAAGACAAGTGGAAAATCTGAGACAAACTGGATAAAGAAATAAATGCAATATTCTCCGGTAGAAGATCAAACTGGTTCCACACGGCAGACCACTTGCGTTTGCTTTGGAGCTGACCCCTAGATCCACAAGTCGACACAGTCACGTGATTGTCTTAAAGCGATACACGCACCGACGCAGGGATTGCTTTCCGTGCCGGCGCATTGGTGTTACGGGACACATCACTACCGTTCGCTTGGTCTTTATCCGTTGTGCATTCCGTCTGTTGTTTTTATTTTGTTGGTGCTCTGAGTTTTGCCTTTTGTTTGTCTTTCCGCTTCCTGGGGGTTCCTGTCTTTCTCCGTGTTATTGTTTCTGGTGCGTTCGTTTTGACCATTTGAGAGTTTATTTCGTGTTTTATTGTTCATTGTGTTCCCTCTTTTTACAGACTCTGCTTGCATTAATTTCTCTCGGTTCGGTGACGCCTTTTGTTGTGTATTTTGTATTGTTTATTAAATTGTATTTTGACCCACTGTCTGCCTCCTGTAACTCTTGCATTACTGCAATTGGTTCTGAGTCTCGAACATCACAGAAACCCCGCAAAAACAGAGGAGAGTTGACTCTGGAAAATGAGCTGAGTCAGTCACAGAGAGGTTTCAAGGTCATGTGGCTCTTTTAGAGGCTTCGGAACGTGACATGAAGGCAGCGTTTGAATCGAGCGGCTCAGGCATCTCCTCAGAAGACAGTCAGCTGGAGCCCAGACTCACCTTCTGTCTTTCAAAGAACAGCAACACCTGCCATGGATTCCACGCAACACAACGGCGAGCGCCGGTCATCTGCGCGAGCGTGGGTGGAGCTCAGCGCGGGTCGAGCCAAAGGTTAAAGCAAGCGCCCGGGCAGATGTTCCTCTGGTCCTGCCGTGTGATCTCGTCAGAAGATCAGCAGGGAAGCAGACGTGACGCCTTTATCAGAGAATCCTCAGCTTTAATAGTTTTTTAATGAGTTTGTGAATGCACTCTGGTGACAGTCTAATAAAGGACAAGTTCTGCACCGAGACTCCGGCTGAATAATGTATAAGGGCAGAGGTAGCACTAATGAAAAGATGATGAGAGGCATTCCTCGGAGACGAGCGAGCGGGCCGAAGGATGGGAGCTGGAAGAAAGTTGAAAGAGAAGCCCAATTAATCTTCATGTGCTTACAGAAGAAATTAGACAAAGGCAGGAGAGAGAGAGAGAGTGGCAGCGGCGCCAAGGTGAAGCCAGAAACTCTGCCGTTTGTTTTAATGATTCAATATTTACCTGCTGCAACTGTGCGCGCAGGAGCGGCCCGAACCTTCAGAGCCCAGAAGCCATTAGACTGGAGGAACAGAGAGACGCCGGCGGTGAGCGACGCACCAGCCTTGATCAAGGAGAGCGCATGAGGAGTCGACCGTCTGAAGGTTCCGTCTGGCTCTTCTGGAGCACATGACCTGACCGACGTGGAGTCTGAGGACCAGACTTCCCTCCCCCAACTCTCTCTGGCTCTTCACTGAGGCCTTCAGTTCAGACACGTCACCTCCCCGGCGGGTCCTGGGTCTGCCCCGGGCCTCCTCCCAGCTGAATCCCCCACTCCTTCAGGAGACTTCTTGAACTGTCTGGTTCTCCTCGGAGTCTCTCCTGGATGACTGCGCTCATGCAAGCTGAAGATCCTGTGACCAGGACCTGAGATGGTTCCAATCTTTGCTACTCCTGACATGGAACATGATGGAGGAACTTGGACCTAAAGTAGATGAAGAAGGATTAACCTTAAGTAAGAGCCTGGTCTGTCATTCAAGTGACCTTCACGTCATCACCACTGCCTTCAAACCCTCTGCCATTGAAGCTGAGGAACACGAGGCGATCACAAGAGCAGGTCAGTGGCAGGAAAGAACCTGAACCCTCAAATAGAAGTGAGAATGATGTTTCCTCCAGAGTCGCTACTGTGTCGTCCCTCCTCAGAGGTCACATGGAGGAGTGAAGTCCGTGTCACTGCAGCTCATGGTTCCATCCACAGTCAGATTTTCCTGGAGTCACGGTCGTCTCTCTCAGCTGTTCGCTGCTCTTCTGCACTTAAATAAAGTTTAAGAACGTGAGCTGATGAATATTTAAAGTCTAGATAAACACAGCGGAGGAATAGAAACATCAGGTAGCAGGTTAGCTGCCCTGTTAGCTTAAACACGCGCAGAATTAGAGAGATTAGCTTCATGCTAATTTTCCTGAACCGCCAGCGGGATACTTAAGAGTTTTATGGAGACGCGGCGCAGCACCCAGCTGGACCATAAGCCCACTTCAGTCAGATCCGGCTGCCTTTTGTGTAATATTGTTCCCCCTGACTCATCCTCCATCATTTTATTTCCTCGCCTCGGTGCAGGCAGTGGCCCCGGCGCCCAGGGGCCTCGCTGCCATCCTTTATTATTTATGAATCTGATTAATAATCCTCCGCCCGGCTGCAGGAGAGAATGAGATCCATAAAAGCACCCAGAAGAAAAGCAGCAGCGCCGCGGTGTAATTCCACTTCAGCTCGCCGCCCAGAAGAAAAGAGAATCATCTCCCACATGTTTAATGAGAAGAAAAGCTGCGCCGCCGCACCATCGGCCCTGAGCCCCACCGTAGCCCTGGGTTAAGCTGAAGCCAGCGGCAGGTTGCTGGTTTACTCAAGAGGTTTGTAATGAGGAAGTCTGGTGACCTCTGACCTCGGCCTTGAACCCCGGCCCTGACTCAACAACGGTTCATAGGAACGGGGGTCCGAGCTGAGGATCGGCACCTTCAACTCTGAGCTGGAGGAAGGGTGATTCTCAGCGCCCCCTGCAGGAGCCGGGCTCCCCAGAAGAGGCCTGGTGTCTGAAGTTCACTCCACTTGTTTGTTTCTCAGAAAGTTCAAAAGCATCAAAACACAAACTCAAGCTTGAATGTTGACGCTAGTGTGTGTGTGTGTCTACCTCTGCTCCAGACACCGCCAAGTCGGCACCGCCTGAGAGGGTCAGGACGAGTTATCAGCAGGTGACCCGTGACCCCTGCGGTGGGCAGCGAGGTGGTAAATGAGGAGGTATCAGAGAGTCCAAACATGGCAGGCGCTACAGAGTGCGTGGCTTTATGCTAATAACCAGCGAACCCCGACCTGGGCGTGATGCCGGCGCCGGTAATCCGCCGCCTCCTGACCCTGGGGCGACCCCCGTCCCCACTTTCATTACGGTTAATCAGTACCAGCCGAAGCCGCAGAGCAAACTCTTTTAATTTGATGTGTGTGGAGATGATTTCAGACGCAACAGTGAAGGGCACGTCTTCCTCTCTCCGCTCTGTCTGACCCACGAGCAGCCGTCGCCACGGTAATGGTGCTTTTCTTTTCTCACTGTAACTGTGATGACGCATCGATGGAGTCGAACAAAAGCATCTTTGATATCCTCGGGTTCATTAGTTTGTTTTCAGGCGGAATGCGCTGAAAGAACTGAGAAAGAGCAGGAGACCTTCGCTGAAGGAAGTGGGTTCAACGTTGTCATGGCGTCTGGAACTGCAGACTTTCCTCATTCACATGTTGAGCTGCGACTGTGTGTGGATGGAGCAGCTGCTGGACTGAAGAGTTGCACTTTAGATGGGTAGCTGGGAACACTATTGTGTTTCCTCAGAGCAGAAAGCCCTCGTCGGACCAGAAATAGATCAATACAAATAAAAACTCGAGGTCAAGAAGAAGATGAAAAACAACTCAACAATGCAGTGCAATAAAGAGCTTTTTGGACGCACACTTCTTTGTTTCCTCAGGTGGTGTCACAAGTCCTCAACCTCATCACGACCATCACTGAGGTCCTCCTCTCCTCCACCTCCAACATCTGTCCTCCCTAACCTTGTCTCTTCACGTGTCCCTCGGATGGATTCATTTCTAAATGTCATGAAGCTTGACTCAGACATCACAGATGTGTCCACCCTGCTGCCCTCGCTTCTTCTCCTCCTACAGCAACAACAAGCTAGAGAACCATCAGAAAGAAGAGAACTTTGAAAGAAGAAAATTCACGTGTGAAAAAAAATAAATAAATAAAAATTAAGAGTCGAGTCCAGTTCCCAGACAGCTGGAAAAACTGGACTGTTGAAGCAAACAAACAACAGCAGAAACATTAGTCAGCCAGGAAAGACGACACGGGGTCAGAAACAAAGTCTGCTTCCTAAACAGCACGAGGAGAGGTGAGGGGGACGCTAAATGAGAGAAGCAAGGCTGGCAGTGAGGAAAAACCAAATGTCAAAATAAAGGAAGGCTTCAGTGGAAGGAGAGATGAAATCTTCTGGTGCTCTGATAACCCTTCGTACTGTCTCCCCCCCCCCCCACATCCCTGCTCGGCCGTCCTCCCACCTGAGCTCCATCTCTCCTGAAGATCTATGACTCTTGGATTTTTATATTTCCGCCTTATTCACCTCCTCGTTTGTTTTCATTCTTTCTCACTGATGCAGGTCATGTGACAGTTTGGAGTCGTTTTCAAATCAACTCCACACCAGCGCTCATATATATATCACCGCCCCCCGCACAGCCGCCACCCCCTCCCACACCCCCACAGAAATATATATATTCCCCCCTCATGCTGATTTACCGCGAGCGCTCGGCCTGGCTGATGGATATTTGTTTCCAGCTGGTCGCCGGCGGCGGCGTCTCCATATTCTCCACGAGTGGCTGATGAGCTTCTCTCAGCTTCTCTGCTCACATTTATAAAACAGTCTCAGCTGATTCATGAAACCAGGAGATGAGTTTCTGCTGCTGGAAACTTTGGAACTATTCAGAAGCAGCTGGACTTGACTGAACTTTGACTGCTGGCAGACGCGCTCGCTGCTCCTCGCCGGCTCCTCGCCGGCTCCAACAGGACCTGCAGAGGGTCGTGCTGAGTCTCGCTGGAACTCTTCCAGGTTCCTCTTCCACTGAGAAGGAGCTGCTGCAGCGCTGATGTCAGATGAGCCCACGCTGAGGTCACATCACCAGGCTTGGCCCGAGTCAGAACCTTCAGAACCACCTTTTGGTCGACACCAGGGAGCAAAGGGTTGGTGTTGCTCACCAGAACCTGGAACAAGCCCTTCAGTTCGTGTCTTTGAGCCACACACAACATCGTCGGTTCAACGGATCGGTTGTGTCAGTACTGGGCCTGCTGCCATAGAAAAGACTTCTCAGGTCAGTGCTTCGCTCTGGTCCACGTTGTGTTGGACCCAGTGGGTGCAAAAGATCAGGAGGATGATGTCCTGTCAGGTGAGTGAAGACGGCATCATCTTAGAGCCTAAACAGTTTGTTCTCCAGTGTCAGTTTATCCTTCTCATCTGCCCAACCCCTTCTGCTCCCATGCCATGAGAGGCCCAGAAGATGACGCCAACCCAGTGCTGTGAAACAGGAAGTCAGTGTTGATCGTTGGGCAAAACAAGTCCAAGTCACAATGTGACTTCCCCGTGAGACTGTTGAAGGAAGACAGAGTCGTCACAACGCAGAGAATTATGGGTAACTTTGGCCACGCTAGTCTTCTACCCATAGACATGTATACGGTCCTATCATTTCTCAGGGCCCAACATTTCCGGAACAAATGGTGCCGGGGCCCATTCGAGGTATAGAACTATCCCAGTACTGTGATTTCTGATTTCATTTGTGTTCAATAACCATACATGTAAACAAACCAAAACTGTGAAGGCTCAGACAATGAGGAGAACCCAAGAGCAGGAAGTATAGAAAGGCTGACACAAATAAATCCACAGACAGAGTTTATCACAAAAATGGCAGCGCCAACACAATCGGGACGCGGCCCACGTCCAAAACAAATAAGAGAGACTCCAACGGAGCAAGCTCAACCAAAACCCAGGGAGCAATCAAAAGAGTCCAGAAACACACTGACTACAGGTCGGGCACGAGTGACGAGGAACTAAGAGACAAGAAAAGAGAAATTAGAATAAACTTACAAAAATTCTCAGGTGCGAAGTCAAAAAAACAGGACAAACCAGGAAGTAAAAATACAGGGAAGTAAAAGTCCAAAATGTTCTGAACAGGAGTCCAAAAGCAAAGCATGGTGCTGCATCAACCTCCAGTTTCTACTTAAGAGGTGGAGGTTCATCAGTGAAAATTGATTGTGACACAAAGACACACACACAGGAGCAGGAAGTAGCTGACAAAATAAAAGCATGGCGGGAGGGGCCATGACAAAATCATTGTGAAATGACATGAAACCATTTGATCAGCGCAAAGATTTGTCATTGGATTTGTCATGGAAAAGTCCGAAGAGCAGCAAAACCAGGTGCAAGTCATGTACATCATATTTACTAATGAATAAAAGAAGAAATAAAAACTTGAGAAAATTGGAAAAAACTGTATGTATTGAATACAATTCTGAGGAAAATGAATATAATAAAACATTGTCTAAACTTCTCCATAGTTGGTAACACTCACAGATTTGCAGCTGTCAAGTCAATTCAATGACTCACTACTGCCACCATATGGCAAGAGTATTAAAGCTGTCCCTGCCGGCCCAGAGGTGTAACAAAAATCTTTAAGTGGCCCTCTAGGGGGCGCTGGCGTCCCTATGGTGAAGAATCGCTGATTTAAACAACAAGAGAGCTCAACATCAACAGCATATGATGGAGCCCCCCCACACCCGAGTGGGTCACACCTCCCGTGGCTGGCCCCCTGCTGAGGCGCTGCCACTCAGGAGGGCGGCTCCCAGTCTCCACTACATATTAGGCCGTCTTTACCGAAGTAATTACAGATGAAGAGATGAGAGTGACGGAGGTCCCTGGGCCTGTGTGAAGTTTTTAGCTCTGAGAGGAAGTTGCAGCGTTAACAAGCAACAATTAAGAAGTTCATTTAAGGCCGCGGAAAATATGAAACATCTCCTCGGCCAGAAAACAAAAGCGTGGTCCTGGGAGGCTTGGTATCAGCAAGCATCTGGACGAGAAGCAGCGTCTCCCTCCAGATACTTCACACCCAACTTTAATTAATGGGGAGCGCGTGTGATCACGGTGGCTGAGCAGGCGCCTGACAACAACAACCTCGCTGACGGTGGCGCAGGAATCGCTCGCCAGCCAGAAGAAGAGCAGCTAATTAAATTTGGGTCTCAGCTCGCTGTTTTCTCTGCACAGCTCCGAGGTGAAAGAAGAGCAGAGAATTAAATGCCACCGCTGTCAGTTGGGTGTGCCACAGCTTCACGGACCACATGAGGAGCACTTACTGCGCTGAGGACTCACAACTGCCGTCGCGAGTCGCCCGGGAGTCGCAGCGGGGTCTCATCTTTCCCCCCGTGTCTGAGCCAACAAGCATCACGAGAGTGTCCACGTGAACTTTCTCCACATCTCAGTGGACCTTCCATCTAGGCCAAACACATCCTCCTGTAGGAGAGCTTTGCCTCTGTTTACACAAAGAGACCTGTCAGAGGCAGCTCCTCAGCTTCTTGTGGACTTCAGTTCATCCAGCCCTCTTCATCAGGTTATGGGAGCAGCAGCTAAAGTGAAGAGGTCCAGAATCATTTTTTGGGGGCGTGGAGCCCATGTCTAGTCCTAGTTGACTGAATCCACATAGTGTCCAGTGAACTTTGTCACTCCGCCGTTTCCAGACGGTTGTAATGTCCACCAGTCTGACGTGGAGTGGAGCTGAGGATTGACTCTAAAGCCAACCTCTTGTGAACATTGGGAGTGTCATGTGGAGTTCATCACAGATCAGGTCTCACCAGCAGGTCACTTGTGGTGGACCTCACAGCGCAGGACATCCAACCAGCTGGCCTTCACCTCAACTGCAGACTGGCTCCAGACTGGTCTTCCTGAGGAGATGCTCTTGCTCAGCTTCTTCAGAGGGAACATGAAGGTGGCTCCAACAGGTGAAGAAGGAACCTGCACCGTGAGGAGGCGGTGATGGCAGCATCATGACCTTACACCTCTCCATGATGAACTGGGGAGCTTTCAGTCTGAGCCTCACATGGAGCGCCACTCAGATCCATCACAGAGTCTCCACAGGTGGCTGTTTCAAGGTCAGGAGCCTTGTTGGAAGAGCTTGCTCCGTTTTTTAATCTTGAGTTCGGACCTGCCAGAGGATCCGAGCCGCTCATATTCAACGACTGACGGACGGACAGGAAGCCGACAACGGAAGCCAAAGCTGCAGAGCTGTGATGTCGTCTGTTGAAACCAGTCAAAGCTGCTGAGTGGTGGAGCAGCTGGAGGCGAGAGGGACGTGTGACACCTGAGAGGAGGGAGGCGCAGCGATCGCCTCGCTTTTCAGCTGAGAGCTGATGCGTGGTAAAAACCAGCGCCTCACCTGAGCGTGGAAGTTGGGCTCCAACACGGCGCTGCAGCCAGGTATGATGAATGGCTCTTTGATATTTCCTCTCCTCTCTTCGCGAGTGGAGAGCAGCTGACTGCAGACCTCCTCGCTGAATAATGAGGAGTTAAACGCTGATGTGGATCTTCGGATTAAACAGAAACTCACCTGAAAGTGAGCGAGTGTCTAAATTTCCCCTCAAACCTTCGCTGGGATCTGATAAGAGAAGCGAGAGCGGCGGATCTGTGAGCCAGAATATCTGGCTGAAATACTTCCCCACAAAGAGGCAGATAAACAGAGAGAGTCGTGACGTTGCTATCGAGCGAAGATTCTTCACACTAAACAAACTGCTGCTATTTCACAAGGCTCCCAAAACTTTGTGTGAAAACAAGAGGAGGCAGTTTTACTGTTAACTCCTGGCTGACTTTTCCGACTTCTGACCCCTGAATCGTGCAGCTCTCGCTCTGGACCCCAGCATTCTTCCAGCTTCCTAATTGTTTAACCTTCTGGTGTCTCTCTCCCCGACCAGCCACGTTCACCGAGCAGCGCTCCAGCATCAATGATTCGGACTAGACTCTGCAAGATTTCTGCCGATCTCCGGTCCACATGAGTCAATAACAAATCTGGCATTGAACTTGTGGACTGCTCTGACGGGGTCTTCACTCAAACACCTCTGGCTCCTCTCAACTTTAAAATAGGCAACTGATCCATCCAGACCTCTTCATCAGGTCGTGGGGGCAGCAGTTAAAGTGAAGAGGTCCAGAATCTATTTTAGTGTTGTGGATCCCGTCCACGCAGTCCTCCTCCTCGGACCAAGGAACCTATCAGTCAACCTGCAGTCCTATTTGACTGAATCCACTGTGGGTCCAGGGAACTTTCTCTCTCCACAGTTTCCAGTCTGTGGTAATGTCCACCAGTATGATGGAGCTGAGGCTTGAGTCTCCAACACAAGCATGAGGGAAATAAAGCCAACCTCTCGCGAATATTGGGAGTGACTGTCATGCCACTGCTGATGGGGAAAAGACAAACTCCAGTGAGACTGGAGTCACGGATAATAGTGAGTCATTACATGAAACTAAGTCTTGTCAACGAGTGGTCTACACAAGTATATTAGTACATGTACACACAGCGTCACACAGACCTCAGGTCCATAGACCAGTGATTCATAACCACAGGGCTGGGGCCTATAGTTGGGCCGCGAGCACCTCCTAAGAGGGCCACTAAAAGTTGTTTTGTTACACACATATGGGCCACAAGATGCTCAGTTTTAATACATTAGCCACATATGGTGGCAGTAGTGTGTCACTGAATTGACTTGACAGCTGCAAATCTGTGGTAGTTACCATCGATGGAGAAGTTCTTGAAAAGAAAAAAATGTTCATGAAAGCACCTGTTGAAGCAGTTTTGAAAATTGATTCTATGTTCTTTGGAGTTTAAATAAAACATATTATTTTTAACTTGGGATATTTAGACATGGTTTTATTATACTTACTTTATTCAGAATTTTATTCATTTTCTTTCTCAACAGTTTGCATCAAGTGTATTTTTTCCCTTTTTTTCTTTAGTAAATTATATGAATACGACTTGCACCTGGTTCTGCTGCTGGTTTAACTTTTCTTTGCGATGATCACATGGTTTCATGTCATTTCACAAGGTTTTGGTTTGTAAGTAGATTAAATATGGTTGTTGATCACAAATGAAATCAAGAGGAATCAATCAGTTCTATTCCGTGAATGGCCCTGGGTCCATTTGTTCTGGGAAAGGTGGGCCTACAGATCAAAAAGGTTCAGAACCCCTGCCACAGACCACATCAGGCCCAGCGCCTGTCATGTCCACTAGACTTGGGGTCTGAAGGATCCTGACTCCAGCGGAGTGTGGGTATGGAGATCATGTGACCGCCCTGCTCTCTGCCCTGAACAAAGATTCCACCTTGGAAGACACTGGCGTGAGACCTGGAAATGAGAGTGCAATGAGCTGATATGCAGGGTTGGGGTTCAGGGGGAGGTCTGGTCCGCCGGTCGCCCCAGGACTCCACAAATGAAGCCATGATCATCAAGAGCGCTGCTTCTTCGTTCCACTTCACAGGCTTGCACTTCAAACAATGGAGGCTTCATTCTGCATTTGAACCTAAACATCTTCAACACTCTGGATCGGGCCGGGTCCCCGAGCAGCTTTGCAGCCTTGATAAGATGTTTTCATAGTTCACAAAGTATTTTGGTGTCAGCACATCAAATGAGAAAGCAGAGCTGACTCTTGCTGGAGCAGAACACATGATGTAAGAGTGTGAAAGACGCGCTCGGGCTGAATCCCGTCATCCCGCTAACACCGGCAGATCAAAGCTCGACTTTATCAGCTGATCCGAGTCGACCCCGAGGCCTCAGCCGACGCTTTCATTCACAAGTTCATCAAAGCGGGCAGGAAATCACCGCTGATTAGTACACATCCGACAAACATTACACCAATTAATCTGGCCGAGTTTCCCTCCTCTGCAGTTTCCGGTAGCAAACGCCGTCGAGCTTCCTGGATCACAATCACACGCGTTGTTTGCTTCTGCTGCCCGAGGCGCTTCCAACAGAAAGCATCTTCAGATAGGCGAGCGCTTCTGATGTGAGTCTTGTTCTTCTTCTGGCTCTGGGATTATTCGCTCGGAGTTTAGACACGCCACAACAAATGAGGGAATAACGCTCATTAATCCTGAAACTGGCTCCACTAAGAGGTTCGACTGCATCTTTGCCGCCGTCCGTGAGCTCTGAGAGACGCGGCTCTAAAGAGGGCACCGTGCCGCCGGTAGACAGGCAAACACCGCAGGATACGGCGAGGAACTGGGGGAGCGAGCGCTGGGATTATTGAGGATGATGGTATCATCGCACCAGGAATAATTTAGTGGATACTTGGTACAACATTTATGAGGTACACTGCATGTTCCGGGCTCTCATGTAAAATACATTATGTTTCCATGAAAGATAACTTGAATTGTTTATGACTCTTTAAGCTTGACAAGCGTCCACTGTGGACTGTGGAAAAAGTTGGCTGTGGGTTTTGGTTCACAGACTCGCGTGGTTGCTGTTCCAGAGATTCATTTCAATAAAAGCTGCTGGACAAAATCAGACACTTTTTTATTGACATCATTGAATGTCCTTGCTGACGCTGGTGTCCACTCCAACTTACTGGACCCACGAGTCACCTGAGAGACTCGACCAGACTCTCCATCCTCAAATTGAGCCTTGGATTTGTGATGATAAGGTCTCCACAAGGAGGTGTTCTGTCAGGGGTTGGTCCCCACAAGTAAGGATAAACACACACAGAGAGTGTGCGTGTGCTCCCGAGGCTCCTCACTCGTGGAGTCAGGTCGCAGCGATTGATTGTTTGCCGTCTTAATCCCGTCATTCCTGGTCCGTGAACGGAGCTAATCTCTACATGTGTTGGGTAAACACTTGCCGCTCCTCTGCAGTGAGCATCACTTGATCTGGAGGCAGAAAGTGTCTCACTGCGGCGATTCACTCGTTCCTGCTCATTGGCTTTCCCCTCGCCCTCCTGCAGGATCACAAACCTGATGAAACGAAGGCTAAACGCGGCCGCTCGCCACCCGGAATATCCTCCCGCTGCAAGCAAACGCTGGCGTTTAGCAACAAGGCCTGGTCGAAGACCCTGAGGAGACGTCCCACTGACCTGCTGCGGTACGAGCCTGGCATCACAGGAGCGAAACACGGACTCTGGTTCTTAACAAGCTGCGGATGCAAATGTGTGTGAGCGACGGCGTCTTTCCAGGCAGGTTCACCAGCACCTCTGTGAGTGTCTCTGCAACAGACTGGTCTTTAGGTCCATTTCATGGTGAAACTGGTGAGTTGTGTTTGGGAGGGGGATCAGCTCCTCTCAGTCAGAGTGGAGAGGACCTGGGGCAGACCTGGAGAGAGCTGCTTGGTGCTGACCACAACAGGAAGCAGCTTGTCGTCAAAATGTGAAATGCCCCGGTGACTGAGGTGACATCAGGCCTGTCGTGAGCCTCCCAACCATCCATTATCATGAGTCTGAGACAGGGATGTTTCTCCAGTGCGTCAATACCGAGTCATCAAACGCACGTGAGGTGCCTCCTGCAGGTGAAGCGCGTGTGCGCCGCCTCAGGCTAAAGCATGTTTGACAAGCCCGAGATGAAGCAGCCGCCAGCAAGAGAGCTGGGAGGAGAATCTTGGAAAACCAGGGGCTGGAGCAGAGGAACGGGGCGGCTGCTTCTGATGGGCTCGGTTTCATCTGTGAACGATCGGATCTATGGAGAGACCCTGCTGTGGCAGGGTGGTAGTGCTTTAGCGTTGGTGACTTCTTGCTGCCGCGGCGCTGGTCCCCGTCACAAGCAGACAGCAGTCATGTCTCGGTTGTCCAGGCGGAAGATTGTGTTCACCAGGAAACAGCCATGTGAGACTCAAGTGCATCTGTGAACCTGAAACAAGAACAACATCCTGTTCCTGTCTGCCTGCATCAGCTTCTGCTCCGACACCTGTGTCAGGTCCATTTAGGAGCCGTGCGGATCGACGGTGAAATGAATCTGCTGGCGGCGACGGTCCCTGAGCTCCGAGCATTTTTCATTCTTCCCTGCACGGCCGCTCGATCAATCCTTCATGAATAAGAAAGGAGCCCGTTTAGACCCACACCTCATTTGCATCCTGCTCAGAACCGGCGCTGCGCCCCTCCAGCTCTGGCAGCGGCGGAAGAGCGTGAAGATGGGAGGAAGCCTCGCGCATGTTTTCTGCAGACCGGCATCCGAGTTCTGCTCCTGTGGGTCGGTCCTCCCTTCCGTGGCAACGTCTCGTGTGTCGTGTTTCCGTCTGTGTGTCTCTGAGTGTGTGTGCAGCCCCTCGTCTGTGTTTCGTCTCTCGTCACCGACAGTGCTCCCGATGCTGCAGACACCAGGTGGGTCTTCAGGTGTGGAAGCCCGTCCTTCAGGGTCTGCATTTTTGGTGACAGTGTTTTCCAGTCTTAGGACTGTGATGGGGTGAGTGTGGGTGATTTTGAATCTCTCGACTCGTATCATTCGAGTCGACCCTCTTGACTCACCCAGCTTGAGCTCCCTCTCTCAACTTATCCTACCCGAGTCACCCTTGTCGACTCACCCAGCTTGAGTTGGCGTGCTCAAGTCTCCACTCTCGACTCACCCCACTCGAGTCGCCTCCTTGAGTGACCCATCTCGCCTTACCCCCGGTCATTTCGAATGTCTTGACTCACCCCACTTGAGTTGACCCACTCGACTCACCCAGCTCGAGTTGCCCCTCTCAACTCACCCCACCCGAGTCGCCCTTGTCGACTCACCCAGCTCAGTCACCCCATTTGACCTGACCCTCTCAATTCTCCTCACTCTAGTCATCTCTCTCTACCCTTCATATTCGGGTCGCCAGGTCTCTCACCCAAGTCCAGTCGCGCTGCTCAAGTCACCCCACTCAACTCACCCCACTCAAGTCGCCTTCTAGACTCACCCATCTCATTTCACCTTGCTCATTTCATGAGTCACACCACTCAAGTCGACCCTCACGACTCACCCACCTCGAGTCGCAAGTCTTGACTCACCCCACCTGAGTCACCCTTGTCAACTCACCCAGCTCAGTCACCCCAATTGACTCGCCCCTCTCAATTCTCCTCCCTCTAGTCATCCCTCTAGACCCTTTATATTTAGCCATCGTTGATTTGCCCCGCTCAAGAAGCCCCGTCGACTCACCCAGCTCCAGTCGCCCTGCTCAAGTCACCCCACTCAACTCTCATGAATCTCATGACTCACACCACTCGAGTCAACTCTCTCGACTCACCCAGCTCGAGTCAACCCTCTCCATTCCCGTCACTCAAGTCATCCCTCTCAACCCTCCCTACTCGAGTCACCATTTTCAACTCACCCTGCTCGAGTCGCCCCTCAGGGCTCTCAGAAGTGAATGTCAGTCCACGCGTCAGCTGCAGTTCTTGAATCACTTTCACTCAATTTGGTTTGAACAACTGGAATGCCCGAGCGGACCGGCATCTTGTCTGAGACCTGCAGGTGGACCAGCAGCGTTCCCTCCTAAATTACTCTTCCTGCTGTCGGGAAATCATAAACATCAGAGCGGCGTCGGCGCCGGGCTGTTACTAATGTGCTGCGGCTCAAGATTTGCAGCTCGGGCGATCCGTCATAAATATAACAGTAATAATAATAACAAGGCGGACCGGACCGCCGGGCGCGTGTGTTCCTGACTGACGGCCGATAAATAACCCATTTCAATTTTTGAAGCAGTCATCGTGATAAACTCCTCTACAGGCGGCGGCGCTCACCTGCGCTGATGCATTACGTCCTGCTCGCATGACAGAGTGGCTGTTTAATCACAAGTCTGGCGGCGCCGTGCAGGGAGACCCCGACTGCAGCGGGCAGGGGTCTCCTCACACACATCATCCTGCAACAACTAATATAGACCTGCAGCCGATAAATCACAGCTGTGACGCGCGGTGTGTGTTTTGTGTCTGTGCTCGGATGGTTCTGCGCCACACAGGAGCCGTGTGGATGATTTGGGGCCTGGTGTTGTCCAGGACCTCGACGGTGATCTTGGGCCGGGCTGACCCTGAGCGGTGGGTTTGTTTTGAGAGTCATCTTGTTGTCTCCCACAGGGCCATCAGAGGGCCTGACATGGCCCTTGCGCTGCACTGTGAACACCACTGTTGTCAGGTGAGCAGGAGCTCTGCTGAACAGCTCTCTGCATCAAAGCGTAACCGGGTCGGCTGCTCCTGTGATGACTCTCTAATGAACCAACTGCGGTGCCTCGTCCCGCCCGCCCGGACCCCTGCCACTCCTGATTGGGCCCTCGGCTTTTCCAGCCGACCAGAAAGTTTCACCTGAAAGGCCACGCAGGAGACGTGACGGCGGAGTTATCTAGGCAACAGCACAAGCGGCTGTCAGGCGCTTCAGCGCCCCACACTTTGTTTTCTCGAAGTTCCTCTTCTCCTCTGGGGTGGTCCGAACCAGCGCCGGGCTAATTTGATTTGATTTGTCGGTGGATTAAATGCGTGCCGTCCCCCTGGTCTTCAAACGTCAGCGTGGAGCTCGACCTGAGGAACATTGATTCTCTCTAACTGGATCTCAGAAACCACATTGGCCCTGGTAAACGCTGGGCTTCCACCTGACGCACGGGGGGGAGGAACTTTTGTTCGCTCCGACTTAAAACTTTAAATTCATGAACAAACTGCTGTTCAGCTGTTGTTGACTTGCCTGTCTACCCTCCGGAACTCAACAGCCCGACACGTGACTTGTGGGGGGGAAAGAAACACTCGTTCCCGTTGGCCTGCTTCATCGCCAACGGTCTTGCTGAGCAAGACACTTTCACAAGGTTCAGATGTGGAGCCTGAAGAACCAGTGTTCATGAGGGCAACCGTCCCTGGAGCAGAGGGGAGTCGAAGAATGTGTCCCTGCTCCCTGATGGGCAGGTTGATGAACGCTGAAGCCTCACAGGTGGAGAGTGAGGGACAAGGAAAGTCCAAAAGACTGAGAGGAAAGACACTTGTCAAGACGGAAATAGACCCGTTCAGTTTGAGGCATCCTCGATCTTTCCCTCCTCTGATCTTCATTTCTCTCAGTTGCCACTGCGAAAGAGGAACTTCTGGAGTCTGGAGAAGATGTCGACGGTTAATAAACACCTCTGAGGTTATCCTGCTTTAAGTATGATTCATGTCTCCACTCTCCGAGCTGAGATTCGTCTTCCTGACGGAGTCGGAGGCCAAACGAAGGTGAAGCATCCTGGTGATGGAGCAGCGGCAGGAAGTCTAATCTCTCCACCGAGATCTTCCAGAAGAGGCGCCGCACTGATGCATGCTGGGAGGAGGCGGGCGAGGAGCCGCCCTGGCAGCCCCCTAATGCAGCTGTCACACGTCCCGGTCCAGTGCTGCTCCCCCCCTCCAGCACTCCCTCTCGTCCCCCGTCACCGTGGAGATTATACGGTCTGAAATGAGCTGCCGCCGTGAGGAGCGGCGCCCGAGGAAGTTCTGCCGCTACGTGAGCTGTGATTTGCTGTGCCATTAATCTGGCTGCAGAGATCTCAATGAGGCTGTCGCCCCCTCCCCTACGCCTGACATGGACACCTGAGAAACCACCAGCCAATCAGAATCTGCGACTTGTTCACGAGTCAGAGTCGACCTTCTGAGCATGAAGTTGACGAAATTATATCTGAGCTGAGATGGATGGTCTCATGCACACAAATACACACACATACACACACGTTTGTATCTCTAAGGTGCAAAACAAAACTCAAAATGTGTAAAAGAAAACAATCTTTCACCAAACAAAACACATTGACAGAACAAAACACACAATCAGAAAACAAAACACACAATTGATAAAACAAAACGCACGATCACGAAACAAAAAAACTATAAATTCAGTGAGTTTTGTTTTGCACCTCTCAGCCACCATACATAACCCTTTCCCCAGCCTCTCCCCCTAAACCGAACCATCCAAAAGACACGACTAAACCTTAACTAGGATTCAGCCCTCATCCTCAAATTGAGGCTTAACCTTGTGTGGACTGGCAAAAATAAGCTTAAACACACACACAACTACACAGACACACACTGTTTCCCTCGGGTGAGGAACCATCCACTACTGGTCCCATCAGTCCTGCGGATACACAGTGGTGCATCATCTCATGGTGTTTGGCTTTCTCAGGCCCGCCCCCCCCGGGGGCTCGGCTCTGTATCTTCTCACTCTTTAAAGCTGGTCGCAGCAGCCGGCCGCTTGCTTCTTGTTGTTGTTGTGGATCTGCCGGAGGCCCGGGATCCTAAGAGAGCACGAGTTTTAATGGGCCGGAGATGGAAGAAGTGGGTCGTTTGGCTGTTTTAACTGGTCTCACAGGCCCCCCTCCCCCATGACCCATCCAGCTGAGCATCATGAGCAGCAGCTCCGTGAGTAAATCCAGGCCTTGCGGGGGCCAGGGGCCTGTGGGAGCGGCTCCGAGGGCGTCTGCGACCCTCCAGCTGCTGTTATTTCCAGACTCCTCTTCAGGAATCCGGTCCCGACAGACCCACTTCTAAATTTACATCCAGAGAATAAAAGAAGACGAGTCGCCTGGGAGGTTCTCAGCAGCTCGTTCAGGGCGGCGTGTAAACACCACGCCATGAGATGTTTGTTTGCCGAACCTCTCCTCCGAGTCTCCTCGAGCCCTCGTGTCACCTCGCTCGCTCTGGTGCGTGCACGGACATCCAGACACACGGCGGCGACTCGTCTGACTGAAATACTCTCAACACCAGAGAGCAATTTCGGGTCTGGTTCTGGTGAGGTTGGCTCTCATCTGTGATTCTTAACTCAAACGTCCGGGGGCGGAACAAGATTCCTGCTGACTCAGGAGACTGAAGCAGATCAGGATTTGATTTTGGGTTTGGCTTCAGGGTCGCTCTTGCCTCAGATATCTTGCTATGTCACTCCCCCCCACTCTGTCAAGATTAAGAAAAGACTTACCAACTGAGACCTCATGAAAAGAGCGGTGGACGTATTTTAATCAGTTTGTTTTTCTCCTTCAAATGTGTTTCCAACGAACCACGAGGAAGCTTCAATCTGAGCGCTCAGCCGTTCGTACGAGACATTGATTTCTCCTCGGTAGACGGGCCTGTGTGATGGGCGGAGCCTCATCTGGCGGGCCGAGCAGATGGAGGTGAAGGAGTTGGAGGAAAGACGGTAAAGCTCGGGATTATCTCGGAGCTGCGAGAGGTTTTACGCTCTGCATGAGACGCCAGGTAAAGAGCTACCTTGCTAACCCTGGATTAGCGGCGGGAGCCTGTCAGTCCGGTTACCGCGGTGATGCGTCAGCAGTCTCAACGTCAGCTGTGATCAAGAGGACGTCCTGCGGTTCCTGTCCAGGGATGGTTCTGCAAGCATCATCAGTTTCTAGCTCAAGTTTCTGTCCCAAATATCTCTCTGCAGGAGCCTAGTGGGACCTCCACCAGGTTGAACCTCCTCCAAAGCAGTCAACCCAAGTACAGCTGCTCCAGCAAGGCTCAGTACTGAACTCTCCGATTTCTTCAGTGTCCCTGCTGGCAGCTAATGGAAATGATTTAACTCGAATCACTTGCTTTGATGTGACTTTGTTTTTGTTGCGTTGGTTTTCAAGTCCTGGCTTGCGCCTGGAAACCCTGACCCAACTGATCTAGCGTCTCTGAGAAGATGTTTGATGTGCTGCTGTGGACTAGTCAGGACCTCTCCCGCTCATGTTTGAGCCAGATGTGCCCAGTGGGAAGAAATCTGAGTGCACGGAGAGGGTCTGAATTAATCATTGGTTTGTCTGCGTTGCGCAGTGTGTCTATAGCGAACAGGAAATGGACAGGTCCGGATCCAGGCCCGGCTGCTCTCGGGGTTCTGGCTGAGCCTCGCCCTGGTGTCCTGTATTTGAGGCTTTAGAGGATTTGCAGAAAACACTGCTATCTCTCTCTTATCTCTGTGGAATATTTGTGTGTCGGCCCATTGAGTCGTCTCTTTGTGTGCCTGTAAGTCGGTGCTCAGGGTTTGTGGAGGATTTCGGTTAAATAGCGAAGCAGCTGATAAAAAGCCGTCTGAGTGTCTTCAGCTCCAAAACACGATGGACTGAGGAGAGACGAGGGACAGGAGGGAGGAGAGGGGGAGGAGGGTGCGGGGGGACTTTGAAGAGCAGCTGGAAGATTCCGTTAATCCACTCGAAAGATTTGGCGACACAAAGCGAAGAAGAGGAGGACGGATCGGGCTCCACTCAAGGCTTTCTCTTCTTTTATTTCTCCTTCTGCTTCCAGCGCGGAGCGACGTTCTGTCAGCGCCGCGTCGCTCTTTGCATGAGGAGACGCATTAGCGAGGAGGTTTTTCACTCACAAAGACTGGGGAACAGAAAATTATCTTCAGCAGTCATTTTGTGTTTTATTGAGCTCCGACGGCCGAGCGCCAGAAAGCCGCTTAAATCCGCCGTATCTCCGCCGCGCGAAATATTCACGGTGATGACCACAAACAACACTCGCAGTCTCAGAAGGAAGAGTGTTTCACAATAAAAGCCTGGTGAAGCTGCCAGCGCTGGGTAGGCCCCTGGAGAAAAGGGGCCCGGTGGGCGAGCCCCTTGCTGTGATGCCATCAGGTTAGGGAGTCAGAGGTCCTGCCCCTGCTGGCTGCTGACTGCAGGAAAAACATAGCCGCTAGTGTCTTTTGTTGGTCAGATCTGAAGCCTGGTCTGGCAGTTCAGTCACAGTTGGAGTCACGGCCGTCAATGACTCAGCAGTTCAGTGGCCCCAGTGGCGGATCAGCAGTCTCACCCGGAGCGTGGCAGCGACTCCACCGGCTGAACTCCCGTCACAACAGCCCGCTCAGACGATGGCTGGGAACTCAACTTGTCACAGCGTCACCATCTGAATCCACGTTCCAACAGATTTCCTGATAATTAATTTCAGGGCCGTGCTGAGAGGACGCGCGTTGTCAAGACGACGGATAAACTGGACCGGCGCTCTACAGACGGAGACCAGATGGTTTGGCAAACGGCGTGTATTTAGGCAGAGCAACAAAAACAGAGCTGAGAGTTGAATCTGGCAACACTGCCGTGACAGAATCCCGTCTGAGCTTCCAGGAGCTGTGAGAGCAGGAGGCGGCGGAGCGGGAGCGGCCCAGGTGTCACTGCTGCTGCCCCTCTCTGTGCCTGTTGCACCGCTGCCTGACTCCACGGCCCCTCGAGCAACGCCTTAGTGACAGCCACATATGTGTTTGATGGTGTGATCCTCACTTCAAATAAGGGTAACTTTATTGATCACACCAGTCCAGGTGTCGCTCTTTTGATTCCGCAGTCCGTGTCACTTCAAACGACGGTCAGATCAATGACTGAAACAGGTCCGAAAAGTTAGAGAAATGAATGAGTATATAAAACAGGTTCTTGTGCAGTCCTCCTGCAAAACGTTGAACTGAAGCGCTTCAGCCAGTGATGTTGTCCTACGAGTGAAGCTCATTCTTGATTGGCTGTCACGTGCCGGGGACCCTGCTGCGCTTAAATGGTGTCGGAACATCCAACAAGCCTGCAGTGAGCGTCATTAGCCACACAGTGTGGAAACACAACAACACACGTGGGCTCAGCAGGTACCTGTTGGGCTGGACAGATTGGAGTCATGTTTTTAAGCTGTCTGTCCTGAACGCAGCGTGGTGTGGAGCTGTCTCTCCACAGACTCCTGGAACCAGATGGTGATGCAAAACACCACCACGAGTGTAGCTCTCACTAGTGTAGCTCACACAAGTGCAACCTTCACATGGAACTCTCACATGTGTAACGTTCACATGTGACTCTCACAAGTGTAACCTTCTCATGTAACTCTCACAAGTGTAAAGTTCATATGTAACTCATACAAGTGTAACCTTCTCATGTAACTGTCCCAAGTGCAACCTTCACATGGAACTCTCACAAGTGTGACGTTCACATGTAACTCGCACAAGTGTAACCTTCTCATGTAACTCTCCCAAGTGCAACCCTCACATGGAACTCTTACAAGTGTAACGTTCACATGTGACTCTCACAAGTGAAACCTTCTCATGTAACTCTCACAAGTGTAAAGTTCACACGTAACTCGCACAAGTGTAACCTTCTCATGTAACTCTCCCAAGTGCAACCTTCACACGGAACTCTCACATGTGTAACGTTCACATGTGACTCTCACAAGTGTAACCTTCTCATGTAACTCTCACAAGTGTAAAGTTCATATGTAACTCATACAAGTGTAACCTTCTCATGTAACTGTCCCAAGTGCAACCTTCACATGGAACTCCCACAAATGTGACGTTCACATGTAACTCGCACAAGTGTAACCTTCTCATGTAACTCTCCCAAGTGCAACCCTCACATGGAACTCTTACAAGTGTAACGTTCACATGTGACTCTCACAAGTGAAACCTTCTCATGTAACTCTCACAAGTGTAAAGTTCACACGTAACTCGCACAAGTGTAACCTTCTCATGTAACTCTCCCAAGTGCAACCTTCACATGGAACTCTCACATGTGTAACGTTCACATGTGACTCTCACAAGTGTAACCTTCTCATGTAACTCTCACAAGTGTAAAGTTCATATGTAACTCATACAAGTGTAACCTTCTCATGTAACTGTCCCAAGTGCAACCTTCACATGGAACTCCCACAAGTGTGACGTTCACATGTAACTCGCACAAGTGTAACCTTCTCATGTAACTCTCCCAAGTGCAACCTTCACATGGAACTCTCACAAGTGCAACCTTCACATGGAACTCTCACAAGTGTAACGTTCACATGTTACTCTCACAAGTGTAACCTTCTCATGGAACTCTCACAAGTCTAACCCTCACATGTTACAGTCACAAGTGTTACCTTCACGTTACTCTCACAAGTGTAACCCTCACATGTATATCTCACAAGTGTAACTCTCACAAGTGTAACCCTCAGATGCAACTCTCACAAGTGTAACCCTCACATGTTACTCTCACAAGTGTAACCCTCACAAGTGTAACCCTCACAAGTGTAACTCTCAAGGCTGTACTCTAAGTAACGTCTCGTGCAATGGAGAATCTTGCAAACTGGTTTTTCGGCGTGATTCCATCCGTCACCTTTATGTCTGATTTTATGTCAGTTATGAAATTGGAGTTATAATTCACAGGAGCATGCGGGCCGCTCTCCGTCGCCCTCTAGCAGATATAAATTACACTTATTGAATAATAAAAACCTCCATGTTTCTCCTCCGACACTCGTCCTCCATTCTCTCTCCTCCAAGACAATTAACGACTTAGAGCCTCTTCCTTTTTTAATTTGGGCTCCTCTGATGTGTCGGCCGGTTCGTCCGGCAGCCAGACTCTGAAATATGAAAGTCGTAATCAGCGTGAGGGAGAAGGAGGCCGGCAAGTTCACGCTGTCTTAATTAGTTTGCAGTACAAGTGTAATTATTCCTGCATTTTTAAATTCACTCTCAGCGACCAGGACTTCTTCGTTCGCCAGGATCTGGTTCACGAATGTCCTGCAGGAAGACATCAGTCCACATTAGGACCACCACGTACTGTAATTACTCTCCTGCCTCCACGCTGGAGGATGAAGACAAAACGCAATGCTTCATCTGAGGTGTGGTGAGATTGGTCTCTCGGAAGATTCACGGGGACGAGCTGTTTCCCCCGGGGCCACGCCTCTGCCACTCAAAATCCTCAAATATCTGACCTCTTCCTGGAACCACTCCATGTCTCTCTGGAACCTGTGCTGGTCCCTCAATTGTGTTCCTGCCCTCAAATGTGTCCCAGAGCCAGAAGCTGACTCCTCCTGAGCAGCTCCGCCCTCTGACCTGCCACCATGTCCCTCTGTAACCGGGTCCTCCAGGGCGAGCGTCTGGCGACACGACAGCTGGAAAATGTGTTTCTGGCAACAGATGAGCTGTTGAGGCTGAGAGAAGGTAAATAAGAGCGGAGATGAAAGCTCCATCAATTAAAAGTAACATTTCACCTTCAGAGCGTGACGTGCTTCAGAATTCTGATCCACAAATGAATAAAGTTTTGAATCTTCAGTTTGACCTTCGCCGCCTCATAAATGAGTCCACAAACAAGATCTTTGTGCTCACATCGCGCATCAAACCAACAACCTCTTGCTTTCAAAAGTTGCCATCCAAGGCCACGTCGCGTTTAGCGCTGGTGTTGGCTTTGAGCTGGAGCGCTCGCGGTAATGACGCTGCCACTCAAGTGTCGCCTCCGCGCACATGCCGCGCCGACAAAGCTCATATTTTCTTTGTGTTGCGGTTTTCAGCTGCAGAGTGAGGCAGACGGCTGCTGTCGATCACCTGTCACGACTCGCTGACACTCGCTCGCACAAATCAATTTGCTCTGCGACTTCCTGTTTTTCTGTTGTCACTTAAAAGTCAGAGCGACACGGAGGAGCGCGGCGCCGCTTGTTTTCTCTCCACTTCATTTAAAGTTCAAGTGTTTTTTCTCGTCCTGCAGAGTCAGCGACTCCCTCGCTCGACTTGTTTCTCAAGGAAGCGATGTCTGCCTTGCGTTGCCGCGTGCTAGTGCGAGTTAGCTCAAGAATTGCTTGACTATATTGATGTGAAGCAACCTTCATTTTCTTTGGCTCTTTCCTGGAAGTTGCTGAGCTCCAGTGGCAGTGTGTCGGGAGTCCGTCAGCTGAAGGAGAAACTCTGCTCAGAGTGAAAGACTGACAGCGTCTAAATGTTCTCCATCAGCCTGAACGTCGAGCGTCTCGACGCCAAAACCGCTCCCAGGAGGCCGCGAGACAACAAGCCCGCGCGTGGAGCAGACAAAAGAGTGATTAAAGTGAATCGAAGCTTCAGACTGGTGGAGATTTACAACTCCGGTGAAGGACAAACAAGCTGTCGGTCCTCAGTGGACGTGTGCTGTTGTTCCCTTCTGCTCTCCGATCACTTCTCTTTGTCTTCATTATTCTAAATTATGTTGCGGATGATTCAGTCTGGATCACAGACCAGCTGAAGACTGGAGGAGGAACATAATCGCTTCTTCCAAGTGCTGTCTTTCACGCTTGCCCCAACAGGGGGCGCTGATTCACGCGACAGTAAAAGAAGAGGCAACTCACCGACACAGTGACATGACAACATGGCACAACGCGTTGACTTGAGGATGACGAGTCTGGATGTGTTCGATGTTTACGGAGCTGCAGAGTCCAACAACCCTGGGTGAGCGTCTGATACCACAGACTCACCGGACTCACGCGACAGCGACTGGCAGTTCAGCATGAGACCAGATCCTGCCTCCTCCCGCAGTGAGAGCAGCCATCTCAGAAAGCCAGAAAATCAAAGCTTTACGGCGTCAGACGACAGCAGACCTGCACTCCTTCATATCACGTCGCTGCCCCCCCCCCCCACCCTCCTTCACTGACAGCGCTGCGGCGGGCATCCTGGTCATATTCATACTTTTATTAACGGTCAGATGGCTTTTTAATAGAATCGCTTTATGATGTTGTTTCTCATTCTGGGGCCTGGCGGTGAAATTTCATCCCTGCTCTGTTGATGTTTTCTCATTTCATATTTCCTGCCGCCGCTGGCCGGAGGGAGTCCAACCCCCACCTCCCCACCCCCCCCACTCTTACATCTCGGAGGAGTTTCGGATCATTTGTTTTTCAGGAGAACATCGAGTTCCCTCTGTTTTCTGCTCACAGGCCAAATGACTGGAACAGTTGAATCACAGAAGCAGCTCTGCAACAGGGAGGTGTTTCTCATTGCACTGATGTGGAATCCATCCTTCTACCCATGATCAATTAGAACGGGGGATCTTCACCTTTCTGATCTCCTTTTCCAGAACAAAAGGTTCTGGGGTCCATTCAAGGAATAGAGCTGGTTTACTACTGTGGTTAATGATTTCTGAATTACTGATTTCATTTGTGTTCAATAACCACACGTCAACAAACCAAAACCTTGGGAAATGACATGAAACCATGTGATCATTGCAAAGATATTTATTTGTCATTGAAAAGTCCAACCAGCAGTAGAACCAAGTGCAAGTCATATTCATCAAATGCACTTGAGAAAAAATACACAAACTGTTGATAAAATTGTAAAAACTCAATACAATTCTGAATAAAATAAATATGATAAATTGATGTCTAAATATCATAAAATGTTTTCCTTTTTAATAAGCTCTGAAGAAGATAAGTAAAGTGTAAATGAAAGTATAACCATAAAGTGTTCTAATGTATTTAAAAATTGCTCCTAAAGGTGGACAGTTTTTATTGTTGGGGTGCCATCACTTTCTTTATAATTTTTTCTTTTCAAGAACTTCTCCATTGTTGGTAAGTATCAGAGATTTGCAGCTGTCAAGTCAATTCAGTGACACACTGCTGCCACCATATGTGGCTAATGTATTACAACTGAGCGTCTCATGGCCCAGAGGTGTGAAACAAAAAACTTGTAGTGGCCCTGTAGGGGCCCAACTATGGGCCTCGGCCCTATGGTTCACTGTTGGAGCCTAGCTAGTTCAGTCGACCCCTCAATGTCTTGGTTGGAGGAGCTATCACAGAAGCTATTCTGGCAGGGGAACCCACCCTGAGCCACCACACGTCAGGAGTCGAGGTCGTAGGGTCGAAGGTGGCGATGAGCCACGGCGACTGTGATAACTAGTGAGGTTCAGCCCGCCGGCTCTAATGGGGTGGAGGGGGTGGCGGACGGCGTGACTGTGGGCTGAACTGGCAGGTAGTGAAGCAGCAATTATAAAACTAAACAGTTTCCTCTCGGAGCGCGAGTCTTATTTGTAGCGAGTCAAGTGATAAAAGAGAAAAATAATTGGATTTTTTCCGGCTCGTCCTCGGAGCCTCAAATGTTTGGGGGATCTTTGAGCAAACTTTATTTCATCCGAACCTTTGATTAATGCTTTTCTCCACTCGAGGCCACGCAGCCAAAGCAGCAAATGATTCTCAAGATCAAGCTTTTAGCCGTCTCATTATCTGTGCCGCCATCTCTGCCGGCTCCTCCCGACCGCCGGACGCTGCTCTGAAGCTGGAAGTGGCTCGCTGCTTCAAAAGTCGCTCGCGTTTCCCACACAACCGATGTTTTCTCGGGCAATTAGCGGGCATGGAGGCCCACCCCCGAGACGCCCGAGCCCTTTGTGGAACCCTGTCACGGACCTTAAAGTTCCATCCAAAACTTTCGGGACAAACCCCAGATCTGCACGGCAGGAGCCCACACACACTCGAGGATTGGAGATGGTCAGGGTCGGCTCGACTCGGTGACTTTGTCTGAACCCACAATTTCAGCTTCTCTCTGGGCCTCAGGTCAAGTCTGCCAGCGTGTGTCCTGGAGCTTTGGTTCAGCTGATGAATGAAGCGGCCGGGCGTGCAGGAGTCGGGCACTCGCTTCCCTCTTGCGTCGAACCGGGGCGCATTTGTCCACCCCGTCTTCATCTCTGTGTCTACAGTTGACTGGATTTCATCTGAAGAGCAGCGCAGGTGCTGAGCAGGAAGCGACTCACGCAGCAGCCACTTTAAACTGCGCTCACAGCGACTGGCGTCTGCTCACCCTGTCCACTCTCACCGCCGCTGGCTCCGCTCCGTCGTCTTTAATATTTCATGGCGGGGCAAATGATGAGTGACTCGCGGCCGGCTCACCTGCAATCAAGACGCTCTTCACTTCCAGTGAATAATTCAGGGGCCGTCTGGCTGTTGGGATTTTAATTTTGTCAATTGCTCTGTGTCTTTAAGATGTTTGGCTGTGAAGTCGCGCCTCTATTTTTATATCTGCGCTCGTTACTTCCTGGTGCCGCGACCTTCTGCCTCGGCAAAGATTTGCTTCAGAGCCTCGGACAAATCCGCAGTGTTTATCTGTCACGACCTCGTGATTATTCGGCGAGCAGAGAGCGGGCGAAGGCCTTGAGAGGAGCGGGGAGAGCATTCATGACTCACAGATACGCCAGCTAACACCAGATAGAAGTGGAGGTGGGGGGGCTGGACAAAAGGTCAGCGTCTCTCCGACTCCACCGCGCGGTGAGTTTATCTCGGCGGGATCAGCAGACGGATGTTTATTGATCCAGGAGACATGTTACCTTGGATTCATATCACTCTTCTGCCGCAGCGCCGCACTTTTAATCACGCCGGCTCCTCGGAGAGACGCCGCCGACTCATATCTGAGAAAAATATTTTTATTATATTCTGCTGAAATGATGTTTCACTGTTGACTCTGCAGCGGATTCGACCGGTTCAGCAGCTTGGGAACAGAACCTGCTGATCCTGGGGTGGAGTGCTGCTGGTCCAGCGTGTGGACACTCCCGCCCTGTGTTGCTGGGACAGATGTGTGTTATGTAATCTTCACATTACAAACCCTTCATTCATCCACTCTGTCTTGGAGCCGTTGAGCCTGGCGAGCTGGGACACTGACACCCACACTGACACGGTCGGGCAAATGAGGTCGGAACTGAGCTTGAATCTCGAGAGGCTTCAGATGAGAAACCTTCTGCTGTTCATGTCTACAAAACAAACACAGAGAGGATGTGTCTGCCTCTGTCAGTCAACTCGTTCAAGACATCCAGAGGAACAGGAGCCGAGTGCCTCCTGACCTACAATGAGTTCCAGGCGAACAGCTGCTGCTGCAGAGACACCACGGAACATGAAGAAGAGGATGGCTGAGAGTGACACACTCAGAAACCCTGAGTCTCACGCGGACACCCAGTCCAGGAAGTGATGTCAGAAGAATCATTCTCTCAGCTCCTTCTGGATCCTGAAACCACCTCAACCTGGAAGAGCTGCTGTTGTTGTTTTCATCTGCGAGGTGGCAATGAGTAGAGTTCAAGTCAAAACCAGGAGGAGACGACAGCCTCCTCACCTGTGGAGCAGATGAGGTTCTTCTCTGAGTCTCTCCTGGATGACTGAGCTTCTCTCTCTCAGAGAGTCCCGACAGAGAAACTCCTGTTCTCTGGGTCACACCAGAGCGGTGACCATAGGTGAGAGGAGAAACCCTGCTTTGCCCTCTGGCTCAACTATTCCCCACCCAGGTTACACAGTCCTATGGACTGAACAGTTGTAGAATAAGATTTGAGAAGTTGAAGAAATAAGATGTGAGAAGTTGTGGAATGTGATTGTTAGCACTTGTGAGCTGCTACAATTACACAAACCTCTGTTCTTGCGTGAGTCTGTGATGCTTGACACATTTTGCAACTGTTGCAAAATGAGTCTGTACTTGTACAGATGTCCCCTCCCCCTGCTCGCCCCAATGTTGGGGATTGGCCAATCAGAACGGAGAAACAATTGGCGACAAAGCGCTAATTTCTGGACCGAGGATTCGTCGCTACGGTAAGTCACTTAATTGATATTTTTTCTGTTTGTTTTGCTTTACTGCTGCTTTACTGTACTACACATCCTATCTCACTTCCACGACTGACAGCAGTGATGTAAAGCTAGTCATTAACATTGTTAGCATGAATAATGCCACTATAATAATATGGAGCTGTTCTCTTTTATTATTTTGATGTTCTTAGATCTGTGATGTTTGGCAATGTGGCGTTCACGTTTAACCAGCAAACACACGCTAAAACAGCTAAAAGAGCCCCTGTTGTCATGTCTGTGTTACTGAAGGAGAAAAACCCAGATTGGACTCAGAAGTTCACATCACATTTTTCAACTTCTTGCATCAGGTTTCACAAGCTCTTCCATTTTACAGCACATTTACCTTCATACTAGACCCCCACAAACGTCACTGGCGTCCAACCTGCTACAGTGAGTCTTCCTGCCAGTGCAGGCCTGGGCAGCTGTCGAGCGCCGTCCCTATGGTTCCTCATCACATGGTCCTGTCAGGTCCTGCACACCTGTGCACAGGTGACTCCACCTCTCCTGCTGCATGACACCCCGACTCTGGTTCCTCCTGGTTCTGGAGTGTGAGGCAGCATTTGAAAAACTGGAGTGTTTGTGGGTTGGCTGGAGCTGCCAGCAGTGGATCTCAGGTGCTTGTGCTCTGACACACAGAAACAAACACAAAAATCTGATTCACTTTCTGCTGGAGGCTCGACATCTGCTGCCAGCACAGACGCTGACACGGCAGCCTCTCGGTGTTCGCCTTGAGAGCTGCCCTCGCTTCAGCGCCGCTCCGCCAGGACGAGCGACACCTTGACAGCAGCCGGCGGAGGATAAACGGTGAGCTGAAGCCTCACAAACACACCTGAGGTGGCAGCCGGGCTCCGGCAGTCAAGCTGCCGTTTAATCTGGCTGGCGGGCCTCACCTCCGCCTCCGTCGCTGCTGGGCCTTTTCATCACGACGAGGAGGTATGAAGTGGCGGGTTACAGGGGTCCGGGGAGCCTGCAGGAAGGGGGAAGGGGGGCAACGATGGGAAGAGATAACAAGATGCCACACCACAGAGGCAGGTGGCGCTGTTTGCCAGGGAAGGGTCAGGACAGATACTGCTAGACTGATTTTTACAGTTCAGACATCACCAATCAAACCAGAGTGTTTTCCGTGAGTGCTCGGCTTTGGTCCCACAACATGAAAACAGTCTGACAATGTGATATTTTTTTGACATGTAATAAGCACAGAATTGTTTCCAGGATCTTTCAACTGCTGAGTGAACTTGGAGGGTTGCATCATCACGTTCTTCCCACTTGAATATTGATCTGAACTTTGACCTCGCAGGGTCATGAAAAGGCCCCACGTGGCCCCCGGACTCCATGATTACCTCCACTGTGACGTTTAAATTTGGTCTTCTAACAGCACCCTGACAGAGACTTGTCTTCTGGCTCAGCTCTCTTATCTCAGACTCCAACTCACTCAGGATGAGTCATTCACTGGAGAGTCACGGCTCTTCACTCATTCATGACCCAGTCATGTTCAACATGGATCAACAGGAGTTGGAGTCCTCCTCCAGGGGTCTCGCACTGACCCGGTGTCCCGTCCTCCAGCAGAGGTCCAGCATTCACATTTGTGATGCATGTGGTGTTGTTGGTGATGCAGAAGGTTCAGTTCAGCAGCTGGCCACGCGGAGTCAGTGGAGTCCTCGCTGCTGCTTCCAATCGCGTGTGATCAGTTGTGCGAGTCTTTAGCGATGTGTGTCGCTTCATCTGCGACGTGGTGATAACGGGATTGTGCAGAGATGAATGTGGCTACACACCCCGCCGTGCCGCGTCTTCATCTCTCACCCTCGCTTGCTCATTTTCTCAAAAACACAATCCAAAAGTTTTGTAGCGACAAAAAACACAGCTAATGTGTTTTTTCTGGTGAAATTAGATTTGAGCAGCCGTGTTTTGCCGGCGCAGCGAGCTGCGGGGGGACACTGATGAAAACTAATGCTCACATATCGCACCCTGACTATTAGATTCGGCCATTTTGTCGTGTACTGAGGCCAATGCGCTTGTCGCTTAACCTGATTAGCTTTTGTGTGTTATTGCTTTGTGTTCTCACCCAGAGGACAGTTTCTATAATCAGAGGAGGAGGAGGAGGAGGTGTGGTGAGGAAGATAAGGAGGAGGAGGTGGAGGGAAACCAGCCAGGATGGTGACGACAAGTCGATAGATGAGGAGTGCCTGAGCGCCGCTCGGCTGTGCCACTCTCTCAGGTGCGAGCTGGGTTCCCATCTCTTGAGTCGTCTGGACCCAACATGGCCGCCACTGTCACAGCAAGTTTCGGACCGTCTGCTTTCGAGTCAGCTGACTGGAGTCCAAGGCCTCACATTTTCATTCATCTTCGACAGTTAGAGTTCATGAGAAGCTTCCAACACCAGAGAGGTCCACGCTGACGCTTGTCCTCACCACTCAACGCTTAGCCATTCCAACAGACACGACTAAGAACTGGGCTCCACAAATGATGCTCGCACCAACCTGTTCTCTCTTTGGTGTGAGCCACTGTTTTCAGCAAGGGGCGAGACCGAGACAAGATACAGAACACTCGCTAATTTCCCAAGCAGTCCGGCGGAGCAACAGCCAAAACAACTTCCTTTCGAGTCCATCATCTTGAAATTCTCCGGTTGCTATTCCGGAGTTATTCAGATTACACATGGCCGAACAGAGAACACAGAGCCTCTGTGACTGGTGGAGGCAATTATAGATTAGCTAGCAGGACCCTCACAGCAAGGGCACTGGGGTTCTCAGCTTCCCTTCATCTCTGAAGTAAATAAGGCTCATGAATGGGCAGGAGGCCTTTGGGCAGTAGCAACATACTTGAGCGGTTGGGAATTTAACTTGAGCGCACTCGAGCTCTTGGCCGTCTGGACCTCTCTGCCCTGCTGTGAAAAGGTTCAGCCCATAAACTAGGTCGGGTTAGCCATGGCTGTTATTGTTCTGCCCCCCAGTGCGATTTGATGACATCATCAATGTGCTGCCTCCATATACACTTGCTGACACCCCAGCGAGGGGACGACATATTTGCCAAACACTTAGACACACACTTAGTTTGGGTTTGGTTTAGTCGAACACTCTCCAACACTCTTTGTTTTTTTTCAGGTTGGAAACCTTCCGATTCATGACAGGAACACAGCTGCACTTGGTTCCACACGAGGTGTCTGAGCCTTCATTTCTTCGCTTTGATCCTCACTTCTCTTCCGAAAAGCTTTTCGTGAAATGAAAAGACGGGGAAACTGTTGGTATCTCTGGACGTGGTTTTTGATTTGAAGTTGCTCCTCTTCCGTCATCCCTCCCAGCTGCAGAACACTCGTGAGGCTGTCTTCTGTTTTCTGACTTTCCATCCTAAAGCTGATCTCATTTGCTTCTGCTGAAAAAACAGTCATCAGCGGGAGAAAAGAGGACGACAACAATTTCCCCGGCCCATTATTGGCAGCGATGTTGGTCTTGGCAACCGGGACACAGTTGCTAGGCAACCGCCTCACAGCCGTCCAGCAGATAGATTTGATCGAGATGTTTGGAGCGCGCCGAGCAGACGGCGCCAAAACGTTTGTTAACTGGTGTTTCATTCACTTCTGGAGCCACTCGGGTCTCCTGCCGTCCTCAGAAGATTCTGGAGCCACGTGTGAGTCGTGAGCCGCGAGAGTAGGAGGGGTCAAAGGTCCTCAGAGATGTGCTACTGACAGTCACACACCTCTGTAGACGTCCAACAAGGTGGATCGGATCTGAGTGTCTCAGCATCATTTGACTAACGTGACAGCCGCAGTGACGACGGCTTCAGTGGGTCCATTAAAATTCTGTCAACGCTGTCATTGTTTGGCTCTGGTGACGCAGGGGAACGGACTGACACACAGGGAGGAAAACAGAACAACAGAGAGGTGTTAGAACACTCAAACCTCCATATGACAGTGGGCCGGGGTGAATAAAGGGCAAACAAACACACCCGTGGGGACCTCTCATGGCCATAACCCTTTCCCCAGCCTCTCCCCCTAAACCTCGCCATACAAAACACATGGCTCACCTGAACCAGGACCAAACTGAATCCCAGTTATTTTGTTTTATTCCTCAGGTTTGGACTTGTGGGGACTGCCATGAGGTCCCCACAAAGAGATATGTTCACACAAGTGTGTTTCCAAGAACTGGTCCCCACAAGCATAGCTAAACCAGGAACACTCACACACACACGGTGGTTCAAAGTCATGGTGTGTCTCAGAGCAGGTCACCAGAAGCTGCTCTGCTCAGTAACATATTAATAGTTGATGGTGGAGGCGCCTGTCTTGTTATAAGCCGCTCTTCCGAGGAACGTCAGCAGACACCGACTCGCTGAGCCGTGCGGATGTCCATGCTTATTCTTGAGTCGGCGAGTCAGAACCAGATGTGCTCTGATAGCAGCGGGAGTTGTGGCTACAGAGGCTCCTCGATGGTGAGCCGACCCGGATGGTGTCGGGGGTCTCGGCAGGACGTTGTGGGTTTGGACAGATGAGTGACTGACTGCCTGTGATCTGCTCTGCGAGCCGCATTGATCAGACAGACTCTGTGAAGCAGAAAACAAACTGGCTGTAACAGCAGTGAAATCCATTTTTGCAGCACAAACACTGTTAGTTTCTGCTCGTGTGTTCTAATGAAACTTTTAATAACGTTATCAACTCCAGCAGTTCCCGGCGTCGGATCCATCCAGGTCTTTAATAATTAAGCGGCAGCCGTTAATCCTGTGAGAGAGAGCGGTTCTGGCGAGAAACGTGGGCGAGGATGACACGAGCGACTCGCCTGCAGGACGCCAACTTCACGTGAAGCCCAATTACTCCACGACAGCAGTGTTTCAAAGACCCCCAGCAGGAGTTTAATGTGGGGGGTCAGAGGTGAGCAGACGTGCCCCTCTGTAGAAGGGGACGTGCCTTTCTTCACACGATTCGGCGACTCCATAATGAGCCGTTCTGGCCTTCAGAGGGAAGTTAGCAGTCAACTGGCTCTCGCTGCGATGACACAGGAGAAGGCAGGGGAGGGAGGGGGGCAGCCAGCTGCTCTTTGAAGAGGATATCACAAGTACATTTTCAGCTTATCACCATAGTGTGTCGCCGCCGGGCTGAGGAGCAACTCCTGGTCAGCTGTCGAGTTGTCAGATCCTCAACCTCAATGCGTCTACAGACTTCTGCTCGTGCTCAGACCCAAACACAGATGGAACTTCCAGCTGATCTGGAGCTGCAGACAACCTTCCAGTATTGAGTTGGACTTGTCGCTCCAGTCGTCACGAACCAAACTTTGGATGGCCAGTCGAACCAGTAACCCAGTTTGTTCTGAGGTGCACACGCTCAGTGTGCTGGTGAGCAGTGCTTCACACAGCAAACCTCAGTAACACACGAGAAACATCTCCCATTCACTTGCACAGTGAAGCAGGACTCAGAAGAAAGGAGTCGCACATGCTCCATGTCACCTGAAGTTTGATGAAGTCGGGAGGAACTGACTCAGCAGAGTAGGTAGGAGCCCTCTGGTGGTCACTACCAACATTTATGAAACTTGATAAACAACTGACTCGCAGGGAATCCCAGTCCAACCTGAGCACTGAGTCTGGTCACGCTGCACACGCTCCACCCTGAACTTGTAGCTCATAATGTGACTCATAAAGCTCGGTGCTGCGCCGCCATCGATCCCGGTGAGCAGGACTCTTCACAGCGACTCTTTAATTGACTTGGACTCGTAAGTCTGGTTTCACGGGCCGAGCGAGCAGACCGAGGAAACTGTTGCGGGAGGTTTATTAGTGCTTCCTGCTGATGCTGCATTATTGATGCAATGGTCACTTCACCAGCGCACAACTGAGTGTGTGGGTTTTTAAATGCCACTTTAACACCCTCAACATTAGCGGTGACCACAAACTGGCGCTGCAGTAATTACCGAGCAAACAGCACGCAGGCCTCTAATGGAGGAACTGGCTGGTAAATGTGCCCCTGCAGAGTCCAGGGATTCATCGTGTGTTTCATAAATGAACTCCTGGATTATGCTGCTATTAGCCGGCTACTCCCAGCCAGCAGGGGACTATTTCCAGCCTCAGTGGCGGCTTCCCTTCACCATTACGACGCCATCCTTCTCTCACGTTGTTCTGCTGCTCATTAGCTGCTCTCGCTAACTTTCAGAAGTTTGAAACGACTAAGGCTGTTGGCTCCTTCCCACCTCTTGGTCTCGTGGGTATATATGTGCTTTGTTTATCCTACTTTGTGGGGACCAATTCTTGACAAAACACTATCCGTGTGAGGACCACGTGACATTGTGGGGACATTTGGTTGGTCCCCATGAGATTCAGCCTCGATTGAGGATGAAGACTTCAAAATTCAGTTTGGTTCAGGTTAGCCATGTGTTTTGGATGGTTAGGTTTAGAGGGAGAGGCTGGGGAAAGGGTTATGGCAATGAGAGGTCCCCACAAAGATATAAATACAAACATGTGCGAGAGATCAGAGTTTTAAAAGCAGTCAACAGAGTTCAGACGTGCTGTGCATACTGGATTAACCCATGAGTCATGGATCCTCTGCTGCCTCTTTTCAAGTCTTGGTGTCACAATTTCACACCATGTCTGCTAGAGGGCAGGCCGGCTTTTTATCATTGACACTTGTGCATCAATGTCTCGTGTTTTACAGAGCACAGATGTGACCTCAAATGTAGCCATGATTCAACTCACTGTCAGCTACCTCAACAAGAAGTGTTTACACACGCTAAGTCGTCTCTGTGAGTCAGTACAAACCTGAGTCGCTCAGACTCTCAGATCTAACTTCCTACTCCAACATTAGAGGCCTTGAAAGAGTCTTTGTCTTTTTCCAGGTCATTCCCGTGAATGTGATTCTTTAACAGAACCTGTGTGACCCACAGCCATAACAGACATGTGAAGGTGAGGACTGTTCGAGGTGGTCCCCAACATTTTTATCACCATGGACCTGTCTACGCTTGACCATTTGAATGTGGCCCGGGGGGTATGAAGCGGCCACTGTGAACCGTCAGATAAGGCCTCTGCATGTTTGTGTGCTTGGCACGTGTGAATCACCGACCATGATGAATCCATATTTCAAGTACGACTCCTGCTATTGTCTGTTAAAACATTCTTCTTCTCGGAAGTTGTGGGTTTTCACAGAGCCTTTTACGCTTTGCGAAGACGTCTGTTTGTGACTCATTTTGTGAGCTTGTAGGTTACATTTTGGCTCTCACGTGTCTCTCATGTGTAAGAATCCAGTCTTTTTCACAAAATTAAAGTTTTTTTCAAAATAAAAGATCACTCAAACTCAGATAATCCATAAAACAGAAATAAGGAATGATTTCTTGAGGGGCCAATTGATGTACGGACTGGTACGGGTCTCCGGTCTGGGGGGTTGGAGACCACTGACCTAGGACAACAGCGGTCTGGTCTTCCCTCTCCTGACATTTTGGGTCCCGCAGGACCGGGTCGGTCTGGTCACCGTGAATGAATCATCATCAGCTCTCACCATGTGGTGCTCGCGGATGCACTGGACTCACTTGATCTTCCGGGTGGGACCTCATCACAGTGGAGGACGCCTGCCTCACCTGCGTGGCTCGCTGTTGTCTCCCACACTTAGAGCTGAATGAATCACAAAGTAGCAGGACAATAGGGAGGCGACGGGCTGGCGCCGCCATTAAACCTCCCACAAAAGATGATTTTGTCTCGTTTGTTTATCTGACCGCTGCTTCTCAGGAAAAATGAATCCCAGGACAAAAGGCCGAGTAGTTTGATTAAATCCGGAGTGAATAGTTGTGTGTGTGTGTGTGCGATGGGCCTGCTGTTTAATTCATTAGAGCGTCCTCACCTGACACACAAACACACAGGTGAAAAGCAGGCTGGCTGGCCGCGACGCAGATCCTCGCAGCCATGTGATAATGAGCCGCCTCTCCTGGGAAATCATGGATGCGCAGGCCGCCGCGGTCACTTCGCCGACAAATATTGGGGCTGATTCAATCAGGGCGCGAGGCTAACAAGCTGCTGCTGGTTTGAGCGACAGCCATTATGGCAGTAAAACCGCACATGATCATCAGAGCGGGTCCCATTCAGACAGCTTCTCTGGTGGGCGTGGCCTGGTCATGTCATTTGACGTGAGGATTGAAAATTGGGATGATCCCGGGGAGGGGGGCCTGAGGCTGAGCTGGATCCTGATCCGCCTCCGGGACTCTGTCGGGATTTCTAAATGTGGCTTCTTCGGTTCTGGATGTTTCGGTCACGTCAACATCAAGTTCTGCAGGCTCCTCGTCGACACTCACTCGGGTTCATCCTCACGTAGAGTGAGGATCCAAGAGGACCAGGTCACAGGATGCCGAGCCATTCCACTGAACTATTCAGACTCTTAAGTCGTTGTTGTCTCCCCGGCTGTACCACCACCTGGAGCAGAGCTGAACAAGTCGCTTCTGTTTCCTGCAGAGACGTAGGACTTTCAGGGACTTGACAGCTAAACTGCGACCTGTGACTAGTGTGACTTTTAAACTTTTGACTAGTGTCAAGACCAGAGACTCGGTCGTAGTCTCTGCCTGCTCTGATCCCGAAGACAAATGGACATGTTGAAATCACACTAGCCACTTCCTGTGTCACTCAGGTTCAGTTAACACGTCAACCTGTCGCTGGTGTTGTTCACCAGAGTGACACAGAGAACAGTGAGGGCTTCCAGACTTGTGTGTTCTCTCTCTGTGTTCACCAGGAGTTGCAGCTGAAGCAGTTTGTGGAGTTTATGGACTGCAACTTTATTTGTCAAGTAAAACGTGATCAGTTGAGCGGAAGAACAAAACCACGTCTCCTCTCCTCCCGGAGACACTGATGAAGATGAACACGTGAAAACTGAACGTATGTTCAGGAGGAGGTTTGGAGAAGTTCATCTTCACACAGAAGTGATCAGCTCTTGAAAATAAAAAAAAAACTCTCTCAGCTGCGTCTGATTATAGTTTATTTATTTCTCCTCATCTGCTTCCTTCCGCCTCCAGCTTCTTCACCGACACACAGAAACTCCAACTCTCTCTCCAACTACTTCAAACCGCGACCAGCGCCGCCCGAGCAGCAGCTGCTCCGAGTCTCCGTCAGTCACGTTGCTGGTGATTAGCTTGGGTTGAATTGATTGTGCGTCGCTGCGATTTATCGTCTCGCCGGGCTTCTGTTGCCGAGAGTCTCTCAGCTTCCTCAAACACTCGTCTTTTTCCTCTTCTGTGTGGAGAACAAAGCGCACGCTCCTCACTTCACAGCAATCAAAGGCTCTTCTGTGTTGCGCACGCCATCTGAAGTCTCGTCCGAGCTCCAGCGGGTTTGGTAAACGCTGCGGGACTGGGGGAGACTGTTGTTGTCCTTGAACAACTCCAGTTTGGTTCACTCCAGATCCAGGCGAAGAGAGACTGTGGTCCACTCGTGTGAGTCTAGCAAGTCAGCTTCTGCCTCCATCTCTCCGTTCCTCCTCTCGTCTGCCTGCTCAGCAGCTGCCCGAGTCCGCGTCTCTTGTGTCCTCTGCTTCCAGCCGTAAATATTGCTGTGTTACCACTGGGCCTCTCCTGACTGAGGCTCACAGTGACAACATCCCTTCATGGAGTCTCTGATCACAGTGAGTGAGAGCAGTCGAGTCCCACAAACATGAGCGAGTCACACTGAATCAGTGCGGACGTGAGTCTCTCAGACCGGGTGTCCATTCCTCCCCACACTAGCCGCTGTTATTTGGCAGTTTTGTCTCCAGCAGGTGGTGACTTGTTAGGAATTTGCTAAACAATAGAAACAAAATAAAACATGTAAATAAGGAATGAGAGCCTATGAACCGTTCTGCAGTCCCTTCCTGTTTACAAACTACACAGTGATGAAGGTGGAAAGGACCAAATGGATCAGCAACGATTGTTGGTTACTAACTCCAGTAGGGGGCGCTAGTGGGGTGCCAGCTAGGCCATTAATAATCACAATACAAACATTACAGCGACATGTCTCTCGAAGCGGCTGGAGCGAATCCGCAGGACTCAAACGTGTGGGACCAAATATGTGTTTCAGATTCCTGCATGAAGTCAGCAGACGACGATTTGGTGTTTGTTCAGAGCGCAGCACTTAGCTTGAACATGCTAATGAGCGGTAGCGACGCGGCCTCCCCGACACACTGTGGAAGTCGGCGGTGAGGAGTGAATGAAGGTGGCGAGGATGAACGCTCTCCACACACACACACACACACACACACACACACACACACACACACACACACACCAGTGTGTTCGAGCCGCTCATTTCCCTCCACTTCACTCCGGCTGCCGCCACCTGCTATTTTCCTTTCTATTGTAAAGCGGCGGCGCTAACGTGTGTCACGGCTCTCGCCGCCGCCTGTGAAGTGGCCTCTGCGTCTCTGCACCAATTGGTTTGTAACCACGGCTGCCTTTTTCCCGTCTCTCATCTGAGTGAATTTTAATTAGCGCCACGTTCTTGAAGATCCTCGTTTTAATGAACAAAACCTTGTGCGTGTCGCTGCCACTGCAATCGCTTCCTCCGATCGCGGCATTAGAAAGGGAAACTTTAATTAAAAAGATATCACAAAGGGCTGTCGGGCTAAACTCGCCTTTTCAATTACACTTTCTTTGTAGGTTTAAAGCTCTCAATCAGCAAATATCCTGACGCCGCTTGCTTCCCGCCGCTCACTGTTTTCCTGCTGATGGTTCAATGACCACAGAGCCGTGCGCGCGCGTACACGCGCGTAATAAGCATCATCCCGGCTGTGTGTTTCCGACCACCAAAAACAAGCTATTTATTTTGTCATTTCAAGACTTCAGGTCCGCGGCGACATTATAATGCTGCTGCCGACATAAATAACTCATCTGTGTCCCCGTCGCCAGGCGTCGGCCGGGCCGCGGAGCGATGCTTTATTTCCCCAAGCCTTCATGGTTTCATTTTTCCTTGTTTTGATGTGCGGAAAATACAAAAACAACTCACTTCAAAACCTTATTTGTTGCCAGAAATGCCTTTTCAAAAGAACATATAATGGAGCAGAAACACACATCTGAGCGGCGCTTTCATCGCACCAACAACAAACAGTCTTCTTTGCTTTTTATTTCCTGTATTAAACAAAGAAAGGTACGTCTCTGCAGAAACTTTAAACAGCAGATAAGTCTGGAGAGTGTTTTCAGGGAGACTTCAAACGTCTTCTCCCACAGACCCATTTGAAACCATCTCAGAAGCGTCTTGGAGCTGGAGAATTAGCGACTAATGGGTGTCCTCGCTGTCGTGACTTCACAGATGCCATCTTCCCCTCATTAACTCAGCGGGTCCATTTCCCACCACAGTGATCCAGCGCCAGCTCTCTGGCTCCGTGAGGGGCTGGTTGGTGAGGTCGGTGTGACGCGCAGGTATAGGTCCCCGCTGGAATAGGTTGGTGGTTTCGGCTGTTGAAAAACAGTGTTTTGAAAACAATGAAGGCGATGGCATATCTCTTTATGTAAAAAAGTAAAATGGTAAATGGCTCTTACTTATATCGCGTTTCCATGCTCATCCAGCAACCAGAGCCCTTTACACTAACTCACCCATACATTCTGACGGCAGTGCCATCTGAACCATCAGGAGCGAACCAGGGCTAAGTGTCTTGCTCAGGGACACAACGACATCAGGAACTGAACCGGCCACCGACCACTCTACCATCTGAGCTATATCATGGATGAGCTATGTATGTGAAGAAACACGCCAGCTAACAACAAGGGAATAGGAGTTACGAATCACCTCTGAGTGCTTCGCTCTGATCTGGACATCTGCGCTCACAAGGCCTGGTGTAAGTCCATGATCCGGAGCCTTTCATCCAGACCCTCTTGTGTTCCAGACTACAGCACCAACAAAAACCAGAACAGATGGTTCTGGAGGTCCACGCGCTCCAGGAGTGTAGCTGGTGCAGCAGCATTTGTCGATGATGTCTTCACATCGATCAGAACAGGCGCATGTGAGTGGGAGAAGTGTGCGGCCATTCAGAGGACTGATAAGATCTGAAGTCAAAATAAAACACTGTCTATAATGATGGAAATCAGCCACAAGATTATGACCGGCGACAGTATCTGCTGCTGTAAAAGCCAAATCCTGCGTGTCATCGTGTGATCTGCTTCACGCCGGAGCCTGCCCCTCATCGACGCGGGTTCATAGTCCATAGATCTGTCCAGCAGGTGGCGCTTTTCTGTCACGTCCCACTGAGAGAACGTCAGCCCTCGAGCGTTCTAATCAGCTAAACTGTCTCTGATCTCAATTAAGAGATGAAGAACTTCTAACGTGCTGCTCCTCCTCGGGCTGACTCCGAACCTCTGATATCTTCTATCTGTGTTGGCAGTCACGCTGGGATAATCGCGCACGTGTCATGCAGAAATTAGTCGGGCCTGAAATGAGCTTCCTCCTGGAGATGAACGAAGAGGTGGAGGAATCACCGCTGCGAGCTTCCACCACAAATCAGCCTTCGCTCGGCTGCTCATCACAACACCGCTCTGAATGGCACCGCAGGTCGCTTGGTTCCCCGGGTGACATCAGGCGGCGGCGGTGCCACGGCTGATCGGTCTCGGGTGAGATCCCTGGAGCCTCAGTGGGGCCCAAGATGGCCGCTGTCAGGGTGGTGTGGTCACAGTCACGCTGGAGCAGGTGGGACTGAACGTGCTCACCAAACTCACCCCAGTGAAGACCAACCCTCGGCGCCACGTTCTCCGATTTGATGTCCAAGTTCTGGACTCTGCCAGGCCCAACTCAAGTCCCTGTCCATCATGCTGCTCCTCTGAGATCCTCCCTCCCTCCCCCACCCCCCGTCCTTTGACCCAGTTTAACTTGTCCAAATCCAGAACCGACACAGACTTTAATCTTCGTCTCCACTTTAATTGATTTCTCCTCCAAACACATTTGTCTAATGATAATAAATCCCTTTATCTGTCAGACTGCCTCCCCCACCACGTGACCACGGCTTCCTCTGCACCACGGCACCAGGCCCACAGCATTTCTTCGACTGCATCAGCAGCAAAAACAATGATGCTCTCTAATGTGGTTGAGCTGGTCTTTGGTCTGTGGTGTACTCTCAGCTCTTCCAGTCTCCAGAGAAGTCCAGCATGAGCTCCTGGGTCTTACTGGTGTTGAGGAGATGCTGGTTTCCCCACTGGTTTCCCCACCTCATCACCAGAACCATGGTCAGAGAATTTCTGAGGAAGCTTCACCTCAGATGTCAGTGTGGAGGCTTCTCTGCCATGGAGCTGGTGTGACCATGACTCTGACAGAGCGTCCAGCAGTTCCAGCAGCGCCCTCTGTGGGTCAGTCTGATGCTGCCTCTGCAGCTCCTGAGTCGCTCTCGTGGCCACGAAGCTGAGGAACACTCTCTCGCTCTCTCTCACAGCCGCCTTGGACTCTCATATGTAGAAAGTCTTTGACTCGCAGTTAAAAGCTGCTGAACAAATAAACTCTCTGGCTGCGAGCTGATTATGTAAGTCGTGCGGCGAAAGCAGCATCCGTCAGAGAGACGACGGCGCGAGCTAATCGATGCTCAGACTCGGTGATTTATAGTGTTTGCTGGGATCAGCAGCAGCAGTTGTTTGGGGGATTCTCACGCCGCGTCCTTCTCTCACGCTGTACAACTCGTAATTGGATCCTAGAAGTTTCCATCGGGGCTTTACCCAGAATGCTCGGCTCCCTCCTCATAACCTAGATTGCTAATGGAGACAAATGTTGCGGCGCGGCCTGGGAGAGCTCAATAATTGGGGGAAGCATTGTTCCTACAAACTCTGGAAATCCACAAGTGAGACGCTGAGAGCGAGATTATGAGAGCGAGCTGCTGGAACACAACGGAAGAACGAGTCTCTCAGAGGAGGAGGACTTAAAATAAAGATTGCAAATATAAACGAGTGCAACATCTAAGCGAATTCCCTGAATCGTTCCAGGAAAAACAGCGCTCAGAAGACGCTGCGGAGGAAACTTTCGCCTTGACAGAAGACGAGTTTTGACCCACTCCATGTTCTGTGAGTGGAATCGATTCAATAACACGATCAATGTTGGCTCCTCCCTGCCTTTGATCTTGAAAGGACCAGCTCTCACTCAGAAGCTGCTGAAGTGGAGTTCTTTTCTGCTGCCGGCGTCCTGAAGTGGGACGCACGCTGAGACGCTTCCGTCCTACATTCTCCTCACACGCCTGTTCTTCACGCCAGTCTCAGCACTGAGCCAGACACGGAGATTGGTGGGAAACTTTCATCGTCTTTGTTGTAGCCGTCGATCCTGAGCAGTGTCACCGCGAACACCGCTAGCTTGCTTCGCGCTGGTCCGTTCACGTGCAAGCCCAGGACTCATTTACATGTCAACATGTTTGACTGAGGTGCTGAAAGCAGAACTGCATTTGAGAAGCTGAAACCTGTGCTGTGAAGTCTGGCTTAAGAGAGCTCACTCACAGGCGTGTGACTGGGGGACATGTACACAACACTAGGGGTCACTGTCCCCTGCAGATCTGACAGTAAATAGTGGGCGAGTTCCCCTGCTGGTTTCAGGATCTGTTTGTCGGACTTGACCTCTCGCTGGAGCAGATGGATCTGCAGAGGAGAGAGACGAAAATGAGTGTTATGCCTCCGGGGGGCGCAGTTGAGCCAAAAACATTGACACTCGGAGGGAGGAGCGACCAGAATCCCGCTCATCACAGTGAAATATGAGTACCAGATGTTGCATTAAAAATCTGCATGTTTGAAACGCGTGGGAGATGACCAGTCCCTGCAGGGGGGTCAGATGTCACGATGTTCTTCCTGTCTTCAATAAACACTTGGACACACAGGGGGAAGTGTGTTTGTGTGTCGTCTCCACATCAGGATTCTTCAAAGTAAACACACTGAAAATCATGTGCGGATTACTGGACGGGTGCCGTGCTGAACCTCCGGAGACGTTGGTGTGGACGACAAGTTCGAGCAGTGGACCTCACAGAGCGACCTGGGACGGCGATTCAGACCCAGGTTCTGACACACATCTTTTCCTCACTCTCCCCGTCTGCGTCTTTCTGACGATCAGATTCACTCGTCTTCTTTCGAGTCTTTAGGCTTTAAATTCAGTTCTGAGCTCTGCTCCTGTTTGCGACGCTGGACTTGTGACCTGCTGAAGTGGGATCGACTAGTCATGTCTTCACATCTGATACCCGAGAGGTTGCATCCCACTAATGATGTCTTTTGTATTGATGGTGACTTGTAAAGCAGTAGACGCACAACTTGGTTTCAATGCTTCGACAAAAGTCCGCCGAGGTCTCCCGGCGTTTATGTTGAGGCCCCTCCCCTTATCTCGGTTTCTGGTGATAAAAGGTTGACCGTCGCAGAGGAGAGCCAAGTCAGCACCTTGGTTCTTCATCACGACGTTAGTGGACCTCTGAGGGGGAAACAGGATGTTCCAATCTAGTGGAACAGATTTGGCCGCCGCCCCTGATTCCCGTCGCAGCCGAGTGATGTGACCGTTGGCGTGAACCCGTTGACAGGTCAATTACTCCCCCGGCTGAATTACAGCGTATTATATCCGACCCCGGCAGTGGGAGTGAGATGGAAACACCCGGCGGGTAAAATATGCCACTTCCTCTACATCGATGCCCCCCCCTCCCCCTCACACACACACCCCATCCGCTCCCCTCCATTTGGCCTGAAACAACGAAATCAAAGTTCACCGCTGGTTCCAAGGCCGACACCGTGTTCCTGCCTCGGAAGCGAAGCTGCCAAACGCACATAAGTCAACGCTGCTGTTGTTTCTTTCTCGTTTATTTGTGGTGCAGGCGGGGATGGAGGGGGCGGGAGGGGCGTAGAGCTGATGGAGATGATGATGCCTGCGGGCTGAGAGGTCAGAGGTCACCTCCAGTCTGTTAGATGTAATGTGAAATGTGTGCTACCAGGGAGCAGCAGGAGAACATGAAAATCATTTAAAGAACTCAGATCTCTGTTGGACTGAGTCCACCCGGAGCTCCAGTCTACTCCATGTACTCCATCTGCATGTCAAGTCAGATGGCTGCCTTAAATATTCCGGCCTTAAATTAGATACTCGGATCCGTACATCGAAACACACGTCATGAATTTGCACGTGGTGTCCACCAGAGGGCGCCCTGGCTCAGGGAAGGACAAAGAAGTCTGCAAAAAGACCCCCATTGAGCGAATCCGACAGAGACTACAGGGACTCTAGGAAACATTTATTTGGATCGCTTCTTTGTTCCTGTTTTCTTTCTTAATGACAAGTCTTTTCTGATTGTCGACAGACTGCAACAGTCACAGTTGAGCCTCCGTCTAGACCCGCTGGACTCTCCTCTCCGACACGTCACCGCTACCTTTGCAGCTCTGTACTCTTCACAGCAGGTTCCAAATGAAAGAGAAAAGTCTTGGTAAACATCGAAGGATTCACGGCCCCATTGACTGGAACGGTGCTTCTTTCCTGATCAGACTTGAGCCTCTGGGTTGCAGATGTTGTGGCGATAAAACATCGCGGCTTAAGTATCAGAGCATCAGTCTGCTTGGAAACATCTGCACTTTTTTAAAAGGCCTCTGAAGTGGATTGGTGAGTTCCTTCCTGCAGGGCGGCAGCGTGACGCGGCGCCAGAATGAAAGGAGAGCCTGGAAACATGTCGTCCTCCTCATTATGCCCGGCAGCTGCGGCGCTCCTGTCGCTCCTCTTCGCAAAGTTCAGCGTCGAGTCCCGCTGGAGTCGCAGCGGTTTAATGACGGTATTCATCAGGAGCGCAGACGAGTGCGATGTGTGGCGCAGGAAATGTGCCATTTCATCATGGCGGGGTCTCCACCCCCGACAGGCAAGCAAAGTGATTCGTCCATTAACAAGTAAACACGCACAGCGAACACATCACGGTGAGGGGAGCAGAGTTCAGGAGCGCGTGCTGCTTTATGACTGCTGTTAGCCGCCGCTGCTCGGAGGTCCCCTCCACAGAGGCCAGTCTGTCAGTCGAGGAAGTCTTCAGAGAGGCTCAGAGAGACAGTGCGGCTGGAGACACGCTGTCACCTGCGGCCGCACCACGGAACAGGTCACATGACCTCTTGTGTTGAAGCACATGAACTCAGTACGGACTGAGATTGAGCCGGCCGATGCTTCTTGCCATAGGCCAGTTAAAAGGTTAGCAACCTCCAGATGGGGACCACACCAGGTCACATGACAACCCACACCTTCATTCTTAGAGTCAACAGACTAAAGGCCTTCGCCGAGATGTACCGGAACCAGACCCCTCCCCATTCCACCGATACAGATAAATGTTTTGTCTAGTTTCCCTCTTGTTTGTTTGGCGTCTGTGTATCGCAGTTTCTTGGAAACACATGGGTTCAGTCACGTGACCACAACCCCGAGCTCCCCGAGGCCTTCATGAGCACACGTTATGAAGAGCAACACCAAGTCACAGTCCTGCACTGCCTCCGCTTGTTTGTTGTTTATCTCTAAATGTTCCATCTGCTCGCCTCATTAACCAAAACCCGATCAGAGCGGCGCCGACTGTGACAACATCTGGATTTATTTGCTCCCGGCGTGATCTTCTCGGTCTTGGCAAACAGTCAGGCACAAACTGTGTTCTGGAAACATTAAAGGGCGGCTGAAGATGAAACCTGTGGCTGCTGGAGATGAGCTAACAAGGGCTCTCGGGTGACCAGAGAGGGACCTTCATTGTGCTGCTCTGGATGGAGCCAGAAGACCTCCCATCCTCAGACCTTCACCCCAGTCTCTGGAGATGATTGTGAACATGGCCTGCAGAAACATGCCCTTATGGGAAGCATCACTTGATGGATCTAGCCTCCAGCTTTCCTGCGTGGTGTTCGACTGACATGTATCATAGGTCTGCCCCAGGGCCTCCTCCTCCCTGAACAGTGCAGAAGGCACCTCAACTGTCTTCTCCTGGATCTGCAGATGATCTCCTCCAGGTCTCTTCTGTATGACTGAGCTTCTATCTCTTTAAGATAGAAACTCTTGTTCTGTGGGCCCCTCCAATGCTGGTGGTACAGCCCAGAGGAGAGCTTTCTTCTCTCTGTTCTCCACAGTGACAGGGTCCTCATGACTGAAGACGTCTCCATGACCAAGAACCTGAGATTGTCCTCCACCTGGACAGAAGCAGAGAACAATGAAAGGGACCACCAGCTCTGGCTCTCTGGAAGGATTTGCGAGGGCAAACCCTCTGCGTCGCCCTGACGACGAATTGACTTCCTTCCAGCAGCGAAGACGGCCTCTCTCATGTCTCTAATCCTCCTTTAGAAAAGCTCAGTGAATGTTCTGTGAGCAGGCTGCGGTGAAAGGCGCCGGCATTTCTCGGCACCCACATTTTTCCGAACGTGTGTGAAAAGCGAGCGCCGCCAAATGAAGTGGCGGAGCCTTTCAATTCAAACACAAGCGCTGGATTCCATTCACTGATGTCTTATCTGAGTTTACCGAGGCTGCAGCTCCATGAAGGACCTTCGGCTGCCGTTCGCGCCGGCAGTAAAGAATGTTTCCTGGCTGGAACCGTCAACAGCCTCCGCTGGAGAGATAATTTACTTTGAAACTCGTAATCACGACCCTCAGAAGTCGCTCTTGAATGCGAAGGACGTTGAAGCGACAGGGTGGCGGCTGTTGAGCAGATGAAGATCACAGAGGAGTGGAGGCGTCCGCTGATGCAGCCTTCTGCTGGAGGGCAGGCACACACACTGAGGGAGGAAGTGGAACGTTCTGAGGCCAGTCAAGCTCAGCAGCTTTCTCACTGACTCCACATGGACCAGCATCTCCAGCGCTCCCGGGCCGAGGACACATCCCCAGGGGAACTCACAGAGCTGTCGCGCACACAGTTCACAGTCGCTGGTGTGAAGGTGGTGGAGCGGCTCAGGCCCATATGAAGACGTTGGATGGCCAGAGAGGTCTACGTGACCTTGGTGTTCTTCCCACAAAAGAATCGGAAAGCTTTATTGGCAGGGGTAGCGAGGATCCCACCAAGTGCTTTGGTACATTACGCAGTAATGAAGAGAAGAAACAAATGACAACAGTAATAAAAATGAAATAAAATAGTAGATGAATAAAAATAAGTGGTAATAATAGAGGTAATTAATGAAATAATAAACACTCTTCTGGTCTGGATGGACCGTATCCTCCTATCAGAGGGGCCCTTTTAGTTGGCTGTTGTTGAGGATTATTTTCTTGAAACCATTTCCTCTTCTTGATTGATCTTTTATCTCAGAAACCTTTTCACAAATGAGATTCAGGCATTCTTCTCTGCTGCTGTGATCATAGGTCACATGGTTCAGAAAAGATCTCACTTGACACTACGCTTCTCTTCGTTCCTACCGACATCACTGTTCCTGTTTCAGCTGAGCCCCTGGAAGAGTCCAGCGGCTCATGTGGAGACTTGACCCTCGACAGTCTGTGTTCTGGGAAACCCCGGGGTCATTTCTTTGTTGTTTTATTTTCCGTGCAGTGCAGTTTTGCCTCCTGTGCTATGTGTGAGTGATGCAGGTGTTGGTGAGGCTGATACCTGCTGCTGCGCCCTGCTCATCCGCTCTTTCTCCAGTCACTTCCAACCAAGCAGCCGCTGTTGTTTTTGTGATTGTGTGAATACATTTTGCGTCCTCCAGTTTCAGTGAACGCTTTTCATATTATATAGTCTGAACTTTTTTTGTTTTTTAAACTAAACTGTCTTAGTCACGCTGTTTCGCGTTTGAGCATGTAAAGCAGTCATCTTCGTCTGAGTCAAGCTCAGGACCGTTTTGTTTAAACAGCAGGCGTTTTGTGAGACTGAAGGGGAGGTGGGGGGGGCATCTTCCTGGTGAAACTTGAACTGCTTGTTTGCCGCTAGCTTTGCGTAGTGAATGGAGCAGAACAGGACAAACATGTGGTGGCGCTGGAGCAGGACGTCCCTGACATCCTGTGGGAACAGATTTGTCTCATCTCTGAGGTATTTTTTACATACTGCTGCCTTAGACCAATATGGTTATGAACAGGTTTAATGTAGCCATTAGCCGGACGAGGCTATGCAGCTAAATGCTAAACCCCCAGCTTCTTCTGTGAGCATCGTTCCTCACTCGATGTGAGACGGATGACGCAGCCGATGAAGCGGCGACACTCCATGTTGCCCAAGCGCAGCTCTCTGCTCAGCCGCTCAAAATAACGCCGCTAATGAAGTGGCGCCTGTCTCTGCACTGCACTGATGTTTCCATGAAGCTTCACGATCGCTCACCCTCAGCTGCTCCTGTGAGCTCCCCATCATCGTTCATCATCGGATCCCACCGCCGAACATGTGTCTGCCGAGGATGCCACCAGCGAGGACGAGGAGCGTCGGCTGACCCACTTCAGCGCGTGTTTATTTCGGACACAAATGATGATGGATAGAGCTGAAAAGTGGGGAAACATCACACGGGCGCACAGCCATCATTAGAGTTAAAGAGGAAGGGCGAGGAGGACGAGGACTGCAGGGAGACTCCTGTCATAAACAGCCTGAGGTTTCTCAAACATCTCTCCTGTGGTGACAGACGTCACAGCAGGAAAAGCCTGATGTGATGCAGAGATATCCTCGAGTGATGTGACCCCAACATTACATGAACCCACGAGTCACTGACTCGGCAGCTGACCACCAGAGGGCTCCACTCTGTCTCCACAAGGACTGTGTGACTCATGGTTCCTTCTGAATCGTGTAAACTTGACTGCTAAGCAACAGTCGTTCTTCCTCATGACCTCGCCAGACCAGACATTCGGGGGAACTGCAAGACTGACCTGCAGGAGGTAGGAGACTCGACAGGAAGTCACTCTCACCCCTAAAGTATCAAACATCTGCAGAAGGTGAGGTGAATCCCACAGATCTGAGTGAGTCACTGTGACTCAGGCCAGAGTGAAGCCTCCACACCTGTGTCTCTCAGGCAGTTGACCAGGTTGAACTTCCTCCACACACACACACACACACACACACACACACATACACACACACACACACACACACACACACACACACACACACACACACACACACACACACACAGCAGCTCTGACCGTCTTCGTGACTGCTGCTCCCTCACAGGAAGTGACTCATCACACCCATGACTCATTAACCTGAGTCAGATCAGGCATTTGAAACAAGTTAGATGCTTGAGAGGATCCGGCATCTGGACACGGATCAGAACCGTTGCGCTTTTATTTTCTCCAAAAATGATCAAAGGGGAAACATCATCACTTTTCAGCAGTAATTGGAACTAAAAATAGAAAACCCTGTTTGGCGTTTTTTTTTTTTTTTTTTTAAAGACTTCCTTTCAAGCGAGTCATCTGGGAGTCCATTTTCAGCAGCGTGAAGAACAAAAGATCTCCATGACGAGCGATTGGGGAGCTGCAGGACGAGGCCCGCCGGGACCGGCCCCACCACACAGCGGTCCCACCACGGCGCAGGAGGTTATGGGAAGAGAAGCCTCTTATTTTTCCAGAGCGAAGACGGTCGGTGGCCGGCTGCAGCTGCCGAGGAAGCTTCTCGGGGGAGCGAGAGAGTTCTCCCTTTTTTTCGGAGGTCTGCTGAAGAGCATGTGTGTTTATGTCGAGGAATATAAATGAGCAGCTTCCCACGGGACGAGGCCAATTATTTTTTTCTTGGGCAACACTGGAGGAAAGAGAGGAAGAGCAAAGATGAAAGAAGATCACATTTTGCCTCTTTGTTCCCGCGGATTCATCACGCCGAGTCGGTGGGAAAGGCTGCTCCCACTCACCGCTCGCTCGAGTGTCCTTGAGCAACGCAGTCCCACCACTCGGCTGAACTCTGCCCTCCAGCTCTGTGAGAAAGGACAAAACACTGATTCCTGAGAGACTTGTGAAAGCCCGCCGGAACAGCGACACGTAGATGATCGAGTCACGTCGGGCTCAGAGTCACAGCTGGTGACCTTGTTTGTCAAATTTCAATTCTGGATTTTCTGTTCGGTTCTCACGCTCCGGATCTTCTTCTCTGTCTCCTGCTTCCTTTCTTGCTTTTACCACAGCAGATTAGTGGACAGGCCAGTTTGAGCTGCTTGGCTTCTTGATTTTATTACAGTTTTGCTTGATTCTATCGACTCAGGCTTTTTTTGACATCTTGCTTTCAGCTCTTTTGTTGCTGCCCTGGGTTCTCTGTGAGAACCTCACTTCAACACGCCAAAGCCTCGCTGTGACAAGGGCTACTCACTGTCCAGGGACCTGGCTGTTTAAATGTGGTGAGATCCAGTTTGACTTGTCCAACTGAAGGACTTGAGAGCAGCAGTCACACAGCAATCCCTCTGACTGAAGCACAAGTTTTCCAAATCAGAATCAAATTTATTGCCATGGTCAGTGGGGATCCCAACAACTAGGAAAGTGCTTTGGAATAAAGTGCTGTCAATAAAATAAAATAAAATAAAATAAAATAAAATAAAATAAAATAAAATAAAATAAAATAACAAAGGCTGATCACAAATTCAACAGTGACTGCCGAGGGGAAGAAGGTCTCTGGGTCCTGGAGACATACAGGTCCTGAAGAGGTGGCAGGTTGCAACCGATCACCTTCTCAGCTGAATGTACGATGCGCTGCAGTCGGCTCTTGTCCCTGGAGGTGGTGCTGTTGTACCACACGGTGATAGAGGAGGTGAGGATGGACTGATGATGTCCGTGTAGAACTCCACCAGCAACTTCTTCGGCAGTCATAGTTTTCGTAGCTGCCTCAGGAAGAACATTCTCAGCTGGGCCTTCCTGATGAGGGACCTGATGGTTGGCTCCGATTTGAGGTCCTCAGTGATGGTGGTTCCCAGGAAGCAGAAGGAGTCCACAATAGCAATGAGAAAACCAGCCAACATGAGAGGGGTCAGAGAAACTGTTACTCTCCTGAAGTCCATGATCATCTCCACTGTCTTCTGGGCGTTGAGCTCCAGGTTGTTGTGGCTGCACCAGGACACCAGCTGCTCCACCTCCCTCCTGTAAGCCGACTCATCTCCATTTGAGATGAGCCCGATGATGGTAGTGTCATCCGCAAACTTGATCAGCTTCACACACTGGTGGCAGGAGGTGCAGCAGTTAGTGGGAAGTCTGTAATCCATCTACAGAGGGAGTCAGGCACATTGAGCTGGCAAAGCATGTCTTCAAGCAGAGCTGGAAGAATTGTGTTAAAGGCAGAGCTGAAGTCCACAAACAGGATCCTGGCATAGGTTCCTGGGCAGGCCAGATGCTCCAGAACGACATGAAGGGCCTGGTTCACTGCATCATCCACAGATCTGTTGGCTCTGTAGGCAAACTGCATTGAGTCCAGGTGAGAAGCAGTGATGGACTTCAGGTGAGAGAGAACCAGGCGCTCAAAGGACTTCATGACCACAGACGTCAGTGCCCCCGGTCTGTAATCATTCAGTCCTGTGATCCTGGCCTTCTTGGGAACAGGAATGATAGTGGAAGATTTAAAGCAGGCAGGAACATGACAGGAGACCAAGGAAGCACTGAAGATGTCCGTGAACACAGGAGCCAGCTCAGTAGCACAATGATTCAGGATGGCAGGGGAAACTGTCCGGACCCGCAGCCGTCCGAAGGTTCAGCTTCCTGAACTGAGTGACCACGTCCTGCTCCATGATGTCAAGAGAAGGAGGGGGGAGGGGAGGGGGTGACTCATCTGTGACTGAAATGATTGTCTTTGCTCTCTTAGTGACACAACTGAGACGAACGATGTCACAAAGAGACAGCAAAGTCCTTTGTTGTAAAGTGGAACACGGGGGTGGAGAGACCACAGAGGTGTTGAGGAAAAATGGAGGGAACTGCACCTCAGTACAGGTATCATCATCAAGTCTGATCGCTGTGTGTGGCTGGAGTTCATTTGTGTCACTCAGACCTGGGGAGTCCACATCAAAGCTCAGTGATGTCACAATAACCTGCGCCTTGATCATGACATCATCAGAAGTGTAGATAAGAAGCTGCTGGAAGTAAAGGAGTCACCTCTCATCTCCAGAGAAATGTGTCTCCCCAGCCATCACAACTTCGGAGCTGCTTCTCAAACATGAAGCAAACCAGAGGCTGCAACTTCCGAGAAATGTTTCGACTCGTCCGCGACAAGATCATGAGTCCAGGTGTCCAAGGACACGACAGTCATCTCACTGCACCACTGCTGGACAAGAACCTGGACTTCACTCCAGACCAGAGGAGCCGTACGGCCGGTTGTGATCCGTTTGAAGCGGGGAGCCTGTTCAGGAAGCTGGAAGAAGAGATGGAGTCTCACAGGAAAGCACAGGAGATGAACCAGAGTTTGAAGGCCGAGCAGGAAGTGTTGAGGAGAAAGATGGCGGAAGAGATGGCTGTCCTTGAAACAGAAGGCATCATGAAGCAGAGTGCCCTCCTGAGGACGGTGGAGGAGCTGACAGAGGCTCAGGAGAAGGTCATGGCACAACTCCAGGAAGAGAAACAAAGGTCTTTACTCCTCAGCCAACAGCTCAAGCGTGTCACAGTGTCACATCAGCAGGTCAGTCTGCGCTGTGAAACACTTGAGCGGCAGCTTCAGGTCTTGCAACAGGAAGCGGAATGTGAAAACAACAGGATCCAGCCAGACCTTCAGCTCTTTGAGCTGCTGCGGACTCAGCTGCACAACCTGCGCGAGAGTGAGATGAGGTCCCTCAGGGAGAACCCAGCCAAAGACGAAGAGGAGATGAGACCTGAGACAGTGATGCAGCAGCTGGACTCGTCAGATGAAGAAGAGCCCTTCTTCCTGGCCTTGACATCAGTCGGCCGCTCAGGAGAGAGGGACTCTGAGGACGTCCTACCACAGGAGACCATGGAGGAGGAGGACCTGTTCCTCCTTAGATCTTCGGAGGATGTGGACCAGAAGAAGAGTCATGAGTCAATGACTGCGCTGTGACTCACAGAGGGTGTAGAGGAAGTGTGGAGCTCTGAGAAGATTAAAAACATGTTTGAACTGTGTCTTTACTTTTCTGGTGGCATGTTCTCGGCCAGAGGAGTCGGTGAAGAGGAGACCTGAAGACTCATGAGTTAATGTGTAGAGCTAAGCTCCGCACACACCCACACTCCCTCTCACACACACACACTCGCTGTCACTCACACACCCACAGTGTCACCGTGTTAAACGCTTGTTTGCTCTGGCTGCCTGAGCCAATAGGATTCAACCATCCGTGGACTCTCTGTGAAGCTTTGTCCACGATTAGAGCAAAAGCTTGGAGCTGAACACACAAGCAGATTACTTGTGTGTGTGTGTGTGTGTGTGTTTAAAGAGGAATACAAATAGCTTTTATATTCAGATGCGGTTTGTCTTACTGATGTATCTGAACGTGGACTGAAGTCAGTACTGTCACACTCACTCTGCTGTCCAGCCTCAATGAGTGAGTGTGTGTCCTCCTCACCAGGACTGAATCTGTCCGTCTGACTGATCGTCTGCAGCCTGCCTCGGATCTGACCGAACACATGCTTCACACAAGAACACGACAGCGAAGCGTGAGCCTCTACACCTCAGGAGAAACCTTTAAACCTCGAGGATGTCACCACAGACGGGACGGGACCTTTGCCTGCATTGCCACTGTTTTCCCACAAGAGACACCACACACCTCAGTGAGTGCTCGCCGACCATGAGTGGCAGCTCCTCGTGGACCTTCCCTCACAAGTCTGCTGTTGAAACTCAAGGCCGTGAGTCGGATGGAGGACTCGCCAGGTTCTGCAGGAGAACAGCAGGTCAATGGGACGCCACTGTCCACACACCGAGTCATAGGCAGAGGGAACATCTGTAGTTGTGTAAGAGCTGTACTTGCTTGTAGCTCAAGTTGACTCCCTCTCAGGGACAGACGACTAACGTCCCCACAAAGCTGCAGGAAAAAAATGCCTCTCCATTCTGTAGTGGGTGACCCTCAGTGACTGAGCCGCTTCTGAACTCCGCAGAGAGGTTCCGAGAGACCCAATGAGGAGCCGCGCCATGAATTCCACGCTTCATGCTGCGTAACCTGCAGGTGTGACAGCCACTTGTCAGGAGGAACCGCTGAAGTCGCTTCATATGGTTACGAGGGTCACTGAAGCCTGACCTGGCTCTCAGCAGCGTGACTCATGCCGCAGGCGTCTTCGGTTGGCATCGCAGCGGTATAGAGCTCCCGAGTCTTCCTGTTTGTTTGCTTGTCTCCCGCCGGAGGTTAAAGCAGCTCAGAGTTTTAAGTGGCGTCACCTGGAAACGGATTCTCCCCTCAGACGGCGAGATAATGAGAAAGCATCATTTGATTAAAGGTGACACGCGTCTCACACGGCGCCGTCTCACGCCACGGAGCGCTCGCCTCAGGCTCCGACAACCATTTGCTCGCTTTAGAGAGCGCTCTCGCCCGCCGCCTGTGACATTTGGATTTAGATTACTTTTATTATTGTGGAGGACTCGCTGCATTTTGAGTAAATATTGCAGGTTAAGGTCGGCGAGGCCGCGGCTTGTTTTCACGGGGAGCGGAGCCGGCGGCTGCTGCAGAAACACAAACACCTCCAAACAGCCGGGGAAGCTTTTCAAACTTTTAAAAGCAGCAGATACATTAGCAGTGACACTCGCTGTGTTCTCCGTTTGTTCCGATTAAAAGCCTCTCCAACTTTCAAAAGCCTGATGATGAATGGAAACACGATAAAATCAGCGCCAGTGTGTGCGGCGTGGACACGCTCGGCCTGAGAGGAGGATTATGGGTAGAAGAGCTGGAAATATCACCCGGAACAAAGTGTCATTTCATACTAAGTCGCAGCAAAAAAAAATATTCAGCTTTTTAATCCTCTAAATGGTTGTTTGTGTGTGTGAAACATTCTGGAGGGAAAAAGACTTGTGCCTGCCTGAGCGTCCCAGTCAGTTGGAGTATCACTGGAGCTGCGTCTCAGTGAGGAAGATGAACAAGGCCTCAGTTCAGACTCGGGTTGACTCCCTCAGAGGTCGGCTGTGGAGCAGATGGCCGGAGGGTCTGTCCATGCTGGAGCCACGACCAGGAAGTTGTTTGTGTCTCCAGATTTGTCCTCATTTCCGCTCAGTTCTGTTGGACTGCTCCGGTCACGTGCGCTTCAAACACGTTACTGGAAGTATGAGCACGTATTTTGTTGCTCATTGATGAACAAACCTCAACAAAGTTGACAGTAAACAAATGACAAGTCACACAAGTCAAAGCACTTTGTTCACTGTCAAACAGAGAAACTGTCTGAACCCCATCGACGTCCTACCCACGGGCCCCAGGCGTGAAGCACTTCTAGACACAGTTCTGCAGCAGCTTCATGTGACTCTCCTGCAGGTCATGTGAGTTTTGCTAGCGAACTGCTCGCTGTCCTGAGCCGTCCGCTTTGGCTCGAATGTTTTCATGCTCGTGTTTAGTTTTACTTCAGAAGCATCCCAGAATGAGAGCGATTCAGACAGCAAGTGACCGACTTCACATTGAGTCTGAGACCAGAGCTCTCAGCGAGAGATGGTCCGAGGCTTGTCTCAGGGGTCACAGGAGGAATCCGGGTGGCGGGGTTCGGGTGGAGGGATGGGTCCACCATCACGACCTTCTGGCTTCCTGACTTTCTGGTCACCCACTTCGACAGCGTCCATGGCAGCAGGGGGCTCTGGGCCGGTGTCTTGCCTGAGGGGGGCGGCGATGTCTCTTCTCCTCTGGTCTCTTCATTCGGGTTCAGCTGCTCCCCGTCCTTCAGACGACACCTCACTTCACGCAGCTGCCCTCCCCGCAGCTCAAACACCAGCAGGTCCGGCCTGATGTCCTCCGTTGAGGGTATGGTCTTCTTGCATGTCTCCTCCAGTCCCCTCTCACATATCACTCTCTCTGAGGAGTTTTTCTGGTTCCTATGTCCCTTCCGGTCACCACGAATCTGGTCTCGGGCACTCTGAGGAAGCGCCCGGAGGTTGCACTTCCTGGACAGCAACATGTCTCAGATAGTCCTGCACCAAGTGATGAGGTCACACTGACGTCATCTTTATAGGCCCTCTGCTGTCGCGCCCTGATGATGTCACAAACCTCCTGCCTCTCCTCTGATCCTCTCTGATCTTTGATGGTTTTGTTGTGTCTCACATCTGTTAGACTAGATTAGATTAGACTGCCTTTATTCTTCCCACCATGGGGAGATTTGGGTTGCATAACAAAGCATAACTAACATTAAAGGCAAACATTGAACATTAAAGACGTAGACAAAACAACAATAATCAACACCATAGAAACAAAGAAAACACTGTAGAAACATAAAAGTGAACTTCTTCTTTTCCCTTCGGCTTCTCCCTTCAGGGGTTGCCACAGCGGATCATCTTCCTCCATCTCACCCTTTCCTCTGGTTCCTCTTCTCTCAAACCTACAAACCTCATGTCCTCCTTCACCACGTCCATAAATCTCCTCTTTGGCCTTCCTCTCCACCTTCTGCCTGGCAGTTCCAACCTCAACATCTTCCTACCGATGTACTGGCTCTCTCTCCTCTGTACATGTCCAAACCATCTCCATCTAGCCTCTCTGACTTTGTCTCCTAAACACCAGACATGTGCTGTCCCTCTGATCTACTGCTTCCTGACCTTATCCATCCTGCTCACTCCCAGAGAGAAGCTCAGCATCTTCATCTCTGCTACCTCCAGCTCTGCCTCCTGTCTTTTCCTCAGTGCCACTGTTTCCAAACCATACAACATTGCTGGCCTCACCACCCTTTTGTACACCTTCCCTTTCATCCTTGCTGACACCCTTTTGTCACACATCACACCTGACACTTTTCTCCAATGGTTCCATCCTGCCTGCACCCCCTTCCTCACCTCTTTCTCACACTCTCCATCGCCCTGGACAGTTGAGCCTGAGTACATAAAATCCCCCACCTTCTTTATCTCTGCATCCTGTAACTTCACCTGTCCACTTGGCTCCCTCTCATTCACACACATGTATTCTGTCTTACTGTGGCTAACCTTTATTCCTCTCCTTTCTAAGGCAAACCTCCACCTCTCTAGCTTATCTTCCACTTGCTCCCTGCTCTCACCACAGATCACAATGTCATCTGCAAACATCATCGTCCAAGGGGCTTCTTGTCTAACCTCATCATCGTCAACCTGTCCATCACCATGGCAAACAAGGTGCTCAGAGCTGAGCCTTGGTGCAGTACCACCTCCACCTTTAACTCCTCTGTTACACCTATACAGTGACTGACTGATCCCTGTGGACGGAAGGCTCAGACTCAGGTCCTAAAGAGTTGAAGAGGAGAGTGACTGGCCATGACAGTGGCTCTGACACTGAGACAGGAAGCAGAGTGAGAAGAGTTAGTTGAGGATGGTCTTGGGAGAGATGAGGATGGTCGAGATCAGAAACCAGTATATCAGAGAGACTCGTGCAGAAGTTTGGAGACAAAGTTGTTGGAGATGGTTGACAAGCAAAAAAAGCACGTGAAGTCAGGGACTGACACTGCTGAAGATTCATCACGACTAGAAAGAACAGATGAAAGAGAGATGAAGCGCTTAGATGAAGCTGAGTCCGACCCACCTCAGCATCTCTGAGGGTGTCAAGAAACAGAAATTGAACTTCACATGGGTCCAAACATGAAACTGAAAGAGGAGACTGAGAGGAAAGTGGGAGTGGAATAGACTCCCGACTCAGGCGCGGGTCTCCCCCTCCTCCTCGACGGTGCTCGCTCACTCGCTCGCTCGCGGCGGAAGAATCGCAGAAAAGGTCACGGGGCGAACGATTGGCAGCTGGTATTTGCGCCGTAGTCAGCCTCCACCTCGCGCACATCAGGCCGGCGTGTACACGCTAGACGGTGGCGTGACACGAACAAGCCCGGAGTTCTGCCGGCACTGAAAGAGCCAGTCGCTTCTCTCCGGCTCCTGAACCCAAAGAAAGGGTCTAAAGTGCCGTGAATGACCCGCGTGACAGCTCGTCAAACTCCACTCTCAGCTCTTTGTGTCGGCAGTCAAGCGTCTTTGTGATCCGGGAAAAGACTCATAAATGACTTTTGCCTTCCGTCGAGCTCATTCGGGAGCACGTCACTCGAGGAGCGCCGAGACTCAAACCAAAAGGACGCAAATGGAAAGTCTCGGGAAAATTAACCGAGAGTTTCTCCGAACTGTCCGACCAGATGTGGACAGGAGTTCGGGCCGCAGGCAGCGACTGGCTTGTCTCGACGGCTTCTTTCCTCAAGCAGACTTCCTGCTCACCTTCACCTTCCCGATGTTGAGAGCAGAGGCATTGACTTGCCCAATGAGTCGTCCAGTGGAAGAGAGTAGTAAGGAACCTTGGCTCCACCGTGTCGCACCAAACACCACGAAAATAAAAGACATGATTCATAGAAGGAGAAACATCATGACAGATAATGTCAGCGGAAACAAAACTAGGAGCCGTGCAATGCACAGGTCAAATCTAGAACGGGAACATGACTGAGTTCAGATGGGGCCCCGGGGCCTCTGCTGTACGACAATAATCAGCGGTGAAGGAGGGGAGAGAGTTTCTGCCGAGTGAATTAACAGTCAGAGCGACATCGTAATTAGCCTGACAGTCGCGGGCCCATCCAAAATCCTCCTCGACCCCTGCGAAATAATTGGGCGTCTTATTTTCTGCCTCAATTAAGTCGCTCCGGCTTCTTACAAGTGTTCAAATTTAATCCCGTTTCTAAATCCCACATAATTTAATGTCAAATAAATAAGAGGCTGCGGCTCTTGTGCGAGGGGTTTGATACGGGTGATTAGGTGAGCGCGGCGTGAACAAGCCCATTAGGATTGTGTGTGGTGTCATCACAGCGGCTGCGGGCGCCGGCCCCTAATCCTCCTCCCGACGCCATTTTCCCCACCGCTCTGGCAGCAGAGGAGTCGCAATATTCCGAAGCCGGTGATTGATTTTTTTTTCTCTCTTATGCCGTTAAGTGGTCGGGAGGCGGCTAATCGTCGTGGTAACAAGCGGCAATTATCGGACTTGATGAGCTTAGCGAGGGACGGCGCCCAAGTCAGCGAACACCACCTGAAACACAAATGTCTGACGGGAACGCTGAACTAGAAAAGCATGAGAAGATGCAACGCAGATCGACGAGATTGTTCAGTTGAGGATGGACATGATTTAGTCTGACCGACTTGTTCCTCACCTGCTAACCACATGTTCATGTCTGTTCAGGTCGTGACTCAAGTCTTCAGGTCGACAGTCGACACACACCTGACTTAGCTCACAAACAAAAACACTAGTCTCACTCAGAAAATAATCTCAGTGTCGTCTGGATTTGAGCTCGATTTATTTACATTACCACACCACTAGGTGTCGCCATGGAGCTCACGATCCTGAGGGAAGAATCTCTCTGCCTCATTCTGCCAGACAAGCTGACGTACAGTAAAAGCAGTCTCTGGTTCCGACGCGATTCTGACGCGACGGCTTGTCTCTCAGCCCCTGAAGCACGGCGTCGACTGCTGCATCCACGTCGCTGTTGTCATGCGACGGCTCCCGTGGGAGTCGGCGCTGAGCCATTGTGAATCATTTAAAAAAAAAATCCCAACATGAACTCATCAAACAAAAGTTGTTTGATCAGGGAGCGGCATGTTCGTTTAGAGGCTGACGAGACAGAAATTGTTCCCATCCAAATCAAGCCGGCGCCGTTAAAGCCGGATTCTGTGTTTGTGATGGAAGTCTGGGATGATTTCCTGCTCGCAGGTGGAGCTTCTCTCTGCGCTGCAGCGGCGGGAACGTTGATTGGAGCTGAGTGTTTGTGTTGGAGGCTGGTGGTGTGGAGCCTGACTGATATGGCCCGAGCGGACATCAGCCTCCGCTCACCAGCCCGCACCTTAGGCTTCGCAGGAGGACGGGGTGCGAGGCGGGTGAGAATGTTGGGGGTGGTAGTGACCACAGTGATGTCATCGCCTGCTGGTCGACCTTAAATCTATAGCGTGACCAGGGCCGCGATGGGTTTTTGAGCTCACCAGATTTTCCTATTGTTTGTCTGTGTGTGTATTACGGGGTGGACGCTCCGGCAGGTCAGTGCCGGTCCAGTAGATCCCGGCAGGTCCAAAAAAAGAGAATAGTTTCCGGTGGACTGAAGGTGACAAACACGACATGGTTTCTGCTCTCTCCGCTGCCGAGCGGCGCCAAGGACAAGCCGAGCTGACGGGCTGCTAATGGATCTGACGTTTATTATCACAGCTGGAATTTTAATGTGCCTCTAATGTGAAAGTGAAGTTTGAAAAAGATAAAGTTAATTTCGAGGCAGTGGAATTTGTTTCAAGGTTTTTTCCCGGTCTTGGTTTCAGCCTCGATCGTCAGCAAGTGAAAACCTTTAATTAAAAGTAGCAGCTGATAAAGAGACACACAAACAACCTGCTGGACACACACACTGAGGCACAGCCAGCAGGGGCTCCACACACACACACACACACACATGCAAGCGCACATTGTTCTGCATGGGCTCTGTTGTTGCTGGTGTAGCAGACGTGAGGCGGAGGCCCCGGGGCAGACCCAGGTGAGAAACATGCTGGTGACCTGGCAACAGATCACGGGTGGAAACCGGAGCTTGTTCATCCTAACAGACTCGTGACTCGGACCCAGGCGCTCACATGACTCCGTCAGCGCGATGGCACAGCGGGATGTTGAAGACCTGGAAGTTGCCGTCACGTCACATTAGCGGCGCTTCATTTCCAGCGTCCAGCTGAGCGCCAGTCGTTCACGCTCACATTAGTCTGCCGGCTGGCGACGGGGGGCAGAGCGCCTCCGAGCCGGGCTCTCTCCAGCGAGCAGACGGCCTGATTCATGAGGTGGGGGCTCTTCTGCAGGCCCCCAGCACCCTCACCTGTTCGTCTGAACAGGACGGTGATTCCAGCAGGCACACGTTCATTCATTCACCCAGTGAGAGGTGAATGTGTTAAAGACGACGTGGGCGAACATGAAAGCTGGTTAGGCGCTGGCCGGAGAGACGAACGAGGCGTGGAGAGTCTGCAGCTGTTTGATAGCAGGAACAAATAGCAGCAGATAAATCTGCCGTTTCTCTCCTCTGCACATCTTTTCATTGGTTCTTGGCGGCGACACGCTGGAATGAATGTGCCTTCTTTCTCTTGCCGAGTTAAATATTTCAGAGACGTCTGGACTCTGGGAAGACGGATGGGAAGCGGCGCTGAGAGGGTTGACGTGCTCGCACCCTTATTTCTTCCATTGTGTCGTGAAGATAATGCGAGGCCACAGTCAGCTCCTAGCTGCAGGACGAGACTCGTGCTTGACCTGACGTGGACCCACAGCAGCCGAGTCCAGTCCAGAGGCCAGCAGAAGTAAGAGGCGTCCAGTCTGATCGCTGGGTCTCGGTGGGACAAGCGTCACTCCTGTCAGCTGTCCCTTCGGACAGTGAGCGGCCCCTAGATAACCACGAAAACTTCTTTTCTTTTACACCTCTGTGAGGGCCGCGAGACGCTCAGCTTACAATATAGTTGCCACATATGGTGGCAGTAGTGTGTCACTGAATTGACTTGGCACTCCAAAGTTGCGATAGTTATCAAGTGTGGAGAAGTTTTGAAAATAAAAAGTGATAAAGAAAGTGATGCCACCTCCACAAGAGTAAAAACTGTTCATGCAACTGTCGAAGCAGTTTTTTAAATTAATTTGAAAATTTTAGGCCGATACTTTCATTCACACTTTACTTACATCTTTAGAGTTTATTTTGAAAACAAAATATATCCTTTCATTTTATGATATTTTGACATTGTTTTATCACATTAATTTATTCAGGTGAATTTAAGTGCTTGAGCGAGAAGTTCAACCAATGACACGGTGACTTTCGGGGCAGAACCTTCGCCCCTCACTGCCCTGCATGGGGTGGAGAGTGGGGGTGACGTACAGGCGATGGAGATGAGTTTCAGACTGAGAGGGAGGATCTGACCTCACCCTCACCAAAAGAGCCACTGAACCCGCAGGATGAACCCCAGCACTGTACCTCCTGCAGTCAGAGGAGCTCAGCTGAAATAAACAGCTGAAATCAGAACTGATATTGTGGGAATGTTAATTTTCCTGACCTTTGTGCGATGCTGTTTGTCGGATATTTGTTTGCGGTGTCAAGCGCTGCTGCCTCCTGAGTTGTTTATTGAAGCGTAGTGTCTTCTGATCGTTGACCCTCATATCGCGGATGTGAAATCTGACCGTCTTCATGCTAATGCTGCAGTGAACACGAGGTCGGCCAGCCAGAGTCAATATTCATGAGGCCCTCGGCTCATCTTCAGAAATCTCATCCAGAAAATGTTTCACATGATCGGAAGCAAGAAAGCTGCGTCACTGAGGCGTCCTCGCTGACGCTCTGCTGAGAATGCAGCGCAGTGGCGTCTGCGCCGGGTCTGTTGCCGACCAAACCGTCGGTGTCGTGACCTGTAATGGTCCAGTCTGGCGAGCGGAGGGAGCGCCCAGCTGGGGGTTGTTGTTCTGGGCTGGAGGTCGACTGTGTGAAAGATTCAGCGTCCAGCTCTGGCCAGCGCCGTGGCCCGGTTCCAGCGCATCTCAACACTTCCACACTGATTTTTGTAGTGAGCGAAAACTAACGAAAATATAACAAAACGAGAAATCATTTTCATTAGTCAAGTTTTTCATATAACTATAGCTAACAGAAATTGCATTGTCGTTTACAAAATAAATTAGAGCATTATAGCAAAATTTTTGTCATTATTTTTTTCATAAAGATGCATTTTGAGGTGATTCAGAATCTATTTTGGCTCGGCTGGTTTCACGACAGCAGTCCGTCAGGTGTGGCACATTGACTAAGTAGGGATGGGCGACAACCAGTCCAAAACTGTTCTATTCTCTGTTTTTCATTGTTCAGAAATGCTCATTTTGGTTCCTTTTATTGGATGCTGACTGTGAAGTTCGACTCTACACGTGGCTGTTGCAGCGCGTTAACAGAGCCGTGTCACTGCCGCCGGCTGCAGCTGCTGACAGTGACGGAGGAGTTTGAGCGGACACGGATGGTGAAGCGTTCATAATGCTTCGTTTTGTTTGCAGAGACGATACAGGTTTAGGTCGACTGAACCCCTTCGTGATGATGGTATAATGACGTTTGAGCCATGACAGTGGACACCCCTGAGCTAACAGCTGCGTGGACAGTTAGCATGATGGTAACTGTTGTTGTTGTCAGAGGAAATTGACTTGTTTTTAATAATGTCACACACATCTGATGTGTGCAACTACCGGGCTGTTTTTTACAGTAGTGTCCCCAGTCTGTCCTCAGGAAGCAGATGTGGCTGTCCTGCACTGATGATAAGAACTCAAGAGCGACACTGAACGCATCACTTTAGATGTCCTGTTCATATTGTCATATATGACCATTTTAAGCACAATCCGCCATATATAAAATGAGATGCGTGCATGTACGGTGATGTTTTAAATTGTACGCATGGACCAATGAAGTCCTCTGTTTAAAAGAACCGGAGCTCTCTGTCAACTGTTTGATGGCTCAGGCATCACAGGGTTCATTTCTGTTCCAGATCAGACTCATTCCTGTTTCACTGATGCTAAATCCACGGAGCTTTTTCAACTGTCAACGACAGTTACTCAAGTCATTTGTGCACACAGTAAATCGATCAAGAAGTTTAAAAACATCCTTTTGGATAGCTGGCAATTGTTAGGAAACAGTTTCAGTGATACAGGGGCTGGACAAAATAGTGGAAACAAAGCTACAAAAGCTTTAAGGTGTTTCCATTATTTTGTCCAACCCCTGTAGTATCCTGAATGGATTTGCTCTAATCTAAAACAATAACCAAATCTATTGACACTAATTCACCTGTTTCTCTTCCTTTTCTTTTCCCACCATTGATAATCGATATATGAATCGCTAAGGAACCGACTTGTTTAGCATTATCGATGCTAATGGTATCGGAGTCTTTTCAATTCCCATCCCTACTGACTAGCAAGATGGTGGCAGTTCAGCAAAAGCATCATCTTCCCAAACTAGATGCTTGAGTTTATATTACTGACTGCGTTTCATGATCTATTTCAGTCTTCAATCTTGTTCCAATACCCCATATTAAAGGCAAAAAAATCACAAAAACTAAAACTAAAATTAAACTGAATCGAAGCATTTTTCAAAAACTGAAACTAATTGAAACTAGCCAACCCACTCTAAAAACTAATAAACACTCACTGAATCTGAAAAATGAAACATTCCACACTAAGTAAAAACGCTAAATAATGCAAAATCAGAAACTATTATAACCTTGCTCCACACCACTTATGTTCTTTTTCCCATGTTTTTACTTTTCCACGTTTGTGCTTTGACAGAGAGCATGTTTTCAATGTCTTTGTGGAGGTCAAAGCAATGGATGGCTTTTTATTTTCTAGTGAAGACAGTGTTCCCTCCTCAGTTGGCCGTCGCTGCTCAGGAATCTTTGTCGCTGCAGGTCCAGAAGCCTCGCTTATAAACCGTGCAACCAAAAAATCCAAGGTGTCAGAAGGTGGCATGAAGCGGCTCTGCACGACTTGCTCACCCGCAGGTTGCTGTCCATTATGTCTAGTCTGTCCATGGGAGCAGCCAAATGTCCTGCGACACATGGCAAAACTCTGCGTACGTTTAGGTGTCCAGCGAACACGGGCCGGTGGCTGTGCGTCGCTACTCTCACTTCTGTGGCAGATGAGATCATGTTTCCATCGGCGGCAGCACCAGATACCATCCCGAATGTCACTCCAGTTCCAGGCCGCGCGTCGCTTTAGCTCCTTCTTTCACACCACACAGAAAGGTGTTTCTTTTTAAACGACATTTTCAGTTCATTAATCAATAAGTCATGAGTTGGTGTTAATAATTACCTGGAAATCAGAAGTGCGGCTCCATGCGAACACTGTTGCCACGGCAACTGAAGCCGTCGTTGAATAAATCATCAACATTATCTGTTTCAAATTTGCTTTCAACCAAAATGTGCTTTCATCGCCGAGCTGCTCAGCGGCGCCCCCTGCAGTCACAGGAGCGATCTATTGTCAGCGACTCGCTGAAGAAAAATCCATGCGAAGCAAAGTGAATATTTAATAACTTTATTTTGCAGAAACAATCATTGATTCGCAGCGTTTTGCCTCTTTGTTCATAATAAATTCACATTTGTCTAAAACCCACAAAGTTGTGAGGAAAGTTTCCTCCTCTCCGTCGGCAGAGAAAACACCTAGCAGCACTAAATATTTCATGCAATCGTTTTACAGCCAAGGTAAATATGCTCTTTATGTTTTATTCCTTTTCATGGCTGCTCTCCACGCCGGCTGTCCCACTTCCACTCGGCTGTGATTCACTCACTTGGATTTATTCATGGATTCACCAGGACGACGGTTTTGTTGTTGTCATCCTCGTTTTTACTTATTTATAACCTTGATTCCATTTTTTCCTGCGTGAAGCTGCGATTGTCATTTTATTCCCGATTTAATCAACTTTGTTTTGCCTGCAGGGAAATCTGCTCGCCTCAGAGGCGAACGTGCTCCTGCAGGAGCGACGCTCCCCTTCACCTTCAACTGGAACTGTGTTCACATGTTCACACAGCAGCGCGTCCTGGAGGAACGCTGGTCCCTCTGACGCGGGCTGGTCGCGCTTCGCTCACGTGCTTTTGTGTCAGAGGCTGGAAGATAAAATATAAATCAGGTTTCAGCTCATTCCTGCGGGTAGTTATGTGAAAGTTTCTGGCTTCCAGTTTGTTCTTCCCAACAGGCTCCTTATTCATGTATTCGCCCAGTGACTTGGACGTACACTTTCATATTAGGACAGACGAAAAGTTCCGTTATTTCTGCCTCTCATTCCCTCATTTCTGAGCCTTGGTGTAGCAGAAGCACTGGCCTCCTCCCTCTGAGGGAGAATCTCACGTTCTCCTGTCGGTTCATGAAGCTTGTGTTGACAGCTGAAGGTCCATGTGTTCTGACACCTCACGGATATCACTGATATTTGGACCCTCGGGGTCCCAGCACTGAGTCTTGAGGCACGCCACACTGTTCTGATGGCTTATCTCCACACACCAAGGAAAGTCTTCATCCGCTTGGTGCTACTCCCCCTGATCCAGAACCTTCCTGCTTTGACATCAGAATATTCTGGCCTGGCAAGTAAATGCTCTTCAGATCCGGACCTGTTCTTGTCACAGACTTCCATTGCTGCTTCTGGTCTGTCCTCCACTGAGCTCATTGCTGAGGGCAACCTCTAGAACTTTGGTGACAGTGAGGCATGTCTGCAGCGACTTGCTCTCGCACCTTGACCATACGGGTGATGTGGGCCCCGGACCACCTGCCGCCCTCTGAAGGAGCATTGGGCCAAGAGTCCTGATACAACCATCAGGATGAGAACCCCCAACCTGACCGACCCAGGAAGTCCTCCTATTGACCTTTGACCTGCTAAGCTCCTCAGTTTGGTGGAGAACCGCTTTAGCTTCCATGTTTTCCAGCTGAATTATTCATGTCGGGATTCAAACCCTCGGCCAACGTGAGGACATTAATGTGGCTTGTTTTTCAGCCAATAATAATCAGCCTCTCAGAAAAACCCGCACGTCGGCCCAAAGTGGGTCACGGCGGCGGCTAACCATGCTAATGAATTAAATTAGCACAAACAAATGAGGGAGCTGCCGGTCCATTCTGGAGTCTTATTGTTGCGGGGCGGGAGGAAGTGAGCGCTGGCGCAGTAATTGGAAGGTTTGATCCTTCCGTGAAGTGTCAATGTGTCCTTTAGCAAAAGGCGCTGAGCCTGTAATTGCCCCTAATTATGCGAATTAAAAATGATTAGCCGCGCGAGGAACTGGTGTTTGTGGTGTTTACCGAGGAGGAAAGTGGAACTTTTGTGGGCAGCTGAGCTGGACAAGGAGCTCGGGCTGAGCCAGGTGGGACGACGCTTGAGGTCCACGCTCCGGGAGCTAGAGCTGCTTCTTCTTCCTGCTAAACTCTCTCACAGCAACAAGGACAACATGGACGACTCAACACTTTTGACAGCTTTGGTTTCCACTCTGCAGCAGCAGCAGACACTTTCTGCCGGCGCCGGTTCAGAGCCAAGTGGCGAGTGGAAGAATACGAGTCGTAATCACAGGAATGACACTCGGTGGAATCACACTGCCTCCCCCTCGCCTCCCCCTCCTCCACTCATCTCCCTCTCTCTTCACAGTCTTATCTCTTCTCCACCAGGTTATTAGTTCTCTTTGCCATCGCCATGGCAACAAAGCGCTGCGCATGCCTTACCGCCGTCCATTATGTTCCCGGGCGAGGGAGCGAGGGAGAGTGAGAGAGGGATGGAAGCGGAGGACAGAAGAGGGTGAAACCTACTGTGACTCTATCGACTGCCAACGCCCCTTTTACTGGGAGAGAGGGAGAGTGTGTGTGTGTGTGTGTGAGAGTTGGTGCATGAGTGTGTGGGCATGTGGGCGTTTGTGTGGGTATTTTTGTTGACAGAACGTGCACGTGTGTAAGCGACTACAGATGAATGACTGTGTGTACATTTTAGTGGACTTCACAGTTAGTGGCAGTCTGTTTCTTCCTGAGAATGTGTGTGCGTGAACATGTATTAATTTTCTTGTGAGGACCTATCTTTGACAAGACACTGATCGTATGAGGACATTCTGGCCTCATAGGGTGAAAATGGCAAAATAACTGGGTCATTGCAACTAGGTTTCAGTTTGGTTCAGAGTCCTTGTGAAGCTTAGCCATGTGTTTTGGATGGTTGGGTTTAGGGGGACAGGGTTACGGCAATGAGAGGTCCTCACAAGGATAGAGACACAAGCCTATGTGTGTGTGAGCTGAATGTGAGAGTGAGAGAACAGAGGGAGAGAGGCTGCGTGTGTTTGTGCGAGTGTTCCGCTGCGTGCATGACTTGTGTGTTGATGCCACTGAGTGTGAGTCCATGTGTGACCACAAACATGTGTTTACATTCTGAAGGCTGTTGTGTGTGGCCTCTTTGGTTCGGCTGTGTGTCATGGATGAGCTTGTGTTGCAGCAGTTTCAACAGACCAGCGTGAGAGAGAGAAGAGTTGGGAGTCCGAGTTCATGAGGGAACTTCGGTTGGTGCAATTCTCCTGTGACGGATGAGCGACTCGCAGTTTTTCAGTCCTCATGGGTCAGTTGTCATTCAAAGTCTGTTGGACACATTAAGTCGCCTCCACAAACACAACCTGATGGAGCCTTATTATGGCACAGATTGTCTGGCCACATTCACCAAGCATGCCACTTCTTTTATTTGTGTTTCATCACAATTTGCATCACAAGTCGTCTGCAGTAATTGTCTGAAACAAACCCGGATCAGCTGCATCACATTTCTTCTCAGCTTCCTGAAAACCTGTTTTTCCAAGATGAAGTCAAGGCAAAGCGGGATGACACGAAGAGGCACTCGAGTCTGATGAGGCTGCGTTCAGGTGCGTCTCGTATTCGCCTCAAGTGACTCAACTGCCTGACCAGTTTGAGTGGCCACAGAGGTCGGTGCTCCCGATTGGAAATCCCCCCTCTGCTCGACCACTCTGAAGAAACAAGTTGCATGACTGTGTAAATTCTCAGAGAAAACTGTTTGGCTATTTGGCGAAAAACGACTAACAGCTCCTGAAAAAAACAAAAAACGCTCTCTGGTCCGGAAAACCAGCTCTGTGGAAACTAACAACTATTTAAAAATGTCTGTTAAAAGACAGTTAAATGACACACTCATGAACTGAAAGACGATGGCAATATAATATAAAAAATATAATAAAAGAAAAAAAAACAACATCAAAATAAGTGGAAACGGTGCGTTGGGAGGAAGAAGCTGACTAGACCGCCACACGAGTCAGCGGCACACAAAACAACAACAACAATAAAAATGCCATGGAAACTGAAGGTGCCTTTATTAAAACAACAAAGCAAAAAAACACTTGATGGTGGGAGTGAAAACTCTTGACCCCGTCACAGGTCAACAAAATTTGGAGAGGAGGGAAAAACAACTTGTTGACTTGCCCCTTGAAATGGAGAGTACTGGACTGAGACGAGTCCCGCCAACGAGTTCTGCCACTTGGTTTCGCTTCACACTCCTATTTAGTCAAGTTGTTTTTCACACACGCTCACACAACGGTTTGTATCTCTGTCCTTGTGAGGACCTCTCATTGCCATAACCCTCTCCCTCTATACCTAACCATCCAAAACGCATGGCTCACCTTCACCAGGACTCTGAACCAAACTGAAACCCGATCATAAAAAAAATGCTTTTACTGAGGTTTTGGGAGGACAGGCCTAAATGTCCTCACAAGGTTTAAAGGGTTAAATGTCCACACAAGAAGGTGGCTTGTCAAGACTCAAGAGAATGGCAAACATGCCCACCCACACATCCTCCGTCTTGACACACAGTGCACGGGTCTCCCTGGTTCATCCTCCTCCGCCGCCCTAACAGCCGCTCGCTGCCTCGATTAGCAAACATCAGCCAGTGAAACGTGTCAGTCGGGGGGAGAGTCGGAGCAAAAAATCTGGAAAGCTACTTAGAGCCGAGCTGCACCACTTAGGCCCAATTAGAATGCATATTTTAAACCGAGTTAAACCTGGTGAAATATTCATGACGGCCCCCGCTGCTACTGCTGCCGCTGCTGTGGGGGAGACGGGGAGGGAGGGAACGGCCTCTAGGGGGCGCCATGCTCCCGTCGAGCCGCGCGCCGCAGCTGCTGCCCACACACTCCTGCAGAGACGATGAAAGGATGAAGAAGGCAGGTGTGATGGACAGAAAGATGAGAGGGAGCTCTGATCACACACACACACACACTCACACACACAGACACACACACTTCATTAGAGGGAAACACCAGAGGATCTTCTGAAGCAGGTTTTGTTCTGCCACACAACAGAGGCGCGTCAGTATCTTCAAGCAGCAGAATCGTCGCACACTTGTTTAAGTCGTCGTCACTTCTGATTGGATTCCAAAATCTTTGCGTGTCCACACCCCCGGACATCAGAGGCTGGAGATCTGTCACAGCTATTCAAACTGGAGATATTTTGTGTCCTCACTCACACACACACACACACACACTGCCCTCTACAGCGCCGTCCTCTTTGAGAACCTTCCAGACACAACTGAGGGATGAAACGCTCCAATTAACAGACCTTTTTAGGTACATAGATTCTGCTGGAGCGTTGTTACGTGAACATGACTGGCTTCAAGCGCACAAGGGGAGGGACACGAGTGGATCTGTGTGACGACAGCACACCTGGCTGATGGCTGACACGGGGTGGGAGGGGAAGAGGAGCGAGGGGTGGTTGGCAGAGAGACGGCACAGACGTGGGCAGTGGTAAGTCGTAGAGTGTAGTCCCGCCCACTGGGGTTCCTCCGCCTCCGCCCGCTGGTCCATACACCCCAGTGGTGACAGCACTCACACCCGCCGGTTTGCTGGTTTCCCCTGCCTCTCGAGTCACGTTAAAAAAGCAGGTCAGTCTCGGGGCGGGTCTACAGTGAGTGAAGAGTCAAGGTGGCGGATCACAGAGGTAGAGTCACATCCTTCTATCTACTGTGGATGTCAACAAAAGACTTGAATGTCTCTCTGGCGAGTCATGAACATCAGCAGCGGCTACCATCAGCTTCTCTTCCATCTCACTTGCCGAATTTTCTCTCTCTCTTCTTCTCTGGTTGGTCAACGTGCCGTGACTTGTCGCGGAGGTTCGGGTTTTTCCACCCCAGCTGTTGACGTGAACTAAGCTGCGCCTCCCGCTTCCATAATGTAACACAATGGTGTGAACATACGGTCCTTTGCTGCCACACTCCTTGACCTGTGACCTCCCTGACCCAGTGACTGACCCCGCCCTCAAACAGGTGAGAGGTAAGCAGGCTGGAAGGGAGAGGAGGTCAGACGGATGAGAGAGTGGTCAGTGCTGCAGGTCAGAGGTCGAAACGTTGGGAAGCGAGACAGGCGTGTCATTGCGTCGTCATACAGGGAGGCGAGACCCAGCTTCACGCGTGACTTCTCTGTGTTGAAGTCTGGATCGGAAGCTGATGATAAGTGAAGAAATGAAGAGAAAACTGGACGATCACCATCTCCTCAGAGGGACGAAGAGTGTGGATGAAAACAAGCCACTTGGTGCTAAGAGCTGGAAAACAACCAGCATTATTGATGTGGGTCATTAGCGAGCCGCTTCCACTCTGAAGTGAATTATGTCCAATTAGACCACACACTTCCCAAATAAAGTGTTTTCTGATCAGAGGAAGTGAAGTCTCCATCAGTCCTGCGCCGCTTCCTGCACAGTCGCCGTCCAAGGACGAGACACTTCTCTCTGTGGAGCCTTGAGACTTGGCACAAGTCTGAGGTGAGAGTGCTGTGGAGGCAGCTGTGGCGCCGAGGTCGCCGCCTCCGTCGACTGAACACTCCACAATGTGACAAAACATTATGACCACCTCCCTGATGACACGACTCCTCTCACAGAGAGAGTCATTCCAGAGTTTGACTCACATCTTCTACTCCTGTCCAGCTACAGCAAGCTGATGTCACTTCCTGTTTGGTACTGCCGAGACACTCAGGTCTGGAGGACTCACTCTGGACTGGGACTCACGTGGGTGTGGGACTCGTACGAGTCTGATCAACTGCCATTGTCACTGCGTACTAGAACATGAACCCCAACAGTTCACGAGGCTCTACTGCTGAAGCCCTCTGCTGGACATTGAGGTCTCTACACATATAAAGATGATAGGCTTCATGACTCAGGGGTGAAGTGTCCACTGGTGTGGTGGAGGTTGACCATCTGTGGGCAGCCAGCACACACACAGAGGAGAGGTTAACAAAGCCATTGTTTGAATGGTCAGAACCCACCAGACTGGACCTAGCTGGACCTCCTCCAGGCCATGAGTGGGGGGGAGGTGGGTTGTGAGCCGCTACCCAGCTAGTTTTAGTGGGTCAGTGGGAAGGTTTGTAAGTGCTTCCCTGGACCCTGGCGTCCCGCTGAGGCGCCAGCTGGTCAGTAGCTCCGCCGCGCCACTCTTGGGTGAGAGCGTCAGAGAGGGCAGTGCTCCTCCTCCAGACTCCGGCTTCTCTCCGAGTTTAATGAGCAGCTTCAACATGAGCTTGCATAATAGGCTGAAGCAGAACTTTTGTTTCCACGAGCCTCGCTAATAAAGCAAACTATCAAAGACGGAACTTTGTGCTGCGTCGGAAGATTCTGCGGGAAAACTGGTAAACAGAGAATCACAGCACACCAGTTCATTTAGCAAACAACCGCCGCGAGAGCTCTGATCCTTTCCTTTTGTTGTTCATGAGCAACAACATCTGCTGACGTCCAACCTGCCGCCAGTCCACGCTCCACGCTCCAGAGCAGCGTGATGTTGTTGGCCATGTAGTGGCAGGGGTCAGGGGCCTCTGAGAGCTCTGCCATCACCACAGCAACCACGGTAAAGGTGGGAGAGGAGCGCACAGGAGCGCCATCTTCTGCTTCCTTTCAGTGGGCCGCAGCTGGTGTGGAGAGTTGCTCCATCAGGATGATCTGGTGACAACTGAAGAACGAGAAAGAAATCTGACACTACTATGTGTCTCTCCTGGACGATTGAGCTTCTCTCTCTACGAGTCTGAGGAAGACAGGGAAACCTTTGTTCCTCCAGACATCTCCATCCTTCGCTCACTCGTGAAGCATTCCCCGATTCTTGACCTCATCTCCGCTGGAGGGTGGATCCAGACCGCCTCTCTGAATGCTGAGGGTTGATGTCCTCAGCTGAAGATCCACCAGGTCCTGAACCAGAGACCTTCCACCTCAGTGGAGTCAACTTTGGAGCTCAAATGCCTAAAGACAGTAGACGGCGTGAATACGAGGACCTGTGAAACTGAGTTCACCTGCTGGGTTGACGTGGCAGGTCGAGTTCATAAAACTCACTTGGCTCCTCAAAACACGGGGAAGATTGAAGTGAACGTCGGGGAATTAAAAAAGCTTTGTGTTGGTGAATTAATGAGCTAATTATCGCTGAGATTCGTGGCAACAGGACATTTTCCCGCGAGTCTTCCCTGAAATCTCATTACACTTCAGTTCATTTATACAATTAGAAACTTTTATTTCAGAAAGGGGCGACAACGGAGAGAATTATGGGGACCACCGGGGGAAATGTGATGAATAAACACCTATTATCCTGTAATTTATTCCCGCGCAGGCTGCCCAGCGTCTGCCGCCGCGCCACCGCTTCATCATTTGCATGAAGGCTTCTCAAGGAATCCGATAGATCTGTGGCCGCGTGGCTGAGAGGGCGGCGTGTCAGCGACTCCGTCAGCCCACAGCACCGGCGACTCGGACTCCACCAGGTCTGTGACGGATTCCACTCAACGTGCCGCTGCCAGAAATATATCTGTGGCCTGCAAACAAATCTAAATGTTAATTAGTGCCGTTAATCACCACTGCAGGGGAGTCACGGCTCAGAGTTGTTTTCCCAACTCTGATGAAGCACTGCAAGTGGCGCGGCTCCAGTCGGGACTCGTCCCTGTGGCTTCGTCTGTGACTCCAGTGTCTCGCTTCCACCTGAGATACAGGTGTGAACCGGGTCACCTCCACCGCAGCGGTGCAGTCGCCCCATGGTTACATCCGTCTTTTTCATCCACAGCTTCGTGGACAGGTGTTGACCGCTCCATGTGGACGGGTCCACTGACCAGCCAGTTTTCCCGGAGGGGGAGCAGAGCTGGTACCAACACTGGGACGCCACGGTTTGAGGCTTTGCTCCCTGAATTGCTCGTGACGTCACCAGCTCCACACATCCTGGTACCGGCCGCAGTCACATGGTTACAGACAGGACTGTTTATTCTTTATGAGCTGACCGTCTGTAAGCGCTTCCTCAAGCCCTCAGCCAAATTAGCCTAACGCTAACAGGCTAACAAGTTGGATCATGTACAAAACTTGACGGCAGCAACTGCGGAGCCAAGGGGACCAGACTTGTGAAAAAGTTGGACCCTCTGCTCGAGGGTCCAATCACTCTGGATCCTGACAGGTCCGCCTCCCTCGCTTTGGTCTTCTCTTCACTGTTTGGTTTCACTGAAGCAGCGTTCCACTGCGCTACCGCATCACATACACACACCTTGTTTTGTCACACATGGTTTAGAAGTCCCTCTCTGGCTCCTCTAAAGCGCCTCTGCTGTGTGGCAGAGTCTCGACATCCTGCAGCTCAGCAGGGAGCTAATGACGACCCGGCGGCGCCAACACTCATCATGTGACGCTCCTCTGCTCGACTGCTGTGTGCAGGAACAGGACGAGCAGGTGACCCGCTGAGACAGACTCACACAGCTGATGGTGCTGTCACTCGTCCAGCCAACAACATCCGTCTCACCACGAAGCAGCGGCTGGCCACGGCTGCTGGTCATGTGACTGGAGGACAAGATGGCGACAAGATGCAGCAGAAACACACTGAAACACCGCGACACTGACAAACATTCTGACTCACACGTACCAACTACGGCTGGTGGTTTCAAGTACGTCGGGAGGGCTGCATGAGTCACGTAAAAATAAATAAATGAAACAGCCCCGTTCCACAGGTGCAATGCTCGGCTGTCAGGCTCTGGCACTGAGAGTAGCACTGGCAAATTAGCTGTAAATAAAAAGAGGTCAGAGCTGGGTCATTGCTGTCATTAGCGGGGTTTGTTTTGCTGAGCTAATTAACAAAAAATGAAATGGAAACAGCAGTGAACTTTGGATTCATTTTTCATCCAAGAAACTGCAGGTGATGGCTCCAATGTGGCCCCAGCAGTGAGGGAGGAGGACCAGGCTGTTCACACTGTTAACTGAAGTGGTATTGAGAGAAACGCGTAATTTTATTAGGATTTTTGGGGATCATTGATTGGTTGTTAAAACACAGTAAATGGCCCTGTTATTTAGTTTGATATTTCTAACAGGATCATGTTAAAACGCATTCATTTTAAAAATAAATGAACAAGAGGCCCACGCTGGAAACAAACTGGGAACCTTGTAAATCGCAGGGCTGTGCTTTAGCCACTATACGAGAGTAAAGTCATGTGACCGGACGCTCAACTGAGCATTACAGCCTGTAATGCCATACCGCAGCTTTGGCTAGACTCCCGGATCCTTCATGACGGACAAAATGACACTGCACTTATGCTGTCGCTTAAAAAAGGCAAGTTTAATCTATTGAATTGGGTGGGAGTATGTGAGGGCTGCTGACATCCACTGCTTAAGTCACGCCGAGTCATGATTGGAAACTCCATTATGTCACGACTCTTCGACAGTGTTTCGCCGGCACGTGGAGGCGTCCACGCACACTCAGGCCCAGCCGAGCGTCTCAGAGACTCAGGCCACAGTGGAGGTTCCCGGCCAGGTCCCTGGTCTCCTCCATCAGAGAGCAGCAGCTCTACAGACGGATGTTTACAGGCTCGGCGCGGTGAACTGATGCCGTTAATCCGCCGCGTTGATGCCGGCGAACACGCTCGCTCGCTCACTCTGCGGAGGGGTCAGCGTGGTGCATGCTGGGACATTTTTATTGAGCTTGATGCAGCCGGCTGACGAGCGTGTCGCCGGGCGGGTTAAATGGATTCTGTGTTCGTCCATCCGCTGAGCTTCATTTGGAGCTCGCCATGTTCATTTATGAGGAAGCGCTGGGTCGTGGGACGGAGACAGAAACAGTCGCCCACGAATCCGTGCGGCAGCAAGAAGAGGACGAGACAATTAGGGGATGTTTAATTGTTTTTCAAACTCACATGGGGAGTCAGAGCTCCAGTCCAGGATCCTCTCTTCTCTCACTAAGAGACAGACGCTGACCTCAGGACCCAGGGAGGTGAGCTCTCACTCTGACAAGGGGAGATTTACCTTCTGAAGAGTGAGACAGGAACTCATATCTTGTCTCAGCTGCCTGCAGAGCCTGACTTGGTCCCGGGTCTGCCCTGGGGTCTTGACTAGCTGCTCAGAGAACCTTCCCTCAGGAGGACCTGGTGAGTCCAGAGAGAAGGTGAAGGGTTTGCAACCCGTCGATGAAAGCATGGACTCCTCACAAGAGCCTCAACTTGCCCTCCAGCTGGATTCTCTGACCGTCTGCTCTCTGCCCAGCCTCTTCATGTCTCCATCAGAAGCTCCAGTCGCCAGATCAGAACCGCTGTCATCAGTGACAGAACCTTTTGGGTCAGCAGATGAGAGCTCTTGATAAAGTTGCCTGCAGCAGCAACCTTGGCTCCAGTTGCATCTGTAATGAAGAGAAGTGTTGGAGGAGGGCCTGGTCTCCTCCCAACTCACCTACTCGCCAGACAGAACGCCATCGGCCCGATCAGGTTTCAGTATGGGCGGGAATGGAAATGGATGTGATGAGAAACAGAAGACACTCGACACGGAGACGTTCTGCAGCTGCACCTTGAATCAAATTTTCTTCCTTTGCTTAAATAATACACTCAGTTTGGCTGTGTTTTCTCCTTTTCTTCCTGTCGGGAAAGAATTAAAAAAAAAAAAATCTAATGATGAAAATGGTTTAATTCTCATGTCTGCGTCAGACCTGGGTGAGTCTGATCCAGACTTGATTCCACCCAAAAGTGTGAGTTAAACTCGAGCTGGACTTAGATCTAACAACTTAATGTGGGTCCTGCAACATCTGTGAAGGAAGGAAGTGGCCTCTACTAGGAGGTCAGAAGATGTAACACGACCAAAAACCAGTGAACAGAGATGCCCCGACCAAGGTCCGCGTCTGACACCGAGGCACGGCTCCGTGGCCGGGGAAAGGGTGCGAGGAGCAGCTAAGCAGTGCGAGGCAGGCAGCCATTTAAATGTTAATATCGCCAGAGAAAATCAGCAATTTGAAGCCGGAGACCGAATTTACGCTTCAGCGGCGAAAAATCAGCCTCAGTAAAACAAAAGGCGGCCACGGAGTCGAGCGGCATGACAGAAGCGAGCAGCTGCGCGCAATGCGTCGCACACACACTCGTGGGACATTCAGACGCTGTGACTCGGCAGCAGATCGACAATCTGAAAGCGATTTCACCTCCGAGGCCTTGGTGTGTGTTTTTTTTTAAAGACTCAATTACCACAGAACTCATCGCGGCACCGCTAGTTCAGTTTAGCCGAGGTCGATACGCCGCTGAAGGAGCTGCTGCTCACAACACTCGAGTGGCGCTGCTATCAGACCACAGTCCTCATTTGAGAGGATCACTCGGACGACAAATGAAGATGGAAAACTACAGATGACCAACACCTGACGGTTAAGGTCCACATTGTCGTACCGGTCTCCTCCTTCTACAAGCTCCCTGGAAGAGCCACAGCAGCTGTGGGAGCAAGTCTTGCTAAAACGTGTGAGAACCAAGTCGTCTTGTGAGGACATTTTGGCCTGTCCTCACAAGGTTTAGATGGTTAAAACCTCAGTAAAAGTATTTTGTTATAATTGGGAGCAAGTTGGTTCAGGTGAGCCATGTGTTTTGGATAGTTAGCTGTAGGGGGAGAGGCTGGGGAAAGGGTTATGGCCATGAGATGCCCTCACAAAAATAGCAAAACACAAAACAGTGTGTGTATGTATGGGTTTGAAGGGGAGGGCATTTGCTTATCTTAATTTGTGGGAACCAGTTGTTGGCAAAACACTATCCTTGTGAGGATCTTACACCAATGTCAGAATCAACCCAAGCCACAATTTCTATGAGGACTTATACATAGCTGTGTCAGTATAACAGGGTTTCAGTTTGGTTCAGAGTCCTGGTGAAGGTCAGCCATGTATTTTGGTTGGTTAGGTTCAGGGGGGAATCTGGGGACAGCATGAAAGTCAACGAGAAAACGCCAAAGGTCCCAACAAGAATAAAAATACAAGAATGTCTGTGTGTGTGTGTGTGTGTGTGTGTGTGTGTGTGTGTGTGTGTGTTCCGATAGTTCCGGCCCCATCAGAACATCATCCACCTGCAGAACTTCCATCAACTTTGACGGACCTCCAGGAATTTCAACACCAGGGTGTATTCATGATGGTGTGTTCCAGCAGGGGACGCCACATATGAGGCTTTAACTGCACACCACTGAGTCAGTGTGGTTCCAGGGTGGACTAAAAGAATAAAAATGGACTTCTCCAGGTGACGGACATCGGGAAGTCGGACAGTGTCCACTGCAGAATGTACATTTGGTAGAAGAGGGAACATAGAGGGAAGTCTACACTAGGGTATGATCACCAGCTCCTCCTGAAAGGTCTCCTAAGGCCCCCTCTGTGGTCCAGCCAAGAGGTGGGTCAGAAGCAGCAGGGCAGCTGACCTTCCCTTTCTTCTCCCAATGGAAACTGGAGAATGCTAAACGCCTGTTTCTTTCCAGCTGTTCTTCTCCCGCTCATCTCTCCTCCTGCTCTTCTCCTGATCATCTCTCCTGGTCTTCTCGTGATCTTCTCCTCCTGCAGGGTCGGAGGTTTGTGTTTTATTTTTTCTTTGTCGCCGCAGCAACTCAGACACATTATTATCATCGCCGCAGAGCCGCTCGCTTCAGAACTGTTATTGTGCTCGTGCCTTTGTGAATTTTCCATTACGCGGACCGCCGTGCCCACTCGGCCCCTCCTCTCTGATTTATTCATTATTTATGTGTTTGTTTTCCGCAGCTTATATGTCGGAGCAGGAAGACGTACAGATGAAGATGAGCGAGAGACGAAGTTGTGGAGCTGGAGTTCAGGAAGGTTTGATCCTGAAGAACTTGAGAGGAGATGGCGATCATGGTGATGACGATGATGATGATCATGATAGTGAAGAAGATGAAGATGATGAAGATGATGATGATGATGATGATGATGGTGATGAGTGTGGAACATGCAGAAGTTGCTGGACAACTCCACGTGTGAGTTCTATGTGTGTATATGTGACGGTCCAGAGACCTTCCCAGGGTGTCCTCTGTGTTTCTGCCTACCATTGAAGGACCAGTGTTAGGAGGTCTTGTGTTCCACACTGACACATGAACAGACCAACCAACCCAATAGAAGCCAGACCACTAGATCTACTGCTTTGGATAACTGATGTTCTAGTCAGAGGTAGTTCCTCACCTGAGGTCATGACCCCTGGAGGAGCTGGAGGTGGCGAGGGGTTGAGGGGCAGCCTGCAGGTGCCTGCAGCCTCTGAGCAGGGTTCAAGACTCAACTTTTCCCAACCTGAGAAATGCATTTTGACAGCTGCTTGGCTACTGCTTTGGCAGAAGGAAACCCTGGGAAGAACAAAAACTTTGCGCGTCAGAAAAATGGTGAGAGACAAAACCAAACCGCAGAACCAAAGAAGTGGAACGGTAATCGAAGGTAGAAGGTAAGATCACAGCACAGCTACTGACAAGCATGACGTCTGGAGGACGGACCTCCTCCTCGACAGTCTCTGGTTACTGAGGAGCAGATGTTTCACTGGCAGTTGGGAAGATTAGATCAGATTAGACTTCAGGATCTGAGAATACAGATTATGCTCCTGAAATCTCCACCTGCAGCTCATCGATTCCATACGATCAAAATCCAGGTGAGTGTGTGTGTGTGTGTGTGAGGGAGAGAGTGTGTGTGTGTGTGCGTCGCTCAGCTGTCTGGACTCCTCCAGCACATTCAGGAGCTAACCGGGTTACGGCTCAATCGGATTATCAATTCCTGGCTAAGTTGAAACGTACAGATTGCGAGTGGAAGCGGGAGCGACTGGCTGTCAGGACAGATTGATGGAGCCGCTCATTCTCAGCGACACGCCGCCCATTTATAAAGACGTAATTGCTGCTGTGATATCGACACTCTGCCTGCCTCCGACCTCAGCCGGCACCCTCTTCCTTCCCCCTTCCTCCCACTCTCCTCCCCCCTCAGCATTCCCGCCGTGGCTCCAGCTTCTGCGCTGGCGACGTGCAGGTCCCACTGAGTGGGACTCGCTGGTGAGTCTTCGAGACATGAGAGCCTGTGGTCACATGACTGCAGGGCCGAACAGGCAAAGGATTTTTCTTTTTCAATTGTGAACTCCAGGAACTCTGCTTACCTCCCACTGTCCAACACTGTCAAACTAGGGCTTCTTTCCTCTCTAACTCTTTCCTTCTGCACATCAACTCTCTTGTCTGCGCAAGTTCACTGAACCACAGAAGTCCAGATGAGGCCGCCTCCCGGCTTCTCAGAGGAGCCCCATGTGCTCCTGAGCCGGCCTCACTGGTGTGTCTTGGCTCAGTCTGGAAGTCTCCTCACATGTCCACCAGCAACATCCTTCACTGTCATCCTGGTGTGGCGAGTCAGCAGCTCTAGTCTGAGATCCTCCTGGATAAAGGAGCTCCTATGACAGCAGGAACTACATCAATGTGACGCCGGACCCGGCACAATTTCATCCTCGACCTTCTCTGAGGACTGTGTGGACCGAACCTTCGCTCCATCAGAGCGCTTCTTCACGTTAAACACGCTTGACATTTGATTCCTCAGCGAGCGGCGGTGACCATCTGCCGCCTCTCTCGTCTCCACGCTCTCTTAATGTCAGATCAGAGCGGCCTCCGCGGCCCCGGGAATAAATCTCCATCATTTCTCCACTTAGAGGGGGAGCGAGCGCAGCGGCTCTCAGGTGACATTTTCATCTGGGCGGTTAAATATTCTCTGGTCACATGATCCTCAC